>NC_140641.1:24465250-25065250 GCF_978046115.1 Saccoglossus kowalevskii
TTTCTATTAGCTTCAGATCTTGATCAAAGTTAGGCACCCAGTTCATAAGAGTGCTTATATTGATTTTCTGACATCTTGTTTTCTGTAAAGATTTTATTGGTAGGTTTGCAAATGTGTATCAGACTGTGCAATCTCTCCATGAGTTGGTTTTGAAACCCAGTATGGGATTCTGAGATACATTACAAAGGATATTATTACAAGATAAATCATTTGCTTCATTGAACACATACAACAATGCATATTTCCACTGAGATCAGTGACCTTTGATGTGTATCACCAGTGATCAGTCAAGTAGAAAGTCAAAATATTTTATCAGATTTTCTCAATTTTTGCATGATATTTTCATACAGGACATCTGTTGTTCAAACTCAGGGAAGACTTTATACTGATGAATAAGGTGACCAAGTTTGATAAAGTTTGGAATAGAATTAGTAAAGTTATCATGCACACAATAACAATTATTAACGATGACGACGTCTGACAAAATTTTTCCCTTAATATACCTTTCCCTTCCATCTTTGATGGTACGGGCAAGGTAAAAAAAGTGAACTACCGTTTCTGCTTTAATATATATTTTTATAGACTTGCTGACTTATGATGATGCCCTGAAGGCAGAAAGCTGTCACAGCTATTTTGCGTTCACCCCTTGTTTTACGCAATTAACATGTTTTATAAGTATCACGACAGTCTTCAAGAAAGTCGACTGTTAATACAACCACAGTCAACGAATAGAAAATAGTTTTTTTTTTTGTGTAGAAAAAGACCCCGTGGGCGTGTGCCCTCAACTCCTTTATTGTGTCAAAAGTGGGGGGTGGGCGTTTGCCCAGGCATGTAAGTACGGTAATTTAAGGCATTACCCAAACCTGAAATTGTTGTAAAGTGCACAAAGAACACGCGTTAAATTTCTCGGTCAATTCCAGACAGTTTGACCTTCTCTTAGAAAGGCACTTTCTTTGTTTCAGACCTAGTACGTCCAGTGTGAATTGCCAATCCATGCAAACAGAAAATAACTTCACAGTTTTGGTTGAGCGATGATGACATGGGCAGTCATATAAACGTGTAAACCAGCACCGTATTTCATTCAATCTCTGATGTACGTGCGATTGTTGGTATGATGCAAAGCAACTTATCTAATACTCTGATAGCTTCTAAAAAAAATTCAGTGAATATACAACGCAGTAGACCAAAGGAGCTAATGGCATCTGAAGGCAAAAGAAAAACGAACGAGACAAAACAATGCCATTTCAACAAACTACCAATCAAATGAATTTACATTTATCATTTCGTGTTAATATTATGTTTGCACTATATATTTTTTCCAAGTGTTACACAGCAATGATTTTTGTGCCTACAAAACATCAAAAGCATACCACAGTGTTTTGATTAACCGTCACATGAGCGGGTATGTAACTTTATTGCGATTACAACTGTCACTGGAGTGTCTAGGAAAGTGTCTGGAGATGTTGCAAAGTCTTTCAGTAATTACCTACCGGGTGTGGGAGTTAGGTGTATGTAAATATTATGCGCAGGCTGTAAATTCTGTATGAATGTAATGTTGACATTAAATATTGAAAACAGATAGTTCTCACTCTAAAAAAAAGAAAAGATTACAGACAACTATATATTTTCGCTTCTTTTTTTTGCCTCTCAGTCTCATGAATTCATCGCATGAAAAAAGACTGCGCCTTAATGTGTTAGTTTGTGCATCGTTTGACAGGAGGTCAAATTAACATCCAATCAAAATGCCGTTTTCATGCACTTCTATTGCAACATATTACGTTGTGTTTGAACACAACTTTTGGTACAGTCCGCAAAACAAATTTTGGTTGTACGATTAAAAACAAGATTGTTTAAAATACATTTATCCCGGATTAATCGTAACCCCTGACTGAACGATGAGGCCACAGTGTCCTCCCCAGAAATTTTCCCATAGAGTCGCGGCTAATTGGCATAATAATTTGTTTGGCATGAAAAATAAATAACACAAACAGTTTTTTTCCCGTTTTTTAACTATTTATTTTATGTACAATCTATCACTCTTGAATCCAATAAAAGCGAGGGCTTATAGTCTCCAAAGTTGGCCACCAGATACTCGTTTACCAAGTCTGACACTGATAACCGCTGCCGGGGTGGTTTCCTGGCATCGATTCTCGAGTCTGGCACATACCTGTGATAAACACTCTTGTTTTTACGGTATAAATATATATAGTTGATGAATCACTCTTTCTCGCATTGTGATGCACATCGCCACTCGACAATGAATTATATCACAAATTATTTTGCCAAACCTCCAGCAGAAGATGATCCAGGCACTCCACCGTCTAAGAAGAAGTCATTTCCATTTTTTGCAAAAGCTACCACATACTCAACTTGGTTAAAAAGTTTACGAGCAGCCACCTGCTCGATCAGACGAGTCGTGCCATTGACACTGACTCCACAGCTGTGTGCGCTGATACAACGATCATTCATCATCGATATTCATAAGAGAATGGTTGTCCGACATGCCAGAGAACATGAGCAAAAATCTGCATCTAGAAAGTACGGCGTTCATCCCAAAAATGTTTATCGTTGGGTAAAAGATGAAATGAATGGAAATCTCAGCCGACAGTGTGTTTCGAAATATGGCAACAAGCCTGACGCCGGAAAAGATTTACGTACCAACAAGAAATAGAAGACTAACTAGTAAAGTTAATTTTGGTGTTGCGTGACAACCACGTTCCAGTTACAACGCAGTTGTTACGACTGCAGGGAAAAAAACTTATCAGCCCACATTGTATCGAATTTAAGGCATCAAAAGGATGGGCCCAACGATTCTGTAGGCGCCATTCGCTGGTTATTTGTCGACACACTTCTGTTGCACAACGCCTCCCAAGAGATTTGAAAAAAAATAAATAACTGCCTTCTATGAATTCATAGTTTCACAGCAGCAGAGGTACGACTTTCCCCTGGAATTGATTGGGAACATGGACAAAACACCCAAGTATTTTGATTTACTGATGACAACCACCTTGGAGCAAAAAAGGGCAAAGACTGTTTCGGTGAGGTCAACTGGAGCTGAACAACGTCACCTTACTGTGATTTTGACCGTGACTGGAAATGACAAAGTCCTCCCACCTACGGTTACGTTCAAAGGGATGGGTAAGCTCAACATTAACATCCCACTAGTTTTTGATTCATTTCGTGGTTACATGTATGACAATATCACTGCTCTGCTCCACGACATGCTGTTATACCAGGCAGGTGCACTTCCAAACTTCAGCCTCTTGATGTTTGATTAAATAAACCATTGGTGCTTATATAAGTAGAGGAACAGCGACCGAAGACGGCAACCAGACAAAACGTTGTCGACTGGGTCGCGAGTGCATGGCAGAGAGACAACACGGAAATGGTGAAGAAGTCATTCAAAGTTACTGGGATTACAAATTCGTTGGACGGCAGTGAAGATCAGTTTTACAGATGCCCAACGCTACTGAAAGAGGTGGAGTCATCGGCAGCCGATAACATGAAAGTCAACTTGACAGAAGCGTAGGGCGAACATCAGAACGACGACACTTCCGACTCCAGCAACGATAGCGACTCAGAGAACCTTCCGTCCAATGAAGAAATGATTGAACAGTGACAGTGATGACGATGAAGAGGAATTTCTGGGATTCCGATTTGTTTGAAAACTTTCTAAACAAAACATATTGCCACCTGTTTTTTTCAGGTTTTGTATTTCATGAGTTATTATGTTCAAACTTTTCTAATGTTTACATGAATAAATCACCTGGTTTTTCATCAGTATATGTCTTGTTCCATTTGGTTGACAATCCTCCTAAAAACTGTTCCAATTAACACTCAACCAGAAGTTATATAATTCTTGATGCCACACATTCCATCAAACCAGAAAGATGCAAGTGACCCATAAATAGGCGCCACTTGCAACAAATTGTGCTAAATATGCATTTTAATTTAGATGCCATGAAGAATTGAAATGTTGCAAGAAGGATGGTTAAATTAGGGAACCTATGGTAAATAATGCACACAACTACTTTTGATCTTCAGATTGAAATAATTGTACACAACCTTTCAAATAAAGCCGTTCATTGTACTTTTTTTTATACAACACTAAACACGAAAGGTGCTCACAAGTGTCCTTCTTTTAACAGATTTGAGAAAATTTTCTGAATAGCAATCAAACAGACATTTGAAAAAAATATTAGTTTTTCCCATGTTTGCTATTTTCAGTGATTTTTTAATTTCTTCATTTTTTTTATTTAAAAAAAAATAAAGCAAGTCTAGGTCTACATTACATTGTCACAGACAAGGTGAAATACCTATGCAGTTGAAAGGCCCAACTTTAACAGCTTTTCTTTTCTTTACACTATCTAATTCAATAAATATCAAACATAGTTGAACTCTGTGTCCTTGCCCTTTGTTATATAATATTATTCCTTTTTAATATCATAGTTTGTTTCAATATGAATATGCATTGTTATAATTAATTTTGAATACAAACAAGTTTTTGGGTTGAAACAGTGGGAAAGCAGTCTACTGAATGTCCTTGATAGATGTAAATATCTTACAAAAACGTTAGTGCCTAATTTATTTAATATTTTAAGGGACATAATTTCCAGCATTATTCAAAGTAATTCAGATATTTTAGTATAAAAACAAATGCCTCATTGCAGAAAAAAAGTGCTGCATTTAAAATGTGAATAGATTCATAAAACATGCAAGATAACAGAAAATCTTAGCTGGTATTTTGTACAAGTGTGTTTCAAAAATTAATGATTCACTGAACTGCTTTATTATATTCATTGTGTGACTACTGTATTATATGAAAAGTAAAAAAAAAAAACCTCTATTAATAGCTATCATGTTGCAAGCTCTGCTTTGTATGGAAATCAACTTGGTGCCCAGTGGAGAGCGAAGTCAACAGTACTGTTGCCTCCTGAGAATCAACATCTTCAAACACTACATCCAGCTGAAATTATTTGTAAAAGTTTGCACTGCTCTTCCCAAGCCTAAACAAAAGAGTAGTTGCCCAACCCTTTATTTTGCTATTGTTTCAAAAGTCAAAACATAAACAATGACCACTGGAAGTCTGCAAGCAGTTATCAAGTGTATTCATGGCAATGTGTCAATCGCCTGAATTCATTGTTGCCCGACATTGTTGCCACTTATTGCTCACGATACGCAACAAAAGTGGTTTCAATTTACAGCTGTATTTTTAATAATCGTCTTCTGATCACGAAAGAAAGAAGTAAATACGAACGAAATGTATATGCACAGAAAATAAACAAACATACTAGCAAATTGCATGTAAACTCGAACAAAAATTAAAACGTTCGCTCGATTTTCACCGTGAAAACAGCATGGAGAGGGCAAACAGGTGACTTTTTGGCCTACCCCATTCAACGACCGTCTGCCACCTACCGCTGTTCGCACTGTAAAGATTTAGTATCTAAGTTGCATAGGGGAACAGCGCATTCTGGGTGTTCGTGTACTGAATTCGGAAAGCGGTAATAAACATCAAACATGGCTGCCGGATTAGTTTACCGCGAGTATTTGTAATTGAATAATATTTTAGTTATCTTTTCCACGTACTTTTTTCAATTTATCCATTTTTTATGTCTAATCATTCGAGAACATAGATTCTTTTATTTTGACGATTGCTAAGCATTTTTTCTTGAATTCCAAAACAACGTGTGAAAACGCAACATATCGTGACCGTAAATACGTAAATGCATCTTACCATGGACGTCTCTAGTACGTCCATGATCTTACCGGCGATCGGCACGGGCGAGTACTGATGCCACAAATAAAAATGTTATGACAAATCGTCCGTTTTGGCTTCGGGGACAAATCACCTCGTATATTTTCTACATTATAACTCAATTATGTTTTGTACTTGCTCTAGGTTACTCGAATTGCATTTCATGAACGCAGAATAATTTGTGAACGTATAAATCACTGATTTCAACTATTTTGCATTTCGTAAATATTGATAGTGACCAATCTGTATTTCAAAAAATTCTAACATGTTTCAATTAAATTAAAAAGAGAATAGTAAATAACTTAGTGTGTATTGCAGTTCATGACATAAATGCTGTATGTAAATGATATGCAAATTAATATACAAATTTATGCTAATTACCACCAGCTATTTTGGATTGTGGAGAACACTGTTCTAATAGCTGAAACAAATTCCTGTGAATTTTCATTTGTCAAATACAGAACACATATTTTAGTACAATTTTCTATACAAAATGTGGATGCAACGTTTTGCTTTTTATGTATTGTTTTTGATAACTTTGAACTAAACAGATTTTCTATTAGCTTCAGATTTTGATAAAAGTGTGGCACCGAGTTCGTATGAGTGCTTATATTGATTTTCTGACATCTTGTTTTCTGTAAAGATTTTATTGGTAGCTTTGCAAATGTGTATCAGACTGTGCAAAAACTCTCCACGAGTTGGTTTTGAAACCCAGTATAGTATTCCCATGGGATTTGGGAGATACATTACCAAGGATATTATTACAAGACAGGGTTCTCCCCAGGGCTTTTTAGCGCCGAGGTCCGCGGCGCTATACCTGTGAATCTCGGCGCTTCACTTGGGACTTCGGCGCTATGTGTTCCCACCTCGGCGCTTGATTTCATATTTGACATGCCAATATCAGATGTGAAAAATCTTTGTTCGCCACGTCGGTCGGCCCCGACCGTCACTCAAAATTAGTGACCACCATGGAAATGCGAGGACTATTGTCTGATTGTTAGTATAATTACGTACCGACCGACACGCATCCTGTCAGTCGTGGATTATAATTTATAAACAATAGACCTAGTCGCACGATACGTAGCGGCTAGTCAAATTTGTGGAATTAGCACCTCTTTGTTTGTAAGTAAATACTTTCTGCGATAGACACAGTCTTTAGATTGAAAGCTAAAATTATTTCAAAATCAATTCCACCTCGATATAACATGGTCAAATCGGAGTTCATGATCAGTTCACGCTACTCAAGAAAAAAACAACGTGTTTATTGCGTTATTTGGTAAAATACATTTGAACTGTTATCATTGCGAATCATGTAAAAACTCTTCTTTCAAGACCTAATTTACCTTTTAAAAATTGCAAATCACCTATTTCGAAAGCTATCATGCAGTTGTCAATTGAAATCGATGCCAACACATCGTGCTACGACATCGTTTTACTTCCGCAATGTAATCTTTATGATCACTACCATTCGGAAAACTTCGGGTTCTACCGGCATTACCATGCGGCATTTTGATTGGTTAATGGCATTCTTGACACATCCGGTCAAAGGACACATGCTAATGTTTTACAAACATCATGGCGGGTCTGGTTTTTTTACCGAAGCGATCAAGTGATCAAAAATAATCGCTCCCGATAAAAATAAGTCGGATTTTACTTACATTTCATATCAAAAAAAAAAAAGTTAAATTTGTTGAGGAATTATTGCTATAACTGGTGTATAACATGGCCAAGTAAGTTATGTCACGTCGTAACTTTGATGATCGTTTTGAAGCTTTATTTGTTCGCTCATTACTGTAATTGTAAACGTTTTAGAAGTTGATGGTACGAATAATAAATTACAACAATACGTCAATTAATTACGTGATCGATTTTTTGAAGGAGAATGTTTTTGGAGTGAATAAAATTATGAGATTCGTGAACATAAATCTGGCTTAACGTTTTGAATGCGTTTCCTTCAACGTTTTACAAAACAATTAAATTGCAACAATAATTTATTTGTGTTTGTTTTTAGTCTGCAGCATTTGTATTTCGAGAATGTTTCAAACTCTTGTAAATTGTGAAACATAATGTGTTGATTCCATTAAAAAAAATATTTGCCCTGTGACTGAGCTCACTAATATTCATAATTGTAAATAAGTTCTGTTAATCAATAAAGGAAAGATATGTAAATGATATGCAAAATATATGCAAATTAGCCCCGGCGCTATGCATGTTTTCTGGGGAGAACCCTGCAAGATAAATGATTTGCTTTATTGAACATGTACAACAATGCATATTTCCACTGAGATCAGTGACCTTTGAATGTGTATCACCAGTGATCAGTCAAGTAATAACAGTCAAAATATTTTATCAGATTTTCTCAATTTTCGCATGATATTTTCATACAGGACATCTGTTGTTCATACTCAGGGAAGACTTTATACTGATGAATAAGGTGACCAAGTTTGATAAAGTTTGGAATAGAATTAGTAAAGTTATTGTGCACAAAACAATTAACGATGACAACGGTGGACAGAAATTTTCCCCTCAATGTACCTTTCTCTTCCATCTTTGATGTTACGGGCAAGGTAATAAACTGCATTGATCCTAATAGATAACTATGTTTGGTTCTTTATTGGCCAACTTAAAATAAAATAAGCAACCCACCTATCGCGACTTCTGCTCCTGCTTCTACTCCGGCTCCTACTTCTACTTCTGCTTTGTCTAGAGCGAGAAATGGAACGTGAACGGGACCTAGTAGACGAGAGGTTATAGCAACAGGCAAAAATAAATAAAAACCAATTGTATGATTGCTTCAGATACACTGTTGATGATAATGAGTATCAGTTCGGGACTTACCAATTGAACACTAAAACTGTACCAGGAAAACTCAAATTCCACAACAATTTTCATTTTCCCCAAGGTCTCTGGACAATCACAATACTCCCCAGGATGAGAATTAAAGTGCTATCTTCCACAAGTTGGACATGATCTTAACTATGCACTCAATACAGCATTACCCAAAACGCTGGACTACAAAATTTGGAACATACAATAAACCACATAGTTAATGGTATGATCAAAATCCCGCAGATTTTTTATTTTTGGCCAAACACCAAAATTTGCCCAGTTTTACATATGCATTAGCAAGCAAATGTTTTGAAGACAAAATCGAAATCTTGACTATAATTTTCAGACCAGATTATTTTACTACGGTATTACTAAAATGTACATATCACCATTACTGCCCCAAATCAGTTGGTATTAGCCAATCTAAGCTGAAAATTATTACTCAATTGAATATTTATTGACTTGGATAGCCACTACATTACAGCGTACCGAAACGGGTATAAGTGACGCATTAAATTCTAGATGGATTCTTGACTATTCAGACAGGTTATTATTTGTCAAACATTTCTCACATGTTTGTTTTTTTCAGTGTGTTTGACACACTGCATAAAAAATAAAAGAATGAAACAAGTAAAATTGACTTTTCACCCCAGCAGTTAAAAACTAGGCAAAAAGACCACATTTGATTGTGAACATTAAAATTGGGTGTCGGACGTAAAAAAACTGTGAAATGATGAAATAGGGTTGCAGTGAAATAAACGAGATGACGAATTGAGTTGTTAGTCATAGCGAGGGAATGTATAATGAGAGAGCATATGGTAATCACACTGAAATTTTAATACTATTTCAAATTCCTTTTAAATAAACAATTTATAAAAATTTTTTTATTGTAATTTCCTACACGTATATACACGACTTTTTAAAGGACAAATATTTTAATATGAACCAGCACTAGCCAAAAAGGCAATTACGAAAATTTAGATCCGATTTCTTTTTTTTGCCTATAAATTTAATTTTACAATTAAATATATGGCAGTATTGTTTGGAGATTGAGGCACATTTGCAGGTTAACTGTGAAAGGTGCTTGCATGATGAAACCAAATAGCAAAGTTAGTACAATGATTATGCGATGAAACACTGGACAGGTTAGTAGGAAAGTGAACATGGAGGAAAGGAATTACAAGCCACTAACTACAGCTGGTACATAGCCAATTGCTGGTTTAGAACTCAGGTGGAGGAGAAGGGGCTTTGTTGAAGTACCATGTACTAATTTGTACTTACCATGGCACAAATGAGAACTATATTTCTCGACCATCTCGCCATTTAAATGCAAAGTGATTTTGCAAGAAATGCAGATGCGTTTCTTTTCATGTGTAATGTACTCGTGGCAATCAAGGGGATATATTCAGCCCTAAGTAACTCAACACAGCAACTGTACTTATACCATAATCCATTTTACCATAACTAGAAACAGTTTTCATAACCACGTAATATTATACCATTCAATTCCAATCCACCACCCCTATCTAGATTCATCCCATTTCATGATCATCATCATCATCACAACTTTCTCTTTACACCAACGCAATGTTACCATAGTAACCAGTTACCATACCAACAAACCATATCACAAGAGCCTGGCATGTAGTAGCAGTAAAATGGGTGGTCAGATAAAAGTGGCAAGAATACAGGTACCAAAATCAAATACCGGATAGCAGCTAAAAAAATCAGCACAAAATTGTGAGCCTCCTGAACCAAAAAAGGTTGGGGCTATTAAAAGTAATCATGATATCAGTATTTTATTGAGGTATTGATTATGTAAATTATGTAACGCCTGACAAATAACTACCTGGTGAAACGCCTTCGTGAAGAGTACCGACAATCTCTGGAGAAGTGACCACGTTCACCACACTGGTAACATCTAAGGTTTGGATCAAAACCCCTCCGACCCCTGCCGCGAGTACGAGGCCTGGCAATATTCACTCTGACTCTACCACCGCACACCATTCTATAATTAAAGATATGTATCAAAAAAAAGTTAAATTACAATCAGAAAGTTAATAGGAATTAATAATTTAGTGCAAGTACATACTGTACATGTACATATTTCAAATTGAACCCTTTACAACTCAATTTCTTTTTCAATGTTTTTCCTTTTCAAAAAATATACTCGTTATCTTACCTTCCATCCATCTCCCTCATAGCCTCTTCAGCATCCTCACGACGCTTGTAGACAACAAAAGCAAAGCATGGTGGATTTCTCGCTACCCACACTTCTGTTATCTTGCCAAACCTTCCAAACGACCTCTCAATTTCAGTCTTTGAGCAGTCGATGCCCAAATCACCTACATAAAGCCTTGTTCCATAGTCTTCTGGACTCCTGGAACGTCGCTGACTATATCCTCCTCCGCCACCGCCATAGCCACCATAACCACCCCCACCACCACCACCACCACTATACCGCCGTGACCTATAATCTCTTCGAGGTGATCTAGATCTAGATCGAGAGCGCGATCTAGATCTAGAGTATGATCTGTAACGACTCATGAGTTTTAATCTGGAAGAAAAAAATATTTCACAAGTATGTATACAAATTCACAAAGCAAAAATGTCACACACGTTTGTATGATTGCACTTTCCACAGTTAATTTCAACACATTTTTAGATGGTCGGGGCTGCCAACAGATGTTAGGACAATAATACTAAATGTGCAGCTTACGAGAAGGCCATATCCTACCCTATACTCCTGCTACCAGACATAGTCTTGGACCTAAACAGTTCTTGCAGTGTTTTGATAAATTACCACGTTTCAAAGAATTGAGAAAGGAGCTCGCATGCACACAGGCAACACGCCACGTCGGGAAATATATTAAATACATTCCCTTTTTATTTATTACCCAAGCATCTTTGCAACATCAACGGGGTCAGAAGGCTGGCATATGAGCACACGCCACGTCAGCGCAAAACAATACCAGCAATTAATATTTTATCGACCCACTGAACTAAAATGTTGATGATTGGTGCAACCTTATAGCTGAGGTATGAAGTCTCCATGATTGATGCCGTGCGCAGCACATGGACGAAGCAAAAATATACCTGCTTGAAACAATTCGACAATGTTCAATTCTACGCTACACTTGCGAGTGTTTTAAATTCAATTCTATTGCAAGTACTTGTGAACTTACCCGTAAAAGCTGACAAAATTCAAGAAAATGTGCACCAATGAGGAGCTCACGCTGCACTCGGAATACTCCCACCAAGAAAACGACGCCGAGAAATATTGTCGATTCGGTTACTGTCGGTAAACTTCGGGTTTTCAATATTTATATTGAGTTATTGCCTCAGAATTAGATTTTTTCAAAAGAAATGTTGGCAGAGATGAATGACATCTCAAGTGCGTCAGTGATTTGAGAAATAACAGGACCGGCATATCACGAAATGTGAAGGAATCTCATTTTCCGAAAGTGTCCGACTAAGTGCCGATTATGGTCGAACTATCAATCGAGTGACCTCCGAACTCAGCGTCCCATATTGCCTACCGCCATTGCTCACTTCCGGAGAAAACGAAAACGGTAATGTTGCATTTGTGGTTATTTCGTATTTTGTTTTCATTATCACCCTGCATATCTGTGTAGTATGACTGCCACATGTTTGTCAGTGCTCAACAAAGATCAACATTTCAGGTTTATGAAGCATATTTTCAATTTATGCACTGTCCAAACGATGTGTTCACAATTATTATAATTTTTAATAGCGAATCTCCACTGACTCCTATAAATGAACATTTAGAAATGCCTGATGTTTTGTCCCACTAAGCCTGAGCAGGGAGCTGTATTGCCTGTGCCACTGACCCCCCCCCCCCCAGTCCAAGCATGAAACCCTGTGCTGTGCTTCACAAAAATGAAACAAGTGGGCTTTTCTGAGATGAAGCTTATTACTTATTCAAATTTCAAGTCAAGCGAGAGTGAACTTTCTTCATAATAAAATAGGCATATGATCTCAAACTGGTAAAAGTATTATAGTTATATATTATAGTATTATAGTTCATGCATGGACAACCAAAAAAACGTTCATAAATTCCTCTCAGTCTCAGTCAGAATTAACGACTGGAAATAATCATTTGAGTCAGGAAACTGTATCTGCTACTAATATTAATATGTTCAAAGCTGGTCTCAAACACGACTGGATTGCAGACCTAAACAAAAACATATATTTTTATGACTTTTCATATTAACTGTTACAAATAAAAGCAGGTTCTTGTACCTTTGTTTGTAAAAACAAATTATTACTCAAGCAGTGTGATGTACTGAAGAATTTGTGCCAGTCTCAACACTTTTATTGGACGATTATTTGTCTGGAAATTATTATAATACAAATTTAATGTAATAAGCAATTAGTTTACTGTCATCATGCGAATGACCTGCTAGGAAATATTGCAATTTACATTGCTGTTTTGCTAACAGCATTGCTGTACATCATGTTCCATTATCAGTGCCTTTTATGACACTAAACTTGTGCAAATCACTGGTTCACTTGACTTCTTGAATTGGAGAAATACACTACATGAACACACAGATTACATATTCGAGTAAAAGCAAAAAAACTGTTTGCCAGAAACATGTAATTGATTAAGTAATAAATGCACAAAGGCTATTTCCGTCTCGCAACAGGGAAATTATCATTTCTCGCTTTTCCTTAGTTGTTCACATATTGTCGTTTATTATTCAGCCAGACGGTAATAAGCAATGCAATTATGTACTTTACAGCATGTATATTTAGTCTGTATGCAAGAGTAAACTATGATGAGATAGCACTTTCAGTGTGGGGTAAATACCATGGAATACTTTATTTTCGCTGGAATTAATTTTTGCTGAAAAGGCTTTTTGGGCATTTTTTATGGAATTTATTTTCACTGATTTTTGAATGAGTTGAATGTGAAATATAGAAAAAAAAGTATATTCGCTGGATTTTATTTTCACAGAATCATCCCTTCAGTGAAAATAGCAAAAATAAATTCCTAGCGAAAATAAAGTATTCTACAGTAATTTAGCTTGCACATGTGGGTTTGGTATGCATATGCAACAATTTGAGAAAAAGGAAAAAAAATCTACATGATCTGCTATTTGAAAAATAAATTAACTTTAACAAGCCGATCTAATTTCAGGTCAAAATGCTCATTTTGCCGAGTGTGTTTGCATTTGACCACTTGGCTGTCTCTGAAGTGATAATGGCATGTATCAGGGTGTGGGAAATTGTGGCGTCTTAGTCTTGGGATATTTTGTTGCAATATTTTGTTTAAGCTTGATTAATTGATAAGCAATACTGCTCTATGTATAGCAATGTTGTAAATTGCAACATTGCCTATCAGATTATTCTCACAATGGCAGTAAGTTTGTTGGTAATGGAAAGTATAAAGCATGTGCAATCTGATCACACTGTTTCAAGGGTAAATAAATTTTCTATTTTCCAGGTGTTTCAAACGTTGGTCATTACTTAGGAAAAAAAAAATCATTGGTTTGTTATAAAATTCAAGTAAAACTCAACTTGGTTTCGTTGTTAGTAAATGTTTTTAGTTATACACTGCCGCACTACAATGTATATGCAAAAGAATATTGGCCTGTACGATCTTTTGGCATTGCTTCCAGTGAAAAATCTTCCTCATGATTTTTCCTTTCCAAACAGAAAATTAGTAATTTTTGGAAAATGTACTGAGCATTAAAAAAGTATTTACCTAACACTCATTGTGATTACAGCTCATTGTAAAAAACAAATATTACCTATTCAGCTAGTTACAGTAAACAGTGTATTCTTTATTAGGCATCATTGAATACGAAAAATATTTTTAGGTGCCACGAAAGATTGAAATGTGTTGTTCAAAAATGACAACAAAATTGAAAGACTTTAAATACCATTCTTACCACTTAAAATGTGAGGTCAGATAAATTTGAAAGTGTGCAGTGGCTGTGGCTTGTACGCTACATGCACAGCCACAATTATATAATAATCTTTCTACGTGTGTCTGTGTGTGATGTGCTTTATGTATCAGTACATGTAGCTTGTTATTTCAGTTTGATGTTCTTGATCTTTCAACTAAAGAAATTTTCTTGGTATGTTTCTTTTGCAGTAAAAACAATGGCATCACATTTTAGAGACAGTTCCCCTTTGGACTGCAAAGTATACGTGGGAGATCTTGGTACAAATGGCACAAAACATGAGATAGAAAGGGCTTTTAGTTACTATGGCCCATTACGCAATGTCTGGGTTGCAAGGAACCCGCCTGGTTTTGCATTTGTGGAGTTTGAAGACCCAAGAGATGCAAGTGATGCTTGTAGAGGCTTAGATAAAACGTGAGGTTTTTACTACTCGTGTCTGTGATATTTGTGGTTTTGGATAGAAATGAGCAATAAAAATATGGCAAGCCAAGTTTGCAATATTATCATTATTTGTGATGAAATCTTTTAACTAAGAAATTTAGTTCAGAAGTACAAAGTCTTGGTGCTGTTTGTGATCAGTAGACATTGCAAGTCCAAACTGAAGATTATTCCCATCAATTAAAATATACTTTGAGTAAAAATATATTAGTTTGTGGAAAAATCACTGCCAACTCCTCTTGGAATTCATTCTCATCACGCATTGGTCATTGTTGACTATTTGCATTCTGAAGCATAACGACACAAATCTTATCGTATTATTGCATGGACAAGCAAAGTTTAGAGCACAAAATTAGTCAACTATTGCTGTGAAACGATAAAAGTGATTTATCTATTTTCAACAATGAACTTGCCAGCACAATCAATCAATGTTAACACGTTTAGACCTCTATCCTGTTATTTTGCCATATCAACTCCAGAGGGAATCATGTATACCATAAAAGCAGAGCCCTTAAGTGACACATTAAAATAGATCATTGCTTCTTTCTGCAATTGTTTGAAGCAGTTTCTTTTCACACATAATCCACCCTTTTCTTTGGAATGTCAATTGTTGAGCTCATCAGGGATAGCTTTGAAAAAGTACCATAAGGGACCAATGACTTGTTTTTTTTGTGTGGACAGATAGAAACTCTATACTGGGGGATTTGGTTAGGAATTACGATGTGGCTACTAGTAATTATAAAATTTTAATGGTATTTTAAACAAATGTTTTTTTTGTATCCTTGTAGCAAATTATGTGGCGTTGAGATTCGAGCTGAACTCTCCTCTGGCAAAAGCCGATGGGCAAAGTGGGGTCGTCCACCACCACGCCGATCATTCTCTGAGGAACGTTGCTACGAATGTGGCAAACGTGGACACTTTGCCAGAGATTGTTACTATGCCCGAGGAGGAGGTGGTGGTGGTAGTGGTAGCGGGGGTGGGGGTGGTCCTCCTTATGGGAGAAGCCGTGGATATAGTAGTAGAAGACGATCAAGGTATGTGTATGTGTATTTTATCTCATGCATGTATTGATGGATTCTCTTTTGAAATCCTGTGTTGTATGAAGAAACGGTAGTAGAATATGTTGGGGGAGGGGGTCCGGGTATAGGCACACTTGATAAGATTGCTGGCATGCATGCACAAAGTGTATTACATTTTATGTACTCTGTGACATTTCATTGCTGTTTTGGTCTATTCACATGCAGTAATTGCAATGCGAGGGGTGATGTCATTTATTTTGTTTCTTGTCTATAATCGGCATAATTATTATGAGAGTTACAGAGATGTCTGTTGATTCGAAATTCAAATATTTGACCATTTCAAACAACTTAAGTATTTCATATTATTAATTTTGTTGCATCAACCACTCTGTGTGGTAAAAATATGAATATAAAAAAATGGTGTCTGTTTCACAAGAAAGGAAGTTCCATGTTTTTGCTGATTACATCTTAATGCAAAATGGGTTAAATAAACATGTATAGGGTGATTATTTTTGCTTTACTATGATACAGAGTTCTCTCCAGGGCATTGTAGAGTAGTTGTTTCCAACTCTCACTTGAACCCATTTAGCATAACATTAGATACAATGAGGGGATTAACATATTTCATTGTTATGTAAATTATCTGTTTTTCTGTAATATGTGCCTTCTTGCAACTTAATTTAATTAATCAAGTAAAACAGATTAGGCACTACCAGTAGTCAAAACAATCTAGTAATAGTATTTTGTGACACCGATTGTCTTGTTTTAGCTTGAAGTGATGAGACTTTATTTCTTGTGAAACAGACATACGTTCACCCCACTGAAGTGTTGTAATTTTGAGAACCAGCGAAAGTAATATATTGTGACTTTGGACCTTGGATCATCCACAAATTTCTTTCAATTTTGGGTGTGTGTAAATGGTGGTCTTTAACTGTATCATATCAGTCTCACCTTACTGTACTATTTTGGTTAGAATTATTTGTAAATATTAGTCATTTCAGCAGAACTAAAAATGTTTATGCACTTCTGTAACAGATCTTAAGAATGTTTGAGTTTTCAATATTGTAAATCAACTGTAGATTAGATTTTAACAAAATGGAATGAAATACAATTCATTGCGCATATGTAATGAATTCATTCATAGCAAGTCAGTCTCCATGTTAAATATGCACTCATGGTAACGCCATTCCAGCAGCAAGTCTATTCGCTCTCCATCCTTCACCATTATTTCTATAATGTTGCTAACTGTATAAGCAAAGTTATAAACTTACCACAGAAGGGCATCAACGTTTGAAACAAAAATTTCTTTTTCAGTTCTGTTGAAATGACAGTAATATTTGTACAGTAGTTTTTATTGTCCAGTGGATAAGTTTTTGTTGAAGCAAACCTCTAAAATCAATGAGGATCGGTGTTAACATTTTGATGCATGTGTATCTTTGAATGCTATTTGTTTTACAAATTATTAACTAAGTTAACCCCCCATTATTTCAGGCAAATGTGTTCTGCATTTAGTCGACTAGCGTCTTGTTTTATCAACATGTGTTCAGCATGTGATCATCATGTGCGGATCATGTGATCACTGTGTGGGAAACCTGAGTTCAGCTCAGCCAACCCTGTCAACCATTGGCCCAGGGAGTCACTGACATCATGCTTGGAGCGTAACACTTTTCCAAAATGTTCAGCTGGTCAACAGCAGAGGGTTGTCATGGAAATTCACCATTTTGAGTCAGCCTTCTAATAGTTGCTTCATCTGTCACCACACTGAGCCCTGCGATATAATGTTTCGGTCAGCGCCAAAGTGTTCAGCCATGGGTTGACCTGTACAGCAACATGTGTGGTTTTCATCTCAATCATATAACAAAGGTTGAGTCTGTCAAATAGATTTGTTAATTCTTCTTAGCTTTTGTGGCTATTAAAGTTAAGCTCTATTTTTTTTATAACTACCATTTACACCATGTGTGATTAATGTAGCTCAATATTTCAAAAACAGTTAACAAATGTGGTAAAATTTCAGCGTAAAACCACTAACTGGAGATACGACTGTGAAATATCTATATGCAACACTCAACAATGAAAAAAAAGGCATTAAAAAAGTTTATTAAAGTCTTGTATATGTATGCGTAACTTTACCATTTGATACCAAATATTTAGGCCTTTTCTGTTTCCTTCAAGACTTCTTCTATTCATGTGCTTAACTTTTTAAATCTGCTTTTCAGATCTCGTTCTCGATCCCGATCGCCATATAGGAGGAATCACAGTCGGAGCAGAAGTCGTAGCAGAAGCCGTAGCCCAAGTCGGTATGTGCCAAGCTATACAGTATACCGGTACATATAATTGACAGCATGACACAAATTCAGAGATTTGTAACAAACTGATTACATGTTTATTTTTTTACAGTGATTGAAGTCCTGGAAAATAAAGAACCATGTTAGCACCATTTTCACTTAAATGGGATGGTCACTAGACAAAACAAAAAAAATGTTGTTTTTATTGGTGTTCAAGAACAAGTTTATGCTCTATTAGAAGTGCATTGAGAATGATGTGTGTACTCAAAATTGAGCAAAATCTAATTTTGTTGTTTCGCATAAACTTTCTGTTAGAGATGTGTTTTTAATGGAGCAAATCCAGTACTGTAAATTCTTGCCTGTGGGATTTTTTGACATTTCATCAATCAAGGTTGTTCGTAGTGTATAATATGCTGAATGTCACAAAAATCGCTTATTCTGTCAAGAGTACTGCACAGAAATTTCCAGTGTATTAAAATTTCACAACTTTCCCTGACTTGTCTACAGTATTTGTCTTAAAACCATTGTATATTCTCAAGCTATTATTGTCATGGATACTTAATTTACTGTAGTCACATTGTTAGCACTGCCTTTAAAGACAATTATCAGTCACTAAAAATCTGAAAGTTACGTGTATTAGTAGGAATTTTCCAAGTAACATTACATAATTTTAAGTTTTAACATGCCTGTTATAATTCAGGATGTATTTTAAAAGATAACTATTTTTTTTCTAACACTACACTTTGTTGTATACTTTGAAGTATTGTATGTATGAATTACGAATTCATTAGGGTATTATTCAAAGTCGTTAAATATTTCATATCCTTTGTTGTACTTGTCAATACATTTTATTTTGTTTACAATGTTTTGTCTTATCTGGAATAAATATACACATAGTAAATATAGTCTTTTGATATATCCACCCCCCCCCCCCCCCACTCAATTTCTTTGTCATACAAATATCACTGTCATGGCAGTTAATCTTGTAAAATTTGGAACATTATTGAATGCAAAAGAGACATTGAAGACATTCAACTGTGCGACATTCAAAGCTCTACCTTCTGTGGTTGGACGTAAGTTAAAATGCCACTCCTGGCCAAGATTTTTCAATAAGGTAGTTGAGGAACTCTTTAAGCTCCAGACAATTTTCTCTAGTTTTATTTTACTGTGTGTGTGTGAATGCAATTGTGGTAGTTTACAACCTCCGTATTTGGTAAAGTAAACAATCCTAATATTAATGAATATGTGGTGGTTTGCAATCTGTGTGTATACAAGTGTGTTGTTTTTTTTTTTAGATATTTTTTGTGCCAGGCGACAGTTCCGGACTGTTGTCTCTCCTGACTTTTTTTTTGTATGTTCAAATTGCAAGTGCTATTGACGACACCTAGTGCATTTTGCCACAGAAGTCGTATTCATGTTTGGGACTACATGACAGGGCTGTGTGGCCATCTCTCGGTCAAATGGCAATTTGTAATGCCCTATCCTGGCGTCAACCAGGCCCGGTCGAACACAAGCACCTGCAGACCTTAACCAAGGTTCCCCCAAAGTCGCATTCGTTAGTGAATGAATCTCGGCCAGTGGAATTGGCCTTTCCATTGAGTCTGTGGTACACTCACCCAGGGTAAGGGTTGACCCTTTTGGTTTGAACTTGGGTCTACCGATCATGAGTCTGATGCAACAACCACTATGCTACCAGTGACCGGCAAGTGTGCTGTTTACAATCGCCATATGAATATGTGGTGAATTGCAATCTGTATACGATTTTGCTGTTCAGAATCTCCATATGAATATGTGGTGATTTTCAATCTGTATACAAGTGCTGTTCACAATCTCCTTATGAATATGTGGTGGGTTGCAGTCTGTATGTATACAAGTGTGCTGTTTACAATCTCCATACGAATATGTGGTGATTTGCAATCTGTATGTATACAAGTGTGCTGTTCACAATCTTCATACGAATATGTGGTAATTTGCAATCTGTATGTATACAAATGTGCTGTTCACAATCTCCATACGAATATGTGGTGATTTGCAATCTGTATGTATACAAATGTGCTGTTCACAATCTCCATACGAATATGTGGTAATTTGCAATCTGTACGTATACAAATGTGCTGTTCACAATCTCCATACGAATATGTGGTGATTTGCAATCTGTATGTATACAAGTGTGCTGTTCACAATCTCCATACGAATATGTGGTGATTTGCAATCTGTATACAAATGTGGTGATTTGCAATCTGTATGTATACAAGTGTGCTGTTCACAATCTCCATACGAATATGGTGATTTGCAATCTGTATGTATACAAGTGTGCTGTTCACAATCTCCATACGAATATGTGGTGATTTGCAATCTGTATGTATACAAGTGTGCTGTTCACAATCTTCATACGAACATGTGGTAATTTGCAATCTGTATGTATACAAGTGTGCTGTTCACAATCTTCATACGAATATGTGGTAATTTGCAATCTGTATGTATACAAATGTGCTGTTCACAATCTCCATACGAATATGTGATTTGCAATCTGTATGTATACAAATGTGCTGTTCACAATCTCCATACGAATATGTGGTAATTTGCAATCTGTACGTATACAAATGTGCTGTTCACAATCTCCATACAAATGTGTGGTGATTTGCAATCTGTATGTATACAAGTGTGCTGTTCACAATCTCCATACGAATATGTGGTGATTTGCAATCTGTATACAAATGTGCTGTTCACAATCTCCATACGAATATGTGGTGATTTGCAATCTGTATGTATACAAGTGTGCTGTTCACAATCTATATACAAATATGTGGTAATTTGCAATCTGTATGTATACAAGTGTGCTGTTCACAATCTCCATACGAATATGTGGTGATTTGCAATCTGTATGTATACAAGTGTGCTGTTCACAATCTATCTACAAATATGTGGTAATTTGCTCTGTATGTATACAAGTGTGATGTTCACAATCTTCATACGAACATGTGGTAATTTGCAATCTGTATGTATACAAGTGTGCTGTTCACAATCTTCATACGAATATGTGGTAATTTGCAATCTATGTATACAAATGTGCTGTTCACAATCTCCATACGAATATGTGATTTGCAATCTGTATGTATACAAATGTGCTGTTCACAATCTCCATACGAATATGTGGTAATTTGCAATCTGTACGTATACAAATGTGCTGTTCACAATCTCCATACGAATATGTGGTGATTTGCAATCTGTATGTATACAAGTGTGCTGTTCACAATCTCCATACGAATATGTGGTGATTTGCAATCTGTATACAAATGTGCTGTTCACAATCTCCATACGAATATGTGGTGATTTGCAATCTGTATGTATACAAGTGTGCTGTTCACAATCTATATACAAATATGTGGTAATTTGCAATCTGTATGTATACAAGTGTGCTGTTCACAATCTATATACAAATATGTGGTGATTTGCAATCTGTATACAAATGTGCTGTTCACAATCTTCATACGAATATGTGGTAATTTGCAATCTGTATGTATGTATACAAGTGTGCTGTTCACAATCTTCATACGAATGTGGTAATTTGCAATCTGTATGTATACAAGTGTGCTGTTCACAATCTCCATACGAATATGTGGTGATTTGCAATCTGTATGTATACAAGTGTGCTGTTCACAATCTACCATATATAAAAATATGTGGTAATTTGCAATCTGTATGTATACAAGTGTGCTGTTCACAATATTCATACGAATATGTGGTAATTTGCAATCTGTATGTATACAAGTGTGATGTTCACAATCTTCATACGAACATGTGGTAATTTGCAATCTGTATGTATACAAGTGTGCTGTTCACAATCTTCATACGAATATGTGGTAATTTGCAATCTATGTATACAAATGTGCTGTTCACAATCTCCATACGAATATGTGATTTGCAATCTGTATGTATACAAATGTGCTGTTCACAATCTCCATACGAATATGTGGTAATTTGCAATCTGTACGTATACAAATGTGCTGTTCACAATCTCCATACGAATATGTGGTGATTTGCAATCTGTATGTATACAAGTGTGCTGTTCACAATCTCCATACGAATATGTGGTGATTTGCAATCTGTATACAAATGTGCTGTTCACAATCTCCATACGAATATGTGGTGATTTGCAATCTGTATGTATACAAGTGTGCTGTTCACAATCTATATACAAATATGTGGTAATTTGCAATCTGTATGTATACAAGTGTGCTGTTCACAATCTATATACAAATATGTGGTGATTTGCAATCTGTATACAAGTGTGCTGTTTGCAATCTCCATATGAATGTGGTGATTTGCAATCTGTATGTATACAAGTGTGCTGTTCACAATCTTCATATGAATATGTGATGGTTTGTAGTCTATGTATACAAGTGTGCTGTTCACAATCTTCATATGAATATGTGGTGGTTTGCAATCTCCATATACATGTGTGGGGCTTCAACAATATGCAAGGTACATTTTCAGTTTAAATAGAGGGGGAGGGGACAAGGGTTATTTTCGTTCAACGTAATTGCAATATTTTTTTGTTCGTACAACGTAAATTGAAAAAATAAATTCCGGAATTCTGTAATCACAGGCTAGACGTACAACGTAATCAATCAAATATTTTTTTCGTACACTGTAAAACTGTCATTTTTCTCGGTACGTACAAGAATTTACATCCAAATAAAATCAAAGAAAGCTTAGAAAGAACTCCCGTGTGCTGAGAGTTTTGGAGACACATTAAAAATTAATTCAAAATTACTTATACTTGAGATATTGATGGAATAGCTGAAAACTAATTATGCAAATAAGGTAACTAAACTAATAAGGTCTGCACAATGTACCAAGTTTCATTGAAATGTGATTAGAACCAAAAAAATATTAATTATTATGCTAATTAGAGAATTAATATGAACAGATTTTAACCCAAAATTAATCAGACTGTCTATTGTCTTAGAGCATTTATGTACTAAGTTTTATTCAAATGTGATGATCAATACTTGAGATATCAGTATTAATTAATTATGTTAATTAGGTGATTAAGAAGCATAAATATTTACCAAAAACTAGTATGGTGCATAGTCTTAGGTTCATTGAAATGTGATGGGTACTTTTTAAAAGTTTCATTGAAATGGAATGAGTGGTTTTTAGACATAGAACAGCAAAAAATTAACTAATTATGCAAATTAGGTAATTAATAGGCACAATTATTTATCCCAAAATTAATCAGGTCTCTGCATAGTCCTAGAATATCTATGTCGCAAGTCTCATTGAAATGTGATGATTAGTACTTGAGATATCAGGTGAAAAGCTGAAAATTAACTAATTATGCTAATAAAGGTGATTAATATGCACAAATATTTACCCAAAAACTAATTAGGTCTCTGCACAGTCCTCAAGTAACTATGTACCAAGTTTCATTGAATCATGATCATTACTACTCGAAATATCAAAAGCTGAAAATTAATTAATTATGCAAATTAGGTAATTAATATGTACTGATATTACCCTAAAAACTATCAGATTTGTGCAGTGTCATATGACACCTATGTACCAAGTTTTATTGAAATGTTATGATTAGTATTTGAGATATCAGTGGAAAAGCCGAAAATTGATTAATCATTATGTAAATTAGGTAATTAATAATATTAACAGATTTTTACCCAAAACTAATCAAACCTGTGCATTAGTTCAGAGCATCCATGTGCCAAGTTTCATTGAAATCCAATGAGTGGTTCTTCAAAAATCAGTGGAACAGTCATAGAACAGCTTAAAATCAGTTAATTATCATGCAAATTAGGTAATTAATATTCATAGATTTTTACCCAAAACTAATCAAATCTGCGCACTAGTTCAGAGCATCCATGTGCCAAATTTCATCAAAATCCAATGAGTGCTTCTTCAGATATCAGTGGAACAGTCTTGGAACAGCTAAAAATCAGCTAATTGTCATGCAAATTAGGTAATTAATATTCATAGATTTTTACCAAAACCTAATCAACTCTGCGCATTATCCCAGAGCATCTATGTACCAAGTTTCACCAAAATTTGATTAGTGGTTCTTGAGATAACGGTGGAACAAAAAAAGTGACATACATACATACATACATACATACATACATACATACATACATACATGCATACATACCAGGTACATACAGACAGGGTAACTGCAAAGACTCCCTTTTGTGCTTCGCACACGGGAGTCAAAAATGGTAAAGAATAATCCAGGGAAATTACATTTTAGAAACTGTAAAACAACTAGATGACACAATTCACTGCAAAATTTAATGTCAAGACGTAAAAGGCCCTCTAACCGAATGAAGAGCATTACGAGGGTAATATGCGCATGAGTCTCTACACACGGTGCAGCAATGGCGGAAAATTTGAGTCTGAGAGCTTTTCAGATCATTCAATGTTCCATTTTTTATCACTGTAAAAACGTCTTTTTTTTCTTTTAATTTGTAAAAAGCCCTTTTTATTTCCCGTAAAACTGTACCAGCTACCCCCCTCAAATACCAAGGAGAATTTTATCCTAATTTATCTTTGTGATCAAGAACACAACGGAGAGCATGGATTCAGCAATAAAATACATTCAATTGAGAATCTAAAATGAAATAAGATTATATTTTACCTACATTTCACATGCTACATGTCTCATAAATTTAATATTTTTGACATAATTGTATTACATTAGCAAATTTCAAATAGTTTCCCATAAGAACTTAAGTGCTTGCATCTGGATTTTCTTTTGAAAAATTTGTAGTATTCCATCACATCCAACGAAATGATACCCTATGCATAGACTCTAGAGAATGGAAAACTTACAAATGCAAATCTATTTTCAAAAATAAAAGTAAATTTTTAAGTGCAAATGCATTTTCAAAAGTAAAAGTAACATTGCAAATGTCAATCTATTTTTAAAGAAAAAGTGAAGTGAAATTACAAATGTATAAATTGCCTTTTGATTTGTAATTGACATTTTTACTTGTGTTTTAAGTTTGTTATCAATTTTAATCATATAGATCTACATCTACACACACTTCCACTTCGTGAGAGGATCCTTTGAACTTTGAACATTACCACCCATTCACAACCATCTACATTGTCTCCTTTCTCAACTCCAAAGCACAATCCGGTATTAAATATTCTGATGGAGTTCACTGAAGTAGACATTACTTCACGGAACTCCATCAATTTTTAGTTATGGTTTCCAATATTCTGGGCACAGTACCTCCAATCTAGTGTCTTGGGTTAGAATTACTACCTAATTATTGAGTTCTTGGTGTTGGCTGGTCCCCGCCTCTACGCAATCACGTCCAGCCGGGGTCACGTGATCTGACGCGCAGTTCAGCGAAGTTCTTGGTGGAAGTGCGCCGCTATATCTCGGCAGTAAGGTATTGTCTCGCGAGATTTCAGCTAAATTGAGCATGCGCATAAGTATTTAAGTTTACAGGACGAATTTTCACTGGTGAGTCAAATGGTCTAGTATTTTGTTTGCTTTATTGTAATCTTTTAGACATTTCCAAGGCGAAGCGTGCTATAACTATGATCTCTGAATATAATGTTGACAATAACAGCATACTTGCGTGGAAAACATGCAATTTCTTTGTGGCGATGTTTTTTGTTGTTCCGGCAATGTGTGCGAAATTGAAAGAACGCCCATAATTTTCACACAAGCGATCACAGACGACGTTATTTCGTTTGATGTGTAATTGATATATATTTAACATAGTTATTTGTCGAAAAGTTCGGCTGATTAAGTCATTTTTATTATAATTTTACTGTTAAAGTGTTTAAAAGAGTTTTTTGTTGTTTTACTAACGCAGTCGTTCGACGCGACGCCATTTTTATTTTCCGCCTTGATGGCGCTATGAATATCAGAGAGTACATGAACTAATGCTGGTTCATTTGATTTTATTGCTCCGCATAAAAAATGAAACTGTAATTGTGCAATGCCAGCGTTTGTGTACAATCCTAATATTGTATGTTGCACTTAGGTATATGATTTAATAGTATACATTTTTTCCTCTTCAAATTATAATAGAACTTGATAGAATGTTTGGTTTGTGATGTAATACATGTTGTAGTTGTAATCTTGGCTCTTGCATATTTCGATATTTTGACCAGTTTAGATATTATGTAGGTGGTCAGCTCAAAATAATATAGTTTTATAATCAATTTAACTAATATTGACACATTTTTCGCACATGACCAGATGTTGCCAGGTGTGAATTATAAGACAGTGATTCGTAAAGTTCTTGAGGTATATTTGCATTTTTACAATCTTTAAATGTACAATAAAACTTGGTGATATGATCTTTCTCCAGAGTGAATGATTTTGTGTTCTGCGATGTCTCATGCACACCTTATATTCCATTATAATATGTACTGTAAAATTTTTATTTTAGCTTGAGTTAATTTTGCCTAAAATTAAGACATTTTTTATCGAGTTGATTTTCACAGATTTTTTTGGAAGTACAGTAGTATAAAAGCCAAACTAAATATAATATAATAGCCAAAAATAAATTCTGATTATATTTCCATTATAGATAAAGCAAAATGAGTCGATACAGATCATATTCAAGATCTCCATCGAGATCTCGTTCCAGAAGTCCAAGAAGAGACTCCAGTAGATCAAGTCGCTCATACCGAGGAGGAGGTAGTTCACGTCGAGACGATGACAATTGTAGCAGAGTGCATGTTGGTGATCTTGGTATTGATTGTTCAAGGAGGGAAATTGAAAAAGCTTTTGCGAAATATGGAAAGCTTTATGAAGTATGGGTGGCTAGAAACCCGCCCTGTTTTGCATTTGTTGTATTTAAGCGTTCATCAGATGCTGAAGAAGCAGTCCATGATATGGATGGAAGGTATTATAAATGCTCTAAATACAAAAGTCCACCTTACACCTGTTGCTAATATTTTGTTGAATTTGTGGCATACAAGTATTTCAATATTCAAAATTGTGCAGCTCATTTATGTTCAAATGGATTGGAATTGAAATGCAAATTGTTTTTCTATTTTCTATAGAATGTTGTGTGGTGGTCGGGTCAGAGTAAGCTTGGCACGTCCACGTACCCAAGGACGTGGTCGAAGAGGTTATGATCCTAATTTGAGGTGTTATCAGTGTGGTGAACGTGGTCACTTCTCCAGAGATTGTCGTTATTACTCTCGAAGTTACAAGCGATACGAGTAAGTACTTTTTCATTTGCAATTGGAAATTTGATAATACATTTTTATATAATTTCCGCGGGACAATATTGTCAAATTTCATATTTATCTATGGATATAAATGCATCTTTGAGTTTCCAGCTAAATGTGATTTTGATATTTGGATATCCTAAACTGTGTAAGTTTGTGTCTATTATCATTGTGTATTTTTTTCTTCCGGTAATTTGGAGAACTATTTTTGTAATTATTCCCTCTGACACCTAATTTTACTGCTACTACATGCCAGGCTGTCTTGATATGGCTTGTTGTTATGGTAATTGGTTACTATGGTAACAGTGGTTTGTGGAACAGGTTAAGAATGGTGATGATCATGATGTAGGAACTAGATAGGGGTTGGTGTATTGGTATTGAATGGTATATAATCTCTCGTATGGCTCACAATGTGTATATGGTTTAATGGTAAAAGTCCAGTGGTAGTATTGCATTACTTAGGGCTGAACAATATCATCTCCCTTTGAGTCTACGACTCAAATGAAATGAAACAATTGTCATTTCGTGTGATGCATCTTAACACGTAAATGGCAAGGTGATAAAGCGTTAAAGTCTTTTTGTCACGGTAAGTACAAATTCTGTGGTCGCCCCATAATGTGAATTTATGCACTAATTCCTGTTTGTACCTGTCTTTCACCCGCATCTTTATCTCCTTTCATTCCAAACTAACCAGTCACCTTCATTTCACTGCAGAGACAATCTGCAGTATCTGGTTACTGATATATGCCACAAGTAGTTTCTCCTCCATAGACTAACCCGTAGTGCTAACCATTTGTATTTGTAATTATTACTGTCACTCATTCCTGCATTCCTTTACTCTCATTTACTTAGTCTCATTTACCATATTCTGATAGTTCACTATTAATGGGGTTACTCTCTTTTAAATCATTTGCAAATTGTCATCTCTGGACTTGGATTTGTCTGAAAGAATAGACCTTTGATGCAAATATCTCAGCGTGTCACAAGTTTTGTTTCTCCCTGCAAATAGTGTTCTATTGTCTTCTGTCAACCATTGTTTCGAACACTAAAATTAGGTCATGTGGACATGACACAAAAAGAATGCAACACTATTTCAGGGACGAAAACAACTTTTTGTGGCTATTATGTTGTCAACAAGATCAGCTGTTTGTGTCAAAGGTCTACTAAGTTTGAGTATTTTTTTACTGCATTTTAGACAAATCATTGGCTTAGCTATCATAATTGAAAGAGCATTAATTATGTGTAAAATATTCAGTTTTTGATTTCCATGAAGTGTATTGGATTGGAATCTAAAAGTGCATTAAACATAGGTAACTTATCATGTTCAAATTAAGTGACTTGCTGAAATTGGCAATCATACGTAATGCATGATGTAACACTATTAGTATTAGTCAATTTGATGACCATTGTATACAGACAGATCTGGCCCGATTAAATCATGCCATACAAAAATAATAAAACAAATATTACCGGTAAATCATTTAAGACATGTTTTTCACTTGATGTCAGTCTCAGAGAATGTTTATATTCCCTTTATTGAGTTTATAGAATCCTGTTTGGGATACACATTTCCTTTCAAATACAATGAAACTTTATCTAGCTTAAACACTTTCAAGTTACTAGTTGCTTGTACAAAAAGTTCTATTGATACTGAAAAATACCTTTGTACTGTTGAGAATATAGAAATGTAGAGCACTGTAGAATGAACAATATTGATTACATCATTGTGACAATGGTGCGTGTACGAGTCACTGGTATAATTATGTGTCAAGTCTTTTATAGTGCTGCTCATGTGTACTCCAAATCAGGAGAATGGTTCCATTCAGTGAACTGAGTGGGAATTCATTGAAAGAATCAAAAATACAGGTCAATGTATTTTGTTATGTTACCAGATGTGGTGAGTTATTTTTTGCGTTTTATTGCTACGCTGATGTTCACATATTATTCTCTGCTCTGTTGTGACAGCTCTCGTTCCCGTTCTCGTTCTCGTTCTAGACCTCCTCGTAATAGTAGAAGCAGGAGTCGCAGTCCAAGTCGCAAAAGGTACACTTATATGAACTATTCATTTCTTTGTTGACATCAATCTAAGTCTATAGTTACATTAAACTATTTAAGCCTTAGTTGTTCAGTCATAGCTAGCGGAGTTTGCATACACATGCTCACACACGTACACACACATGCATTAGATGGCTGACAAGGATCAAGATGATTGTTCAGTGGTAGTACATGTAGCTGCTCTCTGGACTTGCACAACACTAATGAAAATCAGTCAACTTACTTGAATTACAAGCATCATCAGAAATGTCAGTGTAGTTTTCTTACCAATTTCAATTTGTTGAGTTACAGGAGGTACACAGAGTCCAGATCACGATCTCGGTCCTTTACTCCCAAGAAAGAGGATTCCCGTAGGAGCAAGCGAAGGTAGTTAGTTGTAAACTAATAGTAGAGCCATTAGAAAAAGAATATATCACTTGCTTTAGGTTTTCTTTTCATTCTATACTGGCCTTAAAACTATGTGACCTGCATTTATATTTGTTACAGAAATTAATCCACAATAAAAGCTTTTATTGTTATTCTGCAGTGAAGAAGAAAGAGAACGTTAGACTGCTTTAGATATTTTGGGGTGTAGAGTCTCAAATTTGATACTTTTGGATTGTATACTTAAATGTTCAACTTAATTTGTGATAACGCATGAACTCGGCTGCTCTTTCTTGTAAGCAAAACCGTACTTGGGCAAACGTGTTATTACATGGCCTATATTGTGAAGCTATGATTTTGTTATTTACGAGTACATGTTGTAAAAACAAAATGAGTGGTTCTGTATGATCATCCCTGATTCTTTTATATAGTAGAAGCTCCATTTCCGCCATAGAATGATTCATCCTCCAATCACTAAAAAATAACGGTGAAAAACACTTTCACCACAATATCCTTGTTGTCAGACACAGTCTCAGTATGAAAACTCTAACGTAACTATTTGGTTTTTCTTTCATTTCAGAAGTGATTCAGGATCACCAAGAAGAGATACCAGCCCTTCTCGAAGGTTGGCTGAAATAGAAAAGTCTGGTGTTATAATAGATTCAGCCTGATCATAATCATCTAATATCAAACGCAGGTCTATAAGTCAGTATAATGATGTGCTGTTGCTAGCTAGCATGCTTTATTAATACTAGTCCATGTACATATTGTTATTATCACATTAACTTGTACATTCCATAATCACAAAATGTTTTCAGTGTTCCATTTGGCTTTACAATTCTCAGGCCCTTGAATACAAATGTACACAACACATTATTTTCACTCCATGTTTTGCTTATTTGCAAAAGATAAAAATAAGCATTGAATGCAGAACAGCTCTTATGGTGTTCAAGTTGACTGAGAAATATTCGCGACCATTATAAAGGCCCATTATTCTTTTACAAGGCCTATTTTGTATTGCAAAGCATCAAGTGAGTTGAGTTTCCACATCATTTACACCAAAACAAATACGTATTCAAGATACTGGGATTCTGTAGTTAACCATGTAAATCAGTACCATCAATCGTTTGTTTCTTCTTCATAAATAATTATTTCATTCACAAGCTGTTCCATTTGCACACTATTCACTGCATAGAAACATGTGGTGCTGACATTATTTGATATGCTGCAGGTGTACAGGTTCATTTAGTAGACACCCCCTCCCTCCCCCTCCCAATTTCTTTGTTGATTCCTAAAGGATTCTTTTTTTTTCTCCCAGATCACCAAGATCACGTGCATCACATACATCTTTGGTTGAAGAAACGTATGGATAATCTTACTATAGCCTGATATTTTTTTCTATCTCTCAATTGGAGAGAGTTTATTGGTTGGAGGGTATGCGCTAATATGGGATAGTTGGTCATATATACTCCTGACTGATTGATGGATAATAAACAAGACCATAGTGTACATTGATAACTTATCATTTTGCAACAGGTGCCAAAATAAACTGATAAGTAAAACCATTCCAGTAACGTTGCCATTGTCTTCACGACTTTGCCTCCAACCATTGGAAATTAACTTAAGTACACTCATTTGCATATCAAAAGTCACACTTTTATTTGATGGGGGGGGGGGGTTATTTTGAAATGAAATTGTATGCTTGTGATAAAATAATACTTTACCATTTTTACATTTCATGCAATTATTCTTTCAGATTGGCCCTGTTCTGATTGAAAGTCCTGAATTTAACTCTGCTGGTGATGTTTCTAGAACACTGCAGCACAGCAAAAGAGATAGTGGTTCCCTAGATCAGTTTATTTTGGCACCCACTATATCGCCTCAATTGTCATGTAGTTCAGTTTTCTCTCAACTTGCATTGTTAGATGTAGCTTAGCAATGTTTCATTTACACTTTTAGAAACAGGCGCATGTGTAAGCCAATATACACAGTCATCTAATGACAAAAAGAAATAAAATAATCAATGAATCTATAATTATTGGAATTTCATGATATCAAACGTTGACAATACTGTATCTGTCCTACCAATTTGTATGTGAAATTTATATCATAGTAGTCCAGCAAACAAGGAACACAAAATTGGAGAATATCCTCATGGAAATGTGATGCAGATGCAGTCTGAATTTTTTTTATTCTACGATGGAATCACAATTTTGTTTTCGTTAATTTTTATTAGTTAATTTTTGAATATTTTGTTTAAGTGGAAGATACATAAAAGATAGAATGTTAGATCATAGTTAGTGTAAACTAGTGGCTGTACTGCTGTCTTTTTGAAAATAACTAGATTCTTACCTTTATTTAAAGTTGTATTTACTTTGTAGTCAGCAATGTTAAATTACCTTTTATGTTAGTAATTTTTACTGTGATTAAGTTAAACTTAACCAGTATGCGACTTTTCAGCATCAACAAAGTGGCCATTAACAGACTTTTTGATGTTAAACTTAATACGTGTATGTCTTGGCTGCAACCAAGTGAAATAAATGTTTTTTTTCCCCCTCTAGACTTGTATTGTTTTATATTTGTACGCATATATGAAATCCAACAGCACATGTTTTAGAGTGGGTTTACTGATAGTTTAATATCGGAACGATTGCACATTATCCAATTTATAATACATGAACTGCACCTGGAAATTGTACTAGCTAATCATGTTCAACTGATTGTGCTGGTGCTGATGTTCACTCGTTCCAGGCTTCCTTTTTGACTCCCGTGTGCGAAGCACAAAAAGGGAGTCTTTGCAGTTAGTGTGTATGTGTATGTGTGTCCGTCTGTTCCACTGATATCTCAAGAACCATACATCAGTTTTTGATGAAACTTGGTGCACAGATGCTCTGGGCCAATGCGCAGATTTGATTAGGTTTTGGTAAAAATCCATGCATATTAATTACCTAATTTGCATGATAATTAGCTGATTTTTAGCTGTTCCATGACTGTTCCACTGATATCTAAAGAACCACTCATTGGATTTTGATGAAACTTGGCACACAGATGCTCCAAACTAATGCGCAGATTTGATTAGTTTTGGGTAAAAATCTGTGCAATATTAATTACCTAATTTGCATAATGATTAATCAATTTTCGGCTTTTCCACTGATATCTCAAGTACTAATCATCACATTTCAATAAAACTTGGTACATAGATGTCATAGGACACTGCACAAGCCTGAAAGTTTTTAGGGTAATATCAGTAGATATTAATTACATAATTAGCATAATTAATAAATTTTCAGCTTTTGATATTTCAAGTAGTAATTGTCACATTTCAATGAAACTTGGTACATAGATGTCATAGAACACTGCACAGACCTGATAGTTTTTAGGGTAATATGAGTACATATTAATTAACTAATTTGCATAATTAATTAATTTTACGCTTTTGATATTTCAAGTACTAATCATCACATTTCAATGACACTTGGTACATAGATGTCACAGGACACTGCACAGACCTAATAGTTTTTAGGGTAATAAGAGTACATATTAATTACCTAATTAGCATAATTATATTTCAGCTTTTGATATTTCAAGTAGTAATCATCACATTTCAATGAAATTTGGTACATAGATGTCATAGGACACTGCACAAACCTGAAAGTTTTTAGGGTAATATCAGTAGATATTAATTACCTAATTAGCATAATTAATAAATTTTCAGCTTTTGATATTTCAAGTAGTAATTGTCACATTTCAATGAAACTTGGTACATAGATGTCATAGGACACTGCACAGACCTGATAGTTTTTTGGGTAATATCAGTATATATTAATTACCTAATTTGCATAATTAATTTATTTTCAGCTTTTGATATTTCAAGTAGTAATCATCACATTTCAATGAAATTTGGTACATAGATGTCATAGGACACTGCACAGACCTGATAGTTTTTAAGGTAATATGAGTACATATTAATTACCTAATTTGCATAATTAATTAATTTTCAGCTTTTGATATTTCAAGTAGTAATCATCACATTTCATTGACGCTTGGTACATAGATGTCATAGGACACTGCACAGACCTGATAGTTTTTAAGGTAATATCAGTATATATTAATTAGCTAATTTGCATAATTAATTGATTTTCAGCTTTTGATATATCAAGCAGTAATCATCACATTTCAATGAAATTTGGTACATAGATGTCATAGGACACTGCACAGATCTGATAGTTTTTAAGGTAATATGAGTACATATTAATTACCTAATTTGCATAATTAATTAATTTTCAGCTTTTGATATTTCAAGTAGTAATAATCACATTTCAATGACACTTGGTACATAGATGTCATAGGACACTGTACAGACCTGATAGTTTTTAGGGTAATAAGAGTACATATTAATTACCTAATTAGCATAATTAATTAATTTTCAGCTTCTGATATCTCAAGTAGTAATCATCACATTTCAATGAAATTTGGTACATAGACATCATAGGACACTGCACAGACCTGATAGTTTTAGGCTAATATCAGTATATATTAATTAGCTAATTTGCATAATTAATTAATTTTCAGCTTTTGATATTTCAAGTAGTAATCATCACATTTCAATGACACTTGGTACATAGATGTCATAGGACACTGCACAAACCTGATAGTTTTTAGGGTAATATGAGTACATATTAATTATCTAATTTGCATAATTAATTAATTTTCAGCTTTTGATATATCAAGTAGTAATCATCATTTTTCAATGAGACTTGCTACATAGATCTTCTAGGATTATGCAGAGACCTAATTAGTTTTAATTGGATATTAATTACCTAATTTGCATAATGTTCCACTGATATATAAAGAACCACAAATTGGATTTTAATGAAACTTTTAAAGAGAACTATGCAGAAACCCAATTAGTTTTTGGTAAATATTTATGCCTATTAATCACCTAATTAACATAATTAATTAACACTGATATCTCAATTACTGATCATCACATTTGAATAAAATTTGGTACATAAATGCTCTAGGACAATAGACAGGCCTGATTAATTTTGGGTTAAAATTTGTTCATATTAATTCTCTAATTAGCATAATAATTCGTAATTTTTTTGTTCTGTTCTGTTCATATTAGTTACCTGATGTACATAATTAGTTTTCAGCTTTTCTATCAATAACTCATGTACAGGTAATTTTTAATTCATTTTTAATGTGTCTTCAATACTCTCAGCACACAGGAGTTCTTTCTAAGCTTTCTTTGATTCAATATTCACGTAACATTTACATGTGAAAAAATAATAATCAACGATGGATATTAATGTGAAGAGATTCAAAATCCGACCACTGGCATCAAATGACAAGATATCTAGTTTAAACCAATGAAAAGAATAATAACATGCCTTCAAAATTTGGAGTTTTCTTTAGGTCATCAGGTAGTTATGGTCTTTTGAAATTGGCATGCGTTTAGTTTAGTAGTTATCTGGACATTTTCTCTGCACGGGCAATTGAGAGAATGCTCAGTGAGTTACGATCTCGTGCAATGTTACAAATGTGGTTAACTGCCTGAGGCAAGATTAACCAAATAAGGTGAATTTAACAAGTTTTTGGTGTTTTTTCTGTAGCCCCATTCCTGGTTGTATGTTGTCACAGTGCAACAGATTCATATATGCATCATAGTGAACTATTAATTACAAATCCACCAATATAGGAACAGTCTTGTAAACCACCAAGACTGGAGGCAATGATATTTACGTGTACAAAAGTCATTCTTCTACATAAACCATTGAATATTGAAATAAAAAATTTTCCATCTCCATTGGATCATAGCCCGATGTAGGGTCTATGCATACACACGGCCCTATTCAGTGCTTTGTCATACATATACGACTGCACGGTTACTAAATATTTTTAGTAACCGTGACGACTGCAAATTATTGGCTATCTGCTCCGCCAGGATTGCGATTAAAATTACTTTTGCTCGTCTGATTTTCTGTGCTGATTTTTCTCAAACTTGGCAGGCAGATCACACATTCACTCGTTGGGTGGTAAAATCTAAAAAAAAAATTACTGTCCCACGATTGCCATAGCAACAGCCCCAAAACTGATTTTGAATAGCTTCGTGCCAAATTCATCTCCTACATAGCTCATTCTACTCAGCTTCAGTGTGGGCATAAAGTTGCCATTTGTTTTTCTGACTTTTTTTTCATTACCCAGAAATTAGCCCTCAAAGTTGGGTCAACTTTTCAGGAGTAGCAGCATTTTAACTCTTCCATTAACTTGGCAGGCAGGTCACACCTCCACTCCAGTTAGGTGGTAAAATCTAAAAATTTCTGGCCCACTGTTGCCATGGCAATAACAGAAAAAGATTTTTGGATACTTTCGCCCTAAGTGTATTACCTCCTACCAGTTTTGTAACAGCAGTGTTCAATTGATCAAGCTTTCTATTTTGGCTAAGTTGCAGACATTGTTACACTAAGTCCCAACACAAATTTGAATGAACTGTAAATGCCATGTCCAATCAAAGAATCTAGAAAATACAGTCGGAAATAATTATTACAGCAAAATATGCATTAGTAATAAAGTGAAGTGACATCTGTAGGCTGGTTTTAGTTATAAACAGGTGTTCATGACCTACCAAGGCAATAGCCGAAAACATGTTTGGTTTTTGAGTGGAGCGGATGGCCAACCAGCCTACCGGCTTGTTTGTATAGTTATCCAAACCAGGTTTCTCATAAAGTTGGGATTGTAGAAACTGATGTTAACAAGTCATTGTAAATGACACGTCCCCGTTCCGTTCATATTTGAGTGACATATACATTCAAAGCAGATCATGACCGAAATGCACCTGCATATGTACAACACATTGTACTAAATCTGAACAAAATCCATCCATGCATGACTGAGATCTGGTTCTGAAATTGTGAAAATACGTGATTTTGATGCATTTTCGACCTTAAAATAGCCATCATTCAGCTATTGTTAAGCGGATCATGAAACAAATGCACATATCTATTTGTTACATGATGTACCATGTGTGTGTGTGAAGTTTGAACTTGATCAATCCAGACATGTCTTGGATATGGATCCAGAACTGAATTCTTTAACAAAATGGCCGCCAGTCGGCCATTTCGAACTTGATCCGGAAAAAAACAAGACGTGCATCAAGGTCCTATTATGTTTAATGTATGTACCAAATTTGAACAAAATCCGTCCATGCATAACTGAGATCCGGGTTCGGAATGATGAAAATGTGCGATTTCAATGCATTTTCGGCCTTAAAGCGGCCGCCATTTGGCTATCGTTAATGAGATCATGAAACAAATGCACATACATACTTGTGACATGATGTACCTTGTGTGTGTGAAGTTTGAACTTGATCAATCCAGACATGTCTCGGATACGGATCCAGAACTGAATTCTTTAAAACAAAATGGCCGCCAGTCGGCTATTTCGAACTTGATCCGAAAAAAAATATGACGTGCATCAAGGTCCTATTATGTTTAATGTATGTACCAAATTTGAACGAAATCCGTCCATGCATAACTGAGATCCGGGTCCGGAATGGTGAAAATGTGCGATTTTGATGCATTTTCGGCCTTAAAATGGCCGCTATTCAGCTATCGTTAATCGGATCATGAAAACAATGCATGTGCATATGTCCCACATAATGTGTGATGTACGAGTGAAGTTTGAACTTAATCGGTCCATGCATGTTCGAGATACAGGTGATCACGGACGCACACATGGACGCACACAGGGCAAAACATAAGTCCCCGTTTTCGGACTACGTCCGAACGGGGACTAATAAAACTCATTTCAATAAAATAAGTGAAACACAAGGCTGCTTAAAATATTTCACATAATGGGAATTGTATTTTATTTCACATTTTCAAAACACAGTCATTATATTCAGTTTATCCAGAATTTAAACCAGGCACAGACTAACTGATTCTTGAACTAAAAATAAAATGTGTGAATTAAACTGCATATGACAATATATGCAGGTAAAAACAATTGCCATCTTTGCTCTCATCAGTGTCACTCAAACTTAAACCCGAGGTCCATATAATTTCAACACTACCCTCAATAAAAGCAAACCATTTGAGAAAAACAATTAAACTGATAGGTATAAATGGTGTATATAGAAACTAGGTATTGGGCTAAGTTATCATAGCAAGTTTGTCTTGAATGTAAACCAATCACAAGAAGTACTAGAAATACATAACCGAGTAATACTGATAAAATTGTGGAAATAAAAGTCATTAAAAGGAATGTATTGCTCCACGTTTTGTGCTATGACAAATACACAGAATTTATACAAACTTTATAAAGTTGTGCATGACCAGAAAGGTCTCAAATCCATGCATTTCTGGGAGTTTTTTTTTCGGATACAATAACTTAATTTCTGTCATGTTGAACTGAACTCAAACTGCTTGCATTTTGGATGAAAAATAATTTTTATTGATATTGAATTTGTACCACTTGAAAGTACTAGGATGTGTGACCTTTTGAGAGTCATGCAATAAGGCCCAGACTCTCGTGCAGACTATCATATTCTATGTATACATATAACGGTTGTCACTCCTTGTAAAACTGGGCATAGAAAAATGTGATGCTCATTAACCATTTCAAATATCATCAAAACCATGTTGACGTATATTTTAATATAATTTTTTTTGTTAATTTTGAACCTGTAGCATAACTTCTCACTAGCTAAAAGCCTTGATCTAATATTTTCAAAAATCTGGGAAAAAAATATAGCAGACACTAGAGAATGAAAGTTGACAATCAAAGGGCTAATGTGCTCTGTTTGGAATAAATAATTGCCACTATAATAGTGCTCTCTAGGAATTGACAGTAAAAATTACAGTGATAGTCTCCTGCCAAAGCAAATAGATTTTTTATTGAGGTAGATAAAATGCCGACTTTATAAAGGGCACAAGTGTGAGCTTGCACACAATGCTGTTTTAATTAGCTTGCGTAAATATCCCATCCTATTACTTAGAAGAAGTTGAAAACATCAAACATACAAAAAATCTGATTTGCTGATTTATACACAATCGGATTGATTTGCCAATTTGATAATATAAACTGAGCGACAAAGTCAAGTATACAATCATAGCACCACTAAAATTAGTGTTATGGACAACAATTGCGCTTCTAATATAAGCAATACATGCGCTAGTAACTGCACTAAAAAATCAAAAAAGTAAAATCAACATTTTACTTTTAGTCTTGCAAGCTTGCAGGGACTCTGCCTGCTTCTACTCAACTAACACTGATTGTTGGTTGACATTACTACAGTTCACTCAATGTTGCAGCACTTATATCAGAGTTCACTCAGTGTTACAGCAAATAAACTGAATACCAAACTATTCAGAATTTGACGGCATATACACCACAACGAATAATACCGTAATCATGATTGAAAGTAGAAGATGAGAGCTCATTTTGAAATCTAGATCTGCATTTAGCTCTGAAAAATCAAGATCACTGACACTGATTGAAGAAAACAAAATGCTTGAAATCATGTTACGTTTTAGCAGCATGTCTTGAGCAATATCATTTATTAGCATCTCTGCATCATTCATGAAGAAAGTAAACAAAATGCATGAAATCATCCCTGTCACGTTTTAGTAAAAATGTCTTCAGGCATGTCAGATATAATGGCTCTTTGCATCATTCATGCAGAAAGCAAACAGTTAGCTCAGAATGAAGACAGCCAACTCCCCCTGGTTTAATTAACTGTAAAATTGTCTATTCTCCAGAGATTCTGGTTCTTTAACCTCCATTTTTTTTAATTAAATCTATAAGTTTTAAAAACCACAGACTGCACAATGTAAATGATTTTTTTTAAAAAAACATCAACTATATGATAGAAAGAGAAATGAGTGTGTTTCATTAACTACTACTGTCACTGCAATCTTCTTGCAAACTTTTAACAAAGTCATCAAAGACAAACAACTGCTCTTCATATAGATGTAACTGATCACTCAACTCGTTCTGAAAATTGAAAACAAAAACACATGGAAACAAATAAATCAACAAGACTGTTCTCGAAGAGGGGAGGGGGGGGGGGTAAAGATTGAAATCTCCATGCAGTACTGGTAACATTTGAGAAACAGGTGGCAGATAATAATTAAAAAGATTTACAGGTTCCGACAAGATCTCACATGAAGCATGTTTAGAGCTTTCTGAATCATATGACAAATAACACTATCCAGTCATCCCTAGCAGTGCTGTCATAGTGAGCAAGAATATTATTACTAATTTTGGATATTTATGACTTTTCTGACATTGATAAGTTCCTGAGCTTAGAAACATTTTAAGAACATTTATACATGTAGCAGGAAGAACATTACAACTAAATAATACCAGAAATCAGAATCAACTTTATTTGGATATTACATAAAGAACAATTTTTGAGGGTTTCCCAGATTTCTCTCACAAAAAATTACATAGATTTTCATTAAATATTATCAACATTCTTAATCTGAGAAAGTACATGACCATGGACATCTCGAAAAATGGCTTCATCCATTCAGATTAGTGTACAGTGCACTTCAAAATCCCAGGGTATATGGTACTTGTATGTGTTTTTCCAACAAACAATTATTGCCCAATCCAGAAAATTGCCATCCTTATTGCCTTTCTCGGTACATCATAGTTTTTCTTGTGTGTTTTGATATCTTGTTTCTCCAAACGTTGTTTAGTGATTAATTACAGGTACAGTCAAACCTGTGTATAGCGACGGGTGGTTTTTGTATAGTGGTTGGATTATTTTGTTATCACATACATTTGACATAACATTCATTTCGAAAATAATGAGATGGTACTATTGCAACATAAACACATTTAATTATTATGAACTGACGATATTAAAAATTGTTTCATAAACGGAATGCCAAAAATTATTTTGGTCGCCAAACAAAGGCAAATCAGCATAAATATTGCTTAAAAAGGTTGTCACATTTGACAGGTGGCTTTGGGACAGCTTGAGCAGAGTCACTATAGACTGGTGGTCTTTATATAGCTGTGGTCACTAATGCAGAGTTGACTATTTGAACACAACTTTTGCATTATGGCATTCCTTACTTGGCTCTCCCTGTAAGCTTACCTGAAAAAGCTCATTTGGAATATTCTCTGTTTTAACACAGTCATCAAAAGTTAGCAGCGGTGCAGCTGCTTGACATTCACGATAAAATACACCCAAATCACTACATGAATTTGTCTTTGCAAAGGCTGGTTTCTGTGAAGAAAACATACTTTTATCATAAAACTAGTGCTGTATGTAAATCATTATAAAAACTACAGTATAACAATGAGGATAACAACAACCAAATGCCCAGAATTATTATTAAATTGCCTTCACTGACTGAGAAATTTAGCCCATAATTTCTGAAGATGCTTTTCACTTGGTCACAATTAAAACAATATATGTTGCCATAAAACAGAATATTTTAATATACTGATATGAAGACTTACCAGTTCCACCATGACAAAGTCGTCAGTTGCGGAGAGTTGGCTACTATTTGATTTATTAGACCCTGTTGATGCTGTTTGATCAGTTGGTTGGTCCACTGAAGCCTACGTTAATGAAACCAAATGCAAAAGAGTGTTATGTTTACAAATGTTTTTTTTTTTAAATATGTTTGTGCCAAATGGCAAATGCACATGAGGTTGAATTATTCCATTCAATTCCAAGATCTCACGTAATGTGTGAAAGACGTGGATCAAATGTCTGCTGCAAAAGTTTGGCAAATGCAAATGATTTTGAACTTGATTTTCTCTTTTTTATAGTTTAATGTAGAAATGCTCATCTTTCAGAAAGAAATATTGTGTTGAGTTGAACTTACTTTATCAAAATTGATGATCATCAAAGGTGTATCATGCATTATTGAATGTGAAAATACCCAACAAATATTTAATGGTTTGAATATGTGTCCGAAAAGTAAAAGACAAAATTTTTGTGAATCAACAGTACTCAAAAGAAAATGACATTCAAACATCCAATCAAATGGGAAACTCAAATGATTGGTAATTTTGAGCTTGACAAAAAAATCATTCAAATTTGAATGCAAATTACATATTTCCCACAATTTGTGCATATTCAGACCATAAAATAATTGACATAATGATATCAAAACCTTGGATGAAACTCTAGGAATCTCAAAGAGCAACTTAATTCAAGGCTACTTAGTTGAAAAAAAGCCACAAAACTTGTTTTTGTCCCTTAAATAGTTTTCCATTCTCTCCAGCCATTTCATTAACTGACCTATATAGCTCTGATGATTTGTAATGATAGAAAATAGAACACTATTTAACCTTTATACCACTAGACTTTCTTGCCCAAATTATTAAGCTTTTTTCTTCTTATATTTTTCAATATTTCTGGAAATAAACTCTAATTTTGGAGCCAACAGAAAAGTTTTGAGTCAATTTTCAGCTTTATTTATTCAGCTATCATTTTGTGAATTTGTGATGAAAAGAGGGAACTGGTGGTGAAAAGGTTAAACGACAAAACAAGTTACATGCTCTGTGAATCTCACAAAATCATTACCATTTGCATCTAAGGTCTATCATGAATTCAATGGCTGTTTTATACTGTATTTTAGAAATTAGTCAAACCTGTACTACCACTGCAGTGCACATGTGCACACACTCATTAATTAACTATGGTTCATAAACATGTAAAAGTGATACACCAGTGGACAGCAATTGCTTTACTTACTTTTTTTGCAGCAACTAAGCTTTTATTTTTAGGAGGTTCACAAGGAGTATGTTCTTGTAGTAATGACATAAATGGGATGTCTACTGGGAAAACATCACCCTGAGAAAGGATGAAGAAATGAATGCATGTGAAGACACTGATATGCTGCCTAATGATGTTACATAAAGCATTACAATTAACAAAGATGGTTAAATCATAGACCTTAGACCTTTCTAAGATCTATGGTTAAATCAACAGTGTTGAAAAATAATCAATATACCCAGTTGTTTAAAGTTGTGGTCCTCGGAGACTGAACTTTTAGAATGAGTGATTGTTGCAGTCTTTATAGCCATGAATGTCCATTTTTTACAGGGTGGGAAGGTTTCCTTAGATGGGTTGCAGCTGATTAGCCATCTATCTTTGACATCAATGGCACATTAGTCTACTCTTGTTGTGAGAAACAATACTGGTACAATTTTAACTGTCTACTCTGGTGAGCAAAGCCATTTTATCAAATTCCCAGGGACAACCTGGCATCCGAATTATATCTCAATTATTTGAGTCATGCCTTACTATTACAAAAGTTAATAGTAGCATCCTAGCACTGATAGTAACAATCCAAAGTCTGAGTGAGAACAAATCTTGTTACATGTATGTGTTGTTTAGTGTGTATGAAATAAAATTTTGATGTCAGTGCCAATAAGTGTGCCCTTTCAGCAAATCACTGACACAACACTGATGTGCAGAGATTTTTGTGATGCAACTACAATGTAGTTATATTTATTTCCTGGCACACAAATGATGCAACACAAATGACACACTGTTAAAGTAATTTTGAAAATGTTGGTATAATAAAATTTATATTTTATAAGCAATGCAAGTGTAAAAACAAAAATAATCAGGTGCCACAACAGTTTATTTTTGGTGCCTTCAGAAGCTCCTTGCAGCCAATTACAATATTTTTGAAAACTCTTCTCCCAGCAAACTGACCAACATGATTTTTGGGATTCTATTCTAGCTCAGGATCCCTACAAAATCAGTCCTGTTAGAAGGCACAGTGGCCTCAATATATGTTGATTTTATTATGTTACAATGTTTTTTTGTTTTTTTTTACTTCAATCGTAACAATATTCCCATAGATTTTTTTGGATACCTATAAAGTTTTTAGTATTAGTAATAAGAAGTAGACAGATTTCATCTTAATCTTACCTGATCAGGAGGTGATTTCTCAGTGGTGACAAAGGCACCTCTTTTCTGGCCTGAGCTGAAACTGCCAGGAGTATCAGGAAGACTGGAGAAAGTATAAAGAATTCAAAATTTGAGAACTATCGTGATTTCAGCAATAAAAAGTGTACAGTGAAAACAAAATGTGCATCACTGGAACAATGCTCATAAGAAAAACAAGCAGCTTATCGGCTGAGATAGCTCCGCTGTTAGCAATGCACATTTCAATTAAAGAACTGAAGACATCATTAGAAAATGAACAATATGAATAGTATCAAAGCAATCGGACTTACAGTTTTCAACAAGAAGTCGAAAATATCACTTTTTACCAAAAATGACAAAAATATTCACCAAAATTAGAGAATTGAAGATATCATCACAAAATGAACAAATCTGAGAGAGGTCCACATGTAGTACCTATATATGTAATATCAAAGCAATCGGACTTGCGGTTTTTAACAAGAAGTCAAAAATATCACTTTTTACCAAAAATGACAAAAATATTCACCAAAAATAGAGAATTGAAGATATCATCACGAAATAAACAAATCTGAGAGAGGTCCACATGTAGTACCTATATATGTAGTATCAAAGCAATTGGACTTGCGGTTTTTAACAAGAAGTCAAAAATATCACTTTTCATCAAAAATTGACAAAAATATTCACCAAAAATAGAGAATTAAAGATATCATTACAAAATGAACAAATCTGAGAGAGGTCCACATGTAGTACCTATATATGTAATATCAAAGCATTTGCACTTGCGGTTTTTTACAAGAAGTCGAAAATATCAGTTTTTACCAAAAATGACAAAAATATTCACCAAAATTAGAGAATTAAAGATATCATTACAAAATGAACAAATCTGAGAGAGGTCCACATGTAGTACCTATATATGTAATATCAAAGCAATTGCACTTGTGGTTTTTAACAAGAAGTCGAAAATATCAGTTTTTACCAAAAATGACAAAAATATTCACCAAAATTAGAGAATTAAAGATATCATTACAAAATGAACAAATCTGAGAGAGGTCCACATGTAGTACCTATACTTGTATATGTAATATCAAAGCAATTGCACTTGCGGTTTTTAACAAGAAGTCGAAAATATCAGTTTTTACCAAAAATGACAAAAATATTCACCAAAATTAGAGAATTGAAGATATCATCACGAAATGAACAAATCTGAGAGAGTTCCACATGTAGTACCTATATATGTAATATCAAAGCAATTGCACTTGTGGTTTTTAACAAGAAGTCGAAAATATCAGTTTTTACCAAAAATGACAAAAATATTCACCAAAATTAGAGAATTAAAGATATCAACATGAAATGAACAAACCTAAGAGAGGTCTACCCAAGGTACATATACACCAAGTATCAAAGCATTTAGGCTTGTAGTTTTCAAGAAGAAGTCGAAAAAGTAAAACATTGACACGGACGACGACGACGACGACGGACAATCACTCATATGATAAGCTCCGCTCGACAAAGTCGACAGCGGAGCTAAAAATTAGATTGACGACATGACTACATTGTAACACGTGAAATTTGAAATTGGTCGCATATATGGTGCTGCAACACCACAAGCAATAAATGTCACTACATGGATCTTAGCCATTATGGACACATATTCCTCTTTATAAAGTAACAGTAAATACAAAATTTACTCCTTCATTTGCCAAGTCTACAACAATTAAAGGGCGGTGGTCCTCGTGCAGCACATGTTTGAATTTCATGTAAACAACATATTCTAACTGCATTGTAGTGGTCGCAATGAGTCCCATATCGAACACAACATGACGTAACAATCAACGCCCTTTAACCTTTCCACAATCAACCCATTGCACAGTGTTTTTTGACTTGCCAAAAGATATAAAATAACACTGGTTTTTTCTTTCAGTATATGTAATCAAAGATACACATAATAAGTACGTAAGTGCATTTTCTGACTGAATATTTTATATTAGCTGACGACAGCAACATGTTGGTTGTTGGAGTTTTGAAACAGGTTGCTGTGACGCTATGAAGCATAAATGCTGTTCGAATGACATGCATGGAACACAGTGGAAAGGTGAATACGCTAATGATACATGTTATTATTATACATCTGTCACCGTAACGCCATAGATTACAGCGTGCCGTAATTTTGCGATATTTTACGGGGTATTTTCATCCTACCATATTAGGAAATGCAAATTCCAAATATGGAATTATTACGCGCGTAAGCGTCCTCTAATAATAAAAACAAACATGGCTGCCACTAGGATTTAATCGGACTCCATACAAAGAAGTTTGCTGATTCTGTTCAAAACTTTTTAGATTTCGGCATTCCTATGATGTATCTTTGGTAAGAAAAGATGTATAATAATAAGGTTATTACGAAGATACCTCAAAGTATGCACTCAGACAGTACGCTGTCGCATCGACCTCCGCTGTGTGTCGGCCGATACTGCCACTGTACTGTCTTCGTGCCAACTTTGAGGTATCTTTGTAATAACCTCATATTATTATTAAGTACACAATAAATATCCTGTACCAACTCACCTAGTTGGTTTTGATTCTGATGATGTTCTAGTTCGATTCACAGTTGTAACGTTGATAGGTTGTGTGTATTTGTGTGGTTTGCAATCAGTCTGTGGTGCTTGGATGCATGTACTATCTGGAGGTGATGTCGAGAATGTAGAAGTGCACAAATCTTGAGACTGAGTTACCGAGTACTGCGCAAAAACGTCTTTCTCTAATCTATAAGGAAATGTACTATTTTATCATGGATAACAATAAATTTTGCAGAGAATATACATGAGTTAAACCTGTGTAACAAAATCTACAATATACATGTACAAGTAAGCTCATATGAATCACAGTTTAACTCAACACCTGAAAGAAGACAACTGGAGACATTAAAGTATGACACACCACTACTGTCTACACTTTGAACTGCATGGTTTAAGTGCAGATATACATGACTATACTGTTTCCTACCTAATAGTCACAAGCCAGAAGTGAGTTTAACAGAATAAATAATCTCTAACATGGTTGTAATGATGACGATGAAAAACAAATCTATGTTCTAGGCCTAGACTAGACTAAGAACGCAAACAGAAATAGAATAATGCAAGAATCCAATTATAATAACCTCAGTCCCCACATGCATTAACAATGGAAATATAAATTGTACACACCAATCTACCCATGTTTTTACCGATGAACACAATTACAATAAAACGCTAAAACCATGTAGATAAAGTTACAGAAGCTTTATACCCAATATATCACAATTTTTCAATTCAGGAAGTGCACATGTTAGGGTTATACAAAGAATACTAAACACATCATACAACACAGTTCATACCCTAAAACTTCTGCTTCACACGCTTTTTAGAAAGTAGTCTCCATATTTAGTGAAGATCTATGAAATATGATCGTCTTATTCCCCGCCTCAAACTACTATACTTATTAAGACGATTGGTACTGATTTTGATGTATTCCAGTGTGTTAAGGCATAACAACTAAACTAAAATGTTTCACATGAAAACACTGTCAAGATAACTACTTTTTTTTTCTGTAAAACAGAAGTTCTAGGTTGTATTCCCTTTACAGTGTATTATTATTCTAATCTACCCACCCTGAACTACTTTGGTTGCAATGTCTAGCAGACAGACGTTTAGGACTGGTTTGAAAATGGTCATCCTTAACTGCCATAGGCGTAGAATTACTGGCTCGCCTAGCACATAGGGGATAGTTGAAATGCATGTTAGAAGAGTTAAAGTCAAAGTCTATAACAAACACAGCATGAAGGAGTCAAAGGGGCATAACCTGCAACATGAGCATTCTCTTATATGCTGTTTGGAATGCTGTGAATATTGAATCAGGTTGATCAACAGTTTCCTATGTAACAAACTCTTCCAAGAGGATATTTGTATAGGCGAATTATTAAAAAAAATATTAAAAGAAAAACTGTTATCGTTTAATTTTCTATCAAAAATAAAAGTGTTGTTCAATAAGCCTTCTATGTACTGTCTGCACACTTTCAAAAACACCTCCTGGACAGCTGAGAGATTGTTTGTCCCTCTCCACATGCTACCGTATTACCGTAGTGGGTCATGTGACCTGATATATAAGCCTGTATTTTATCAATTGTTGTGAATGAAATAGGTCAAAAACATAGACCTAATTTTGTGGAAACTGATATCATCAACCTTATAAAAAGTATCCTTTCAAAAGTAATGAATAGTCACAATAAGTCTTCCAAAATTTTTTATGACAAGAACATATTACAGCCTTCTAAAAAAAGTAACGGTAGTGTAGCTTTCAGTACTAGCTCAAAGGTACCAAAGGAAAAATGTTGGTAGCTAAAATAAAACTGTCATTGATTGAGGAATTCACTCGCTAATTTTCGTAATAACTGATAAACTATTCAGTTTTAAACCATTATTACTTGTGTTAACTAAATATATGAGTAGCCAAAACAGAAATGTACATATAAAAATTTACACTGCATATTTGAGGATTGTAATCAAAATCTAAAAGCTCGTAATTTGACAACAAAATGCTGTGACTGTGGCTACCAAAAAAGTTACACAATTTTAAAGGCTCCTTTAGACTACTTGTATTTCCACACAGAATAAAGTTGCAGCTTATGCCCCTTTCTATAATCATGGTAAATCCTAGTTCCGGGTTTTTTTCTTCGATATGTATCCCAGAAATGGATATCAGCAAATTTCCTTATGTCTGTTAAACACAACGCAGACCAATATGCCAAAAACAGCATGCAAGAGCCGAGTAAATTTTTGAACTATGGAGCTGCATTATGTTAAATTATTCAAACAATAATGAATCCCTGCAGCGTCATATTGGATGAGAAGAAAAGTCTATGGCAGGATAATGTGCGTGTCAGATCCGAATTATCGCGTCCAGATCCGTCTCTAAATCCACTATGACACGATGTACCATTCATTATTGCTGTTATGAACCATCACCAACAGAGTTGAAAAAATTACTAGATAAATTTGGGGGCTTTTTGTTGAAATGAATCCCATTGCGAATAAAAGTTTACATTATCATGTGACTTCAGTAAAACCTTTAATTCTGATAGTGGTGATTTTTAAGAATACAGTATTGCAGAACAAATTACCAGAAACAAGGATCATAGTATTAAATACAGGCATATTCATGATGCAACATGCACAAACAAATGCATACATGTATATGAACAAGTCATGAGCAAAACGTGCAACAGGTATCAGCAATTAGAGTTAACAATAGAACATATATTACGCCATGTTAGTGTTGTCAATAATTAATTATCAAAGTTGTAAATCAATTGTAAAAACATTAAATCTCAATGGTAACCCTGGTAGAAATGCTGAAGTGATAAATTTTAACAAAAAGGACGAGAGCAGGGCAAATTTATTTTTGTCTAATATATAAAAATCTAGCAAACCAGTCAGCTATTACACCAGAATATAACCTAGTGGTGAAACTACAAACATTAGAAACTGCACGATTAGGTTACTGCAGAGGGAGAAATATTCCCTGCGTTGGATTTTCAGCAAATAGCATGTGCATACAATAGGATATTCATTATTTAAAATCAGATTACAAAGAACGGTATTGAGCATTTTGTTGGTATGTTTTGTTGCATGCTGAGGGATATTCAGGGATGGACACTAATCATCAAATTCTATGTACTGAGCATGTCCAAAACCAAGATGGCATTGTTTACACATGGCTTGCTCGCTAGCAAGCAAGGAAGACCAGTGTAGAAAAAACTGTCACACTGAAGGTCTTGTTTTCATCATCAATCAATATGTTCTGAAACAACTCTGCTTTTTACCATAGTGGATACAACTATTTATTGATTTACTGCATGTTTGTCAAACAAGTAAACATCGACAACTTACTGATCTATGCAAGATGTTTTCAGAGACAGTAATGACAAAACATGCTCTGTTATTCATTTCACAATTTTAAGCTAAGCTGAATGAAGCAGCAAGTCCTAAATAGCATTTCTACTGGGGACACCGACATGTAAGTTTTTCAAAATTGTGATTAACTATATACATACTAAGTGTGATAAAATAAATTGACACATGCAAATTAGATGATGATAACTGGACGTTGCCCGATATCTTTACAGCTATGAACATTATTGTACAATATGTATGAACCTATGACATCCAGAATATGTAAGAATTATCGCTATAATAAAACATTTTTTCAGCACAAATACTTCATTTACGTAAATTACAGAGGAGTTCCTACGGTCAGTATAAGTGATATTTTAATGATTCACTATACAACAAATGTAATTTTGGGTTCATATGTGCTTCTATTGGAGATGTACTTCTTATGAAGCAAATACAGTACATGAAGCCAGCTTCTTAAACATTATTATTATCATATAATTGAACTGAAATATAAATTAGTTGTTCTGTAGGCAAATTACCACTGCATATTGCTTACCTATCTGGAATAGCTAATTTAGTTCTATAGGCTGCAGTCAGCGTAATTGTACCTATGGGTGTAGCTACTGATCCAACACGTAAACTTTCAAAACCTACAATATATAAGATAAATAATATTATTATACATCTGTCACCGTACAGCGTTACAGTTACAGGGTATTTTCATCCTACCATATAAGGAAATGCAAGTTCCAATTACGGAATGATTGCATGTGTAAGCGTCCTCTAGACAAACATGGCAGCCCCCAGGCTTTGACTGGACCCCATACAAAGTCCGTTCAATCTGTTCTAAACATTTCGTATTTCGGCATTCCTATGATGTATCCTTGGGAGGAAAAGATGTATAATTATAAGGTTATTACGAGGACATCGAAAAGTATGTGTACGTGGCCGCATTGGTATCCTCATAAAAACCTCATAATATTATACATTGAAAGTGTTCGTCAACCATATTCAGTGACTTTTGTTTTTTCCACATTATTGATGTCAATTCTACAATAGAAGGGTTTTATTTTATGATTAGTTCTTATTAACTCTTTCAACACAAAAGTCAACTAAACCTTGCACCAAAAAAAAACAGTAATTACACCAGTAATTCCATTTGTATGAGCAGTTTAAAGTAAGCGGAATTAGCCATGACGATGAACAAAGAAGAGATCCAACTAAGGGATAAATATATAACTTGAGTTACCTTCTCCTAATGCCGACAAGTTAGCAGCACCATAGAAGATCCTATAAAAGATACCAAAATCAGAGCCTTGTTTTCTTGCCAGTTTATAAGCTGGTGTGACCCTACACATACATATAAGTGATTTCAGTAGTAAGCCCATTCTATTGTAAACTGCATAGTGTACTTTGGCATTGGTATCACATCGATCATTCATTCCTAAGCACCAAATTTCTAATATCATACTATCACCCTGCAAATAAATATAAAGACTGCTTTAGAAAAACAAAATACAAACAACAAATCATTTACAGTGAAAGTTTGTCATATGTTTACATGTTATCAAAAAATTCACTTTCCCACGTAGACGGACTGTATTATACAGGTATTGAACCAGCCAGGCTGGTCAGAGGGCTTTTTCATCTGTAGCCCAGACACATTGACATTCACTTTAGCAATCTGTGAAAGCTTTCAACGGGTGATGTGTTAATGAATGAATTGAGGATTATACAAATTTGTATGTTGTTTAAAACTACTTCAGAGTTCAGATTAAACAGGTTTGATGGTATAAGTACGTACCTCTGCTGTTCTTAGTGAGACTTCTACACACATAGACGTACCAATGGTTGGTAATTGATTTGATATGTGCTTCTTAGCTTCAGCTAATACTTCGGCATTATCTTTAATTGCTAGGTTGAACTGAAATATTTACAGTATGTATATATTATACACAATGATTATTAAGACTCCACACACAAAAAATGAAGATAGTGGCCAAATCACACAATAATGAACAGACATTGACTGCCAATGAAGAGAATAACACACGTAACTTCCCTGAGGGAATACAACCATCTCTGAATGGCATATACCCATCGTGTGATCGCCAGATACGTTTAGGTCAATTTACTACTATATGTAGCTGAAGATTTTACATGCAATAATGTTTGAAAATTGTGATAAAAAAGAAGTCAGTAAATGTGAATATATCGATGTACTTACCCAATCAGAACCCGTTGATTGGGGTTTGCATTTGGTATGTGTTTTATTTCCTAATCTTGATTGCACAATTACTTGTATAGACTGAAAAAAAAAAAAAACATTGATATATGAATCATGTTATATACAAAAATACATGACAATTCATGAAGATTAGGACATCAAAATCAAATCACATTTTATAATAGTTAGCAAGAACTTAGAAGCTTGTTATGTCAAACGATTGCAATGTACCGGTACATGTACAGCTAAGCAATTGCTCGGAAAAACATCTCCAATAGAAGCACACATAAACCAAAAACTGTTTTTATTGTATGCTGGATCATTAAAGTAGGACATATTTTGTTCATTAGACACACTGTCATTTACATTAAAGCAGAAGACCAATTCATTGGCTATAGAAGCCATTTGGTAACACCTGTCATCCACAGGTCTTTGTGGGTTTCCTTCAATCATTGGCCGTTTTACTGTCACACATCTGTTATCACACTGTGATTGGTCAAGTTGTTTTTTAATAACCATAATCATAAAATATGAAAATGCATTCATGCCTTCATGAAATGACTTGACATTTTGGCAGAGCTCCAGAAGGAGTACCTACACTTTATGCAATTTTTTTAAAATTATGCTAATTTATTCATGACGTAGCAGTTTCTGTGCTCATGAATATTCATTAATTTGTGGATCAATACATTTTAAAAGGGGCGATATATTATTTTTTGGGGAAGAGTTAGAAAGGGGGATTAGCAATCCTTAGGGGGTCAATACAAAAGAAGGGACCCATTTGGAGAGCAGCCATGCTCCTCCTGTCTGTTGTTGCACGTGACCTACAGCTGCCAACTGTGTTCGTTCTTCGACTGTGTTCGTTCTTCGACGACTTCGACTGGCTTCGATGTGGGGTAGTATTCTTGTGTTCTGTTTTCCTGACTTGAGTTTTTGAATCCGCTGTTTATGTTTTTAACGTCTTTCATGTCTTTTGTAGGAGTGTCCAATCCGTGATTTGAACTTGCGATCTTTGAGTTCCCAGCGCACTGTCTTGTCCACTGTACCACGAGTGTCTTCACACAGGAGTTAGGATTTAAGTCCTATTCATAGGAGCACTGTCTTCACTAGCATTCAAAAATCTAACTAAACATACTGGATTCGAACCAGCGATCGCTCACATTGCTGACATAGTACAAATCAACTGAGCTATGTGGGTAGTCATACAAATTAAATAATTTGTTGTCATATTTAGCTTTATTGCCAAATGGTGTTTGCGAGAAAAAGATGGGCAGGCAAGGGAATTGAACCCAGGTCCTCCTGATCACTATGTAGAGAACTGACCCACAAGACCACAATGAATTGACTGGATGTGTTTGCATTTGATAAGACTATATAGTGTGTATATATATAGAAATACAACATATTTCTATTATTGAGTTACAATTGTCCAAAAAATTGCCAATTTTGTGTTTTTACTTGTGTAAACTATATGCATGCCATAACCCGTTAGTGTACATCTTGCCAATTGGGTGTTTGCCATTTGCGTTGCCCATACCTGACCCGACCCTAACCCTAATGCCAAAACATGTTCCTGTTAATAATTCCGTTGCCCATACCTGACCCGACCCTAATGCCAAGACACGTTCCTGTTTATAATTGCTCAATAATGATACTCTGTTGTGCACTGTCTGCGGGTAAGTTGCATTGATGTCAACTGATTAAACAAGTCGCGTTTAAGTAATTTCCACTATTAACAAGTGGTTAAATTGTGACAATAAATGTGTGGACAAATATTTGAGATTAATTTTGGTGTAGACAACTCTCGTTTAATTATTTTACACCATTACAAGTTGTTAAATTGAGAGAATAAATGTCTCAACAAATATTTAATACTTAGTTTGATGTAAACAACTCATGTTTGATTAATTCCCACAATTACAGGTTGTTAAATTGAAAGAATAAATGTGCGAACAAATATTTTAGACTTATTTTGGTGTAGACATCTCTCGTTTGATTAATTCCCACAATTACATGTTGTTAAATTGAGAGAATAAATGTGCGGACAAATATTTTAGACTTATTTTGGTGTAGACAGCTCTCGTTTAATTATTTTACACCATTACAAGTTGTTAAATTGAGAGAATAAATGTATGGACAAATATTTTAGACTTATTTTGGTGTAGACAGCTCTCGTTTAATTATTTTACACCATTACAAGTTGTTAAATTGAGAGAATAAATGTGCGGACAAATTTTTTAGACTTATTTTTGTGTAGACATCTCTCGTTTGATTAATTCCCACAATTACATGTTGTTAAATTGAGAGAATAAATGTGCGGACAAATATTTTAGACTTATTTTGGTGTAGACAGCTCTCGTTTAATTATTTTACACCATTACAAGTTGTTAAATTGAGAGAATAAATGTATGGACAAATATTTTAGACTTATTTTGATGTAGACAGCTCTCGTTTAATTATTTTACACCATTACAAGTTGTTAAATTGAGAGAATAAGTGTGCGGACAAATATTTTAGACTTATTTTGGTGTAGACAGCTCTCGTTTGATTAATTCCCACAATTACAAGTTGTTAAATTGAGAGAATAAATGTGCGAACAAATATTTTAGACTTATTTTGGTGTAGACAGCTCTCGTTTAATTATTTTACACCATTACAAGTTGTTAAATTGAGAGAATAAATGTGCGGGCAAATATTTTAGACTTATTTTGTTGTAGACAGCTCTCGTTTAATTATTTTACACCATTACAAGTTGTTAAATTGAGAGAATAAATGTGCGGACAAATATTTTAGACTTATTTTGGTGTAGACAACTCTCGTTTAATTATTTTACACCATTACAAGTTGTTAAATTGAGAGAATAAATGTATGGACTAATATTTGAGACTTATTTTGGTGTAAACAACTCGCGTTTGATTAATTCCCACAATTACAAGTTCTTAAATTGAGAGACTAAATGTGTAGACAAATATTTTAGACTTATTTTGGTGTAGAAAAGTCGCATTTAAATTACTTCCACAAATTACAAATTGTTAAATTGAGAGAATAAATGTGTGGACAAATATTTTAGACTTATTTTGGTGTAGACAACTCTCATTTAATAATTTTACACCATTACAAGTTGTTAAATTGAGAGAATAAATGTATGAACAAGTATTTGAAACTTATTTTGGTGTAGACAACTCTCATTTGATTAATTCCAACAATTACAAGTTCTTAAATTGACAGAATGAATGTATGGACAAATATTGACCATTATATTTGTGAGTAAATACCTGTTGTTTAATTAATTTCCACCTCTACAAGGTTGAGAGAATAAATGTGTCGACAAATATTTGATACTTATTTAGGTGTAAGAACTCGTGTTTGACCAACTTCCACTGCAAGTTGTTAAAATAATGAAATAAATATACTGGTATCATTGGATATTTGATTTAATTGTGAAACTTTCTAACAAAATGTTAACTGCTGGCTTCGAACCCTCAATCAACAATTTCGCAGACACAGTATAAATTGTACAAATTCCACCAAACCACAGAAGATATTCGTCTGTTGCCTGAATTGTTTTCGTAATATAGGGAACGTGGCCATCGACACTTTAACAAAACTTACCTTGACTTGGGTCTTGTTTATCTCTTGTCACAATCTGGAAACTGTTGAACAAATTGCCCGTCGTCCAGTTTAAGACGTTAGTTATTTTATTATTTATTCATTCAGTTTTGTAAGGTGGAGTTTTGTGAGGTTTATTATTTTTTTGCGACGTTCTTTGTTTGAGAGATTTCAGTTTATTTGATTTACGTTTTTACGGTAGCTCTGAGCGGGACTCGACCCCACTGTCTTTTCAAGCTAATTTTGTTTTATTTTGATGGCACGCTTGTGTACCATGCCACGACGTTGGTCGTTAAGTGGTGTTCATTTTTCTAACTACTCCAGTGTTCCGATGAGTTGAACGGAAAAGCCAAAACGATTGCTGGACTGTTGGCTACACCGTAATATGGAACCACTTCCCCGTGTTATTGTGATTTTGAGAGTGTTTAATGATGTCTTCCTCACCCGTCACGCCATGACCCAGTTTCAACCACACGGCCATTTTGCAACATAGTTCGTGACCCTCGGCGTCACCCGACTGACTATATGAGCGTTCTGTTCAACTGTTAAGCTAGGATTTATTACCGTTATTATCATTATATTGTCACGTGATTTGTTTTACCTTATGTGTAATGTCTTAAGTATCTTTATTGTAATTTGTATATACCAATTCGTATATACCGAGGAAACGACCCCGATTGAAGGTCATGTATTTTATGACGTCACCAATTCGTGTGTACCGGTAGGTACTGCTTCTAGATCTGTGCCGACATTTTTTTTAGTCACAAATATTTTGTTTTCAATATTCACAAATACAAGAATTTAATATTTTCTCATATGAATATGACTCACACGTGAAGTCTTTCATTATTAATTATTAAATTATATTACACAATTACAGGTACTTCAGTTGATTGATCAGAAATACACTGAACATATTTGCATGGTTGAAAATAAATAAAAAGAGTAAAAAGGGTACTTTTTCCTATTCATTTTTTCGATAAAAATTGTCCCACTTTTCATTCACTCACAAGCTCCCTGCTGTGACACAATTGAGGCATCAGAAGTCAATGACCCCATCATCAGGTAAACATTGATTTCCATATTGGCGTCATACGTATTTATGAATGAAAATATTCAAATCACAGTGGTATTCTTTTATCAAACGGTGTATTACAAAACAATCAATTCTTCTGTTAATGAAGAATACTTTACGACTGAACTTTAAGTTTAAACGTTACCTTCAGGGCAAGAAATTTGATGAACTTCTCTAAGTCCTTCTTGTCTTGTTGTGACTGTGGGGTTATTTTTGTTTCTGTAGACATTCTGAGCAGAAAAGTATGTTTCATAGTATGAAAATACAACGACTTGTGTTGTTCTTTTGATCCATGATGAGTAAACCTGGCGAATGAGTAACAAAGTGTCAGTTTGGGTTGGATTTAGTCACATCTCCAAACACATAAGCACTGCATCGGACATTTTGTTTTGACATGACGTCATCCCATCTAAGAGTATCCCAGAATGCAATACAAATGCTTTGTTTTCAGAAATATATTACGTAGAATTTTATAGGCGATATCGGGTCTTGCATGAATCATTTGGTATATTTGTATATCATACCGCTTTTTTGCGATACCAGTTGAAATTCTTTTCATTCATAGTAATCAAAACAGCTTTTCCAAGGTTAATGAAAATTAGACATGCGCAGTACATACATGAGCGGCCATTTTGAACTCAATATCAACAGAAAATGCGACATAGATCGCAAAAAAAACTTTCAAGTATGGATTCACAACCATACTGCTATAAATAATTTTAATTATTGGCTTTTATTATAATTTTTAAAATGAGTGTCTCAAGTGACAGCATTTTACATAACCTTCTCAGGCGAGAAGTCGGTCTTTTTAGTGGAAAGGAGCAAGGATTTTTCCACCGAGTTGTCGAAGACAAAGCTGCAATCTTCTCAACCGAAAACACAGTACGTATAGACTTTGGTCATATTTATTGTCTCGCGTTTATATAATCTTCGGATTTTCACCATTATCAGTGTCGAGTTGTTGTAATGTGTCGAATAAACGTTCCAAGTATGTCGCGTATAGTAGTTACCTGGTAAACTATATTCTCTTCGATGACGTCACTTCTCGGGCCAGCTGGCGAATTCTGTTACATACAGTCATTGCCACATAGTGCAGACGTCACATATTTTTCCTTTACGTATATCATTCATTACGATTTCGAATGCTTGTTATATCCAAGCAAATCCCTGCACACGAGCAATTCATGACAAGTATTTTGTGATTGAAATTTTACCAAAGCAGAGCTCGAACTTTTTTTATTCTTGATACCCTTCAATATTTCCTATGTTATTCCTATACAGTGGTTTCGGAAAAGCTGTTTAAACATAGACCTTAGGTCTATGGTTTAAACAATTTATAAGTAGTTTGTAACACATTTATTCATTCAATTGAGACACCTGGATTGGCTATAATAATTTGTGCAGTGTCCCACGATGTGCCGCAATCAGATTCAACAACATTTTGGTCAATAAGCCAGTGTCAATTGATCGACAGCTACTTTAGAACACACTTCCCATTGAACACATGCTGACTGGGTCGTCCCTTTCAGGGGCATGATGACATGGTGACATCACAGCGATCGTTGTGACTGATCGTTTTTAAATTTATAATTGTTTCATGTTTATAAACCGTGTCTGAATTTGCGCTTTATCAAACACTTGTCTTTGTTTATTTTTCAGCCATGTTACCTTGGATGTCATCCGAGGGCTACGTTCTTGATGTCCTTCAGTCCAGATGGCACATTGATGGCATCAAGTCATGGTGATCACAACATTCACATTACTGATGTACGTACAGGTGAACATGTGCAATCCTTGATGGGTCATCCAAGAACACCGTGGTGTGTAAGCTTCCATCCCACTTCCAATGAGATCTTGGCATCAGGCTGTCTTGGTGGTGAGGTTAGAATATGGGATTTACATGTAAGTTGGTGTCAGCTATTGCTATGGGAAAGTATATTTGTCTTGCTCATTTTTTTGCCAGGAAAACCATTTGTCGTTTGAGACAATATAATTTATTTATGGCAGTGAGTGTTTCCTCTACTACTTGCATAAACAATTGATTATCATTCTTTTTATCAAAAGTTGACTTAAATTGTTATCATCACCACACATACATGTACAACTGAATAGTATTTACTGTAAACCATTTAATTAATTTTTGCTGCTTGGTATTTTAACAAATTGTTTGTACGTGTCAGACACTGACATTTCGTTTTGCGGGACCGCCAGAGATATTTTCACTGTTACAAAATTTTTCGAAACAGCTTGAGTAGTGACAATTAGAGAAATTGTGATTTCAGTTATGTTGAAATATTTAAATAATCATGTTGTCTGTCACTGGTAGCATAGTGGTTGTCGCATCGGTAGACCCATGGAAGGTACTAACGGAAGGAGCCACGACGCTATTGTTTTAGCTTTACCCCATGATCGTTTGTCATTGTTTGTTCACAAACATTGGTTCTCGTTAGCTCTTAGCACCTTCGTACAATGGGTTATGCTAATCTTGAGCATTCGATAATATTCGGAGCATGTTCGGAAGCGATAGTCGAACCTCACATGTACAATATTGAAAATGGCGTCTAGTTTGAATGCTGTTGTTTCCGGAGATCTTGGCGAACTTTAATGGAAAATTGTCAGTCAGATATAACATTGATTGAAGAAGAACTGATGAAATATCGTGATTTTTGTATTTGTATTTGTAATGGTAATGAGACTTGATCAATGATTGCTTGTGACGATTGCATTATTCAGTGCGTGGGTTTGGCGCCCGAAACTGTCGAAATTTTTGACCACCGGACATCGGCAAACACCAACAGAAAAGATAGTATCGAAAGAAGAGCATGCCTAGACACTTTCTCTGTGATAATATTTTTTAGGAGTTCTTAGGAATTGTTGCAGTAGGCACTCAAAATCTTGTTCTAGTTACAGTTGCTAATAATAATTAAAACATGTGAAATTTGTGAAGTCAAACGTTCATCTGTTGAATTTCCGCTTGAGAAATACGTATTTTGACCCTTCACACCTAAACAAACCCAGTGCGCATGTGTGATGATCGTAGTTTCAAAATGCGCATATATTTTATAGTCACATTAAAAAAATGGCGGGGTTGTATCATACTCCGCTAACTGGTTACTTGTGTAAACAATCGCAAACTATCATAGACATCAAAGATGAGCTAAACAATGTCCTTATCAGGATTAATTTGGGTTGAAACAAAAGGAAGTAAGCCAGTTAAGAGGCTTAAGTGGCTACTTGATAGGGGTTGTGGCTCCTTCCGTTAGTACCTTCCATGGTAGACCCAAGTTCAAATCCTACCATACGCTGAACATCAAAAGGATCAACCCCTACCCTGGGTGAGTGTGCCACAGACTCAATGGGAAGGCCAATCCACTGGCCGAGATTCATTCACTAATGAATGCGACTTGGTTAAAGTCCGCAGGTGCTTGTGTTCGACGGAGCCTGGTTGACGCCAGGATAGCGCATTAAATTGCCATTTTATAGGGAGATGGCCGCACAGCTCTGTCATGTAGTCCCAAACAGGAAATGACAAAATGCACTTTGTGTCAGCCAGTGTTCCCTCTAAGCCTTATTTTCGCTCAATTTTCCCAGATTCAATTGTAGTTTCACAGTGAAATTTTGTCTTTTGAGAAACATTTCAAGGGGAAAATGGGCAAATTTTCTCAGTATTTTCAAGATTCAAAGAAATTAAAGGAAACAGTGGTGTCAGCACTAGCACTTGTAATTTGCACATACAAAAAATTCAGGAGAGATAACAGTGACATTCAATGTCCAGAACTGTTGCCTGGCACAAAAAAAAAAAATAATAATAATCATAATGACATTGCTGCTCGAGTTGATTTTAGGTAGCCTAAATGAGCTAATTTGTCATATACATTGTATAAGCCGTAAACATAACCCATTATCTTTGTATTTTTTCAGGGAGGAAGTGAAAGCTGGACATCTGATGATGAGACAGTGATAGCATCACTAGCATTTCATCCAACAGATCAAGTATTAGCAATAGCAACAGATAACAGAATTTACCTGTGGGATTGGAGTCAGCCAGCACCATTTACATATGTTAAAACAGCCCTATCTAAAGAGAAAGTTAGGTAAATTATCAGTTCATGTTCTTAGTATCTCAATCATTATTCGCCTAGGGGATCCAAGCGACTTGGTGAGCAAAATTGATTAATCTAGTATAGATGTGTTGTATTTGACAGGTTGGTATGTGGATCATAAGGACTTGTTTTGATGAAAAGGTTTTTAAAATTTCAGGGTGATGGAATATTGTGTGTATGTGTTCAATTCATTTAGCTAGTTTGATCTCATCCTGCCAAAACTTTTAAAATGTGAAATCAAAATGCATACATTCTACAACTTGTATGTAATTCTGGCTCTTATTTATATCATATCTGCTCTCTAACACAAGTAGACTGCAGTAGTGCATGCTTTTAAGGTAGATGCCTACTCATGATTTCAAAAATCCAGAATTTATTCATTTTTTAATATATTGTACTTCCGGGCAATATTAGAATATTGACTTTGAAAAAAATGTGGGTCACCAGGTTAATTTTCGAGAAAATCATGGTTGTATTTTAGTGGATAGCGTTCATTTTGGCAGTATTATAGTGCTTTTACTATAGGTTCCTATGGCAGAGATATTATGCCATATCTCAAATTGTAGGCTGGTGACATAGGCTGAAAAAATAATATATTGTTAATAATGGCCTCCTTTTTGTTTTCCAGAATTTTTTCAAAAATCTGGGTTTTAAAAAGTGTTGAAAAATGTAATTTTTGTTTAACATTGCGCTCTATGGAATTGTTCTAAAAATAGCTATTTTTGAAAAATTGGGACAAGTTTCTCAAAATACGTCACTGTAACACACAAAAGAATGCTTTTTTATGGTACCATGGGACAATAGCTCCATGATCTTACATAATAAACCAATGAACACTGTCATGTGATTTATGACAAAATTTCTCAAAAAATATGAGTAGGCTTCTACCTTAAATAAATTTCACAGCTGTTTCTATGGTTTAAATAAATATGGTATACTTGTATAAAGCAAGCAGGGTTCAGTGTGTTTATATCAGTCTATTTTAACCCATGCTTTACACCACTAGCCACAATCTGTATTTTGCTAACTCGTACATTCACTTGATTCAATAACAAGGCCACATTAAGCAACTTTTCACTCGTTTTTGTATCTACCTATTACAGAAATTAATTAAACTATACGAAGCTGTTTCATGTTAAAAATAGGCACAGTAATATTTGTTATTAACAATAATTGGATGGAATGATCAATAGTGTGTTGTACAAGCAACATATTTAGGAACACATGTGCTTGTGTAAATGTCAGCAGCGAATCTGTGGTCAAAATGTTTCCTTTATTTAGCATATAGTAAAAGTAAATTTGCTTAAAGTTCTTTTATATCGGAGATGTGCTTTTAATAGAACAATTACTGTACATGTATCACTCTGTTCAAATTCAGGTTCATCCCAGAACTTTTTTGCAGATCATAGTCGTCTACACACAGAGATCATTCACTTAGTGATAGGACATAAAAATGTAAAATTGTCACTTTATCTGCATATAGATTTGGGTCAATAGTACCGGATTCGGCTGATACCCCGCCCTGGGCGATCTTATGGAAGATTCGATTTTTTTTTTAGAAAAATGTGGACCAAAAGATCGCCCGGGCGATGTTATGGCAGATATTACGAAGCCCATTTTGTCCAGAAAAATAACCCTGCACTGATAAAAATGGTCTCAGAAAATAATGTTTCGCGTTGACCAAATATAATCATGCAAAGTATAAATTCAAAGTGTTTTAATACATTGGTGAGAGATCGCATTACGTGAACAAGAAAGAAAAGCAAGCCAAAGTCGAAACGGGGTGCATCATCGACATGGCACAACACACGCTGCGACAACAGAGTAATCAGCGAAATCATTTTGGGCGCAATTGAACTTCAAGTACTTCTTTACAAACTGTTGCTGCACGGTGACACTTCTGACATCAAGTGTGTGTTGACCAAAGTTTGACCCAAAGTCACGCACTGAACTGGCGCGTTACCGTAGCAACCTTTTTCTTTCGTGCTCCGCGCATCGGTCTAGTAAAATTGTTATTATATCTGACGATACTGTAATCACATAACTTGTCTGCAACTCTGGCTTTGAATATATCAACATCTTTTACTTGGTGCGCTGCTTTTCTAATGACGCAAATTTGTTTACAATGTTGTACCGGCTCTGAATATTTCAACTTTGTAATGCTTTCATAATAATTACACAAACTCAAGTAATTTATATTACAGACTTTATTTGTTCAAAAAACCTGTCAACTCTCACAAATACTACGAACGCGAAGAGTTTACTGAAAGGGAACGTCTTTTTTGGACAAAAAAAACCCACGTCAAATACAAGATTATGTGTGCAAGGTTAGAATTCTAGAACGTACACAACCGCTTAACTATGTGTTTTTAATAATCATGTCGCATGTGAAACGCAGGAGACATTTTAGTTCGCCAATTTCCTGTTTACCGATCTTGAACTTTTTGTCAGGAATGCGATACAGACAAGGATTAAACATTAACGATACCTACCGTTGTCAAATCAACCAAGAAGCTCGAATCAGGAAGGCTTGTGTATTTCAAACTTCGTAAATAGCATTCATTTCAAGCGCAGACTTTATTTGAGTGTAATAAACGTAAGTGAAATGTATTCACGAGCCATAATACTCGTACCTTCTAAAGTTACGACTTTTACTCTTGAAATTGGACCAAAACATCGCCCACTATTTAAAACATCGCCCATGGGCGGGGTTTAGGATGGGCGGGGTGTCAGCCAAATGCGGTATATAGTCATAGTAGTATCTAAGCAGCTTACATTTCACACTGTATGCTTACTTTCAGATTGGTGAAATTTGATCCTACAGGACTTAATATATTAACAGGTATATCGAATATTACAACAGGTGATAGTGATGATGATTTAGACCTGTCACTGCCTAGGTACGTCACTTTACATAAATTGTATATTCAAAATATTAAAATCAGTTCGTGTATACTGCTTGTTATTTGTTAAACCATTAAATGATACTGCTTGATACTTTGTGATTGCCTCTTCAGCTTTGGTAAAAAATAATTGTCTGATGAGGCTCTTTCCTATAGTATCGATGAGCCAGAATGATTTGAAATTGTAGTTGTAGCAACAAAATATATGTTGGTGTATTCGGGACCTAGTAATTATAGAGTTACTAAGACCACAATTGGTCAGTCTCATTCAATCCACGAAATATTTAATAGAACAGGTTGTAATGTATTTACTACTGCATTTTGCATAGCATTTTCCTCCATGGTTAGATTTAATGTAGCGAAATCCTGAACTTCCAAGCAGCCAGTATTTGACTGTTGTATTTTTTTTTAAAGGGAAGCAAATGAGAGAGATGTGTCTGAATTTCCACAGAATACAGAAGATGCCCACTTAGTGAGGAGACTGAGACTACAACTTACTCGACAGTCTGATCCAACCGATGATCCTCATACTGTTGCTGATGCTCTCTTTAACCATCCCAGTAATATAGACGCAGATCAACAAGCGGCAGCTTCTGTGAGTAATGTCAGACCTTTGGCCTCACTCAGGAGACATACACATGGACCATTTGCATATAACCCGATGAGAAATCTGGACTCTGTGTTGTCAGGTACTTCCGATACTATCGGGCAGAGTGACTCTAGGAGCTTTTCTGACAGTATTTCTAATCAGCCAGTTAGGAGACATTATAGTTCAGCATCAAATAGTTCACATGCTATCGGCCATTCCCACTATAGCAGTGGGATGGCCAGTACAGGAAATGTAAGTGTTGATCGCGCTGAAAATATAAGTGGGCTAGTAAGGACAGAAAATATCACTTCTGAACATGTTGGAGTCAGTGGTAGTCGAACTAGGACTGAAAATGGCAGTCATAATATTCGAGTGCCGGCCGATTTTGGACAAAGTATAACAGTTACGGCCAGTATGGGTCCATCATCATCTGATGCATCACAGGAAAATGAATCGTCAGAGGATGCTCCCTCAAGTCAAACTGAAAACTCAAATGCAGAGCCTTTGCAATCTAATCTGCAGGTAGGGAACAATAGTAGTGCACCCACTTCAGGGCTACAGTTGAATATACCAGTAATAAACATTGAAGTCTCTGCTACTAGTGGTAGAGAAGGAGAAGCGCAGTCCACTTCATCTACAGCTTCAACGTCAAATAGAGAGTATTCCAGCACACCGAGGGGAAGCCCTAATAGTCCTAGATTGAATATATCTATAGTCGTGTCCAGAAACAGAGCAGGTACTACCACTACAACGACTCGTACAAGCAGTAATTCTGAAGTGGCTGCATCTTCCAGTGGAAGTGCTGAGAGTACAACAAGGGAATCATCATCACCTTTGCATTTTGCTGGTCCAGGTATGTACATGGTAGATGTAATAGCATTACAAAAACTGGGTATTTCTTAAACCATCAAATGTGGTAAATTAGGTGGTACATTAGACATGCATTTCTCCACATAGTGTGTGAATCAATTTATTAGCTGTACAGCAACATACAATTTTCTTTTTTTTTAAAGACCAACCTTTCCAAGTACACAGTCTGACTCAACTAAATTTTTTTGCACTCTTTAACACTTGTTTCTGTGTAGAAATGCCGAGTGGAGCAAGAACGTTTGCAGTAAGACCAAACAGAAGAGCTGTCACACGATCATCACGGCTGATTTTGAATCAACAGAGGCGTGCTATGTCTGACGAAGCATCAATGTTGACATCGCCTCTCGGATCAGAGAGCAGGAGAGCCAGAATGACACGATTTGGGTTCCATAGAGGTACTGAACGGTATGTGATGAGGTATTCTGGATATATTATTTTGTTTGATTCTTTTATGTGGTATCCACTTCAAATTTTGACCGTTGTTGCCTTAGAACCAGGGCATAGCTGCCTGTTACTTATATCTAAAGTGAAAAACTATAAAAATCTACCTGCGATATGTGTGTGATATTATATTCTTGATGAAACTGTACTTTGTGTATGATCATGTGTGATACTGTAATCCTCCCATTATTTGAATCATGAAAAAATAATTGACTTTGGAAGTGACTAAATTAAAAATATTAAGTGGTGAAATAATTGCAGAATCATTCATTTCAAACAATTAAAGTCAAGGTGGATTGACTGCAATATTGTTTTAATAGAAATTTAGAGGTACTGTGAAATACTTTTATTAGTCCCCGTTCGGATGAAGTCCGAAAACGGGGACTTATAATTCGGTCTCCGTCCGTCTGTGCGTCCGTCCGGAGTCATATCTCAGAATCCCTTGGACCGATTTCGTTCATTTTTTGCATGTGCCTAGTACTTTATCTGGGACATATGCACATGCAGTGGTTTAGTGATTCGATGCAAAATGTTGTATTTTGGACATGCTTTGTCAGTTGTCATTCAAATTTGGTACATAGTTTATACATGTTAGGATACATGTCCATGACGATTTATTTCACAATTGGATCAAAGATGGCCAACTGGCAGCCATCTTGTTTTTTAAAAATGTCGTATTTTGAACATGCTTTGTCAGTTTTCATTCAAATTTAGTACATGGATCATACATGTTAGGATACATGTCCCCGACCGTCCATGAGTTCCTGAGTCTGTCCGACCGTCTGTCCGAGTGTCCATCCGTCCGTGCGTCAGTCTGTCCAGAGTCATATTTTAGAATCCTGTGGACCGATTCTGTTCATTCTTTGCATGTGCCTAGTACCTTATATGGGACATATGCACATGCAGTGGTTTAGCGATTCGATTCAAAATGGCCAACAGGCAGCCATCTTGTTTTTTGAAAATGTTGTATTTTGGACATACTTTGTCAGTTGTCATTCAAACTTGGTACATACCGGTAGATTATACATGTTAGGATATATGTCTATGACGATTTAGTTCGCAATTGGATCAAAGATGGCCAACTGGCAGCCATCTTGTTTTTTGAAAACGTTGTATTTTGGACATGCTTTGCCAGTTTTCATTCAAACTTGGTACATAGATTATACATGTTAGGATGCATGTCCATGACAATTTGTTTCAAAATCTGGTCAAGGATGGCCGATTGACAGCCATCTGACTTTTTGGCCTCACTACTATATTTCCACAATTTATGTACCATTTTCATTCGTATTTGGCACATACATCATACATATCAGTGTGTTTCATAATCAGATCAAAGATGGCCGAATAATGGCTGTTTTTATTTTTGGCCATATTACTACTACATGGAACACGTGTTTTGATGTAAATAAACAATGTGTTGTATACGTCACTTGGAACTCAAGTTTCAAGGACACGCTCGCGACAACCCCTCCAATTTAACATGACGTGCACAAAGAGAACTTTAAAAAATTTAACGGGGACTGTGTCATTTTCAATGACTTGTGTTAGCTGGAATTAATTTTCGCTGAAAAGATATTTTTGGTGTTTTGTATGGATTTTATTTTCACTGAATCATTCCTTCAGCGAAAATAGCGAAAATTAACTCTAAGCAAAAATAAAGTATTTTACAGTATCTAAGGAATCAAAGGATTGTTGTAATAGAGCTGTGTTGTATTTTTAATTATTTATAACTTCCATCTTTTACACAGGAGTCGTCTTTTACATCATCACCATCATTACCACCATCACCTACATCAGCATTACAGTATTAGTATCTTTGACGATACTAATAGACCGTCACATGCGTTGCATTCAGCTATCAACCGAGCAATCGCTGGTGCATTCGCTGGCAGTGGAGAGACTGCTGTAGCTAGCAATATTGTCAACACAACCCATAGACTTCAATGGTGGGACTTCACTTCATACAAACTTCCTGATATTTCAGATGGTGAGACTTACCTTTGTATTTAGTCATCTCATACTTACTTTGTAATTTTATCGATGTTTAGTTTAAGGTAGATACGTACCTTAGCCCTAAAAAATAGTTACCATGTGATTTTTATGATTTTTTAATCACTTAAATAATTTACAGCGACTTTCATAATTACCAAAATTTTACTTTTTAATAAAAATGGCATTACTTCTAATAAAGATAAATACATCATTAAATCATTAGCAAAATACGATAAATTTGCTATTACATGAAACTAGAGTAAAGACTTGGGTGGTAAAATTTCAATGACGCTGATGTTCACTTGTTTTTGAGTTTTGAGGAGACTTTTGGTATTCTTGTTGTTGTATTTCTCATAAATGATCCAGAAGTATATGAAATATGTTGAATTAAAAATTGGATCATGCAAAATCTTTTTTTCCTCTTCTTTATTTACAACACAGCCGATAACAATGTTATAGTAGAAAACTGTAAAATACACAATGATGCCAGTTGTGATATCTCCCAGGATGGTACCATGATTGCTGCATTTGTACCAAGTCATCGTGGTTTCCCGGATGATGGAATACTGGCAATATACTCTCTCCAGGCTGACAGCTTTGGTGATTGCCTCTACACTAAGAGCTTTGGTAAGAAACGTTATTAGTCGCAAATATCTTCATTCTAGATATAACAGGACTCAACGTAGTAAATTTACGACCACCAATTCTAATGTACAAAATAAGCAACAGTAAGAACTAGAAAAAATATTTATGCTTCTGGTCACTATGAATTTAATCATTTCAATGCATGAGAAATAATTTTTTGGCGAAGGTTTCTAAGAGTTGTATGTTGGAATCTGTTTGAGAATCAAATCAGTATTATAAGATGGACACACCACATCATGATATATCTAATGTAGTAATTACGCCACTCTAAGTGGGACTAAGCTGAGTGACACTTCTGTAAACTTAAATCTTAAATGTATTTGCTTGCAGGGCCTAATGCAATATCGGCAAGTATCTCCCCAACTAACAGATATGTTATGGTTGGTTTGGCATCAAGAAGACTTCATTGGCATGTAACATCAAAACAGGTAACAGTTCTTGTTCCTTTCTATTTTGCAGGCATTGTTTTTTCATCATTATTCGAATAAAAAATGACAGCACCATCAATATGATATTTCTTAATCTTTCTGTATCATTTTCTCACATAGTGATTATTAAGATGCAAAAGTATTATCTGTTATTATTTTGCTCGTGAAAAAAAATGTCTCATCATATATATTTTGACCAGGAAGGACTTATTTAGATAATCTAAATCTCAGCGAGGGTGGTGCTTTTTCTCTAACATTTCCATATATACAAATACTGTATATACTGTCTGTGATACCACTTCATTCATCATGGCTTATTCACTGTATTACATATTCTATTTGTAGATGGTGGCTCAGATTTTCCGGTTGAAACATGCCTATGCTGGGGAAGATTCATGCCAGCATATCCAGAATGTAATGCATCCATGTGACGTTGAGCGACGGATGCATGTCAGTGTCAATTCAGCAAAGTGGCTACCCTGGCCAGGATGGGGTGTGGTTTATGGTACTAATAGAGGCGATTTACATATATGTAGATTAAGGTTTGTATATATTTATCCCTTTCCTGATGCATGTATACCTAATTGTGACCATATGAAGTGAACAGGACAGGCAAAAATTAAGAAATATATGATAAAATCATCACATCCAAGAAATGATAAAACACATTCTGGAATAAGTATCTTTAGGGCTATGATGTGGTTTTGTCATGGCAGATCAATTTATAAAATATAAATCAAAGTAATAGCTTTCAAATTTTCCATGCTGAAATGATTTAAAGAATTTCATGCATGTTTTCTAATTTTATGTTATGCGTTGTTTTTACGTTTGTAGGATGCCGGTCATTCCAGAGGACCAGCCGACACATAATGATGGTGCATCAAATTCTACAAGAAGTGCCAGTCAACAAACTAGGGTACCGGATAACATGTATGCACGGCGGAACATAGACACTGCAGGACGCGTAAGGGACTATCAAATGCTTGGCGTGGTTGGACTTGGACTGGTGTCGCCCCCAGAGACAAATTCCACTGCCACGCAAACTGTACCCGTGAGAGTACAGAGTACAAGCACTCAGACTGAACATGCAGTGGGTCATAGCGGGGACAATACTAGCAACGTGCAAGCCAGCACAAGCAGCCATAGCGACACTGGCGAGACCATACAAAATAGGACCAGTGATGATGGCCAGAATGACTACCAGTCGAATAGTTCTTCAGATGAGGACGGTGATACATCAGGTCACGGATCTGGTGACACAAGCAGTGATGTATGGGACAGTACAAATAATGACAACCAAAATGCTGATGTGGAGTCAGATGATGATCTTTGAATTTCATTCTTACAGACATCCATGATAAGCTTATCTTATGTCCAAGAATTGATGTTGATAGACACAGTTTCTTGTTTGTGTAAAGCATCACTTGCCTAGGTCCATAGAGTAGGAAGTGTGGATGTTGAGGGCTTTTGTTTGTCAGCAATACAGTAGCATTGCCTCTCACAAGAACGTTGATCGTTGACCATGTGACATTAAGCACTATTTACATCTCGTGATTCAACTACGTCTTTCATTCCTGCCTTCATAGTGGCAAAGAATACTAGAACTCAGGTTTTATGTGTACTTTGTGTAATAATATGTGTGTGCCCACTCCATCCCTTCAAGCTTTTACAATGCCATACTGGTTACTGTGTGATAGTGGTATAGCAGTTGGGATTTCACATGTAGCTATACTGTGTATCTGTGAAATCAAGAAGTCTTGCCTAAGTTTGAGGATTTCATTCAAATTCTGCTTTCCCACTCACAAGAATTAACAAAAGGAGCATATGCTTTATTTTTCACACGCAATCTAGCATGCTTAATCAGTTTGCTCCTGATGAGTATAAACACGGTGCTGTAGCTGTCAAGAGTTGTATCCTGTCTTGCCTTGGAAGAATTTTTATTTAAATTGTCTGATATAAATTATTCTGTGTCCTGGCAAATGAATGTACGAGAAATGTCAAATTTTGTCTACTTGTAAATGCATTAATTATTCACTGGGTTTTATTTTTGCTGATAAGTAAAATCCTCTAAATTAAATCTACCAGTATATGAACATATAAAATAACAATAAAACTCATTGTTTTGACAAATTCGTGAAATTAAAACACAGTGAATATGCTCAAAACATCAAAATAGTGAAATTAAATGTCAGTGAAGAGAAACGCTTTTACTGTATGTTGAATGTTTACAGAAAAAAACAACAATAGAACACAATGGAGTCACTTGTCGAGGCGCAGTAAATCTGTGCACCATAGAACATTTGTCAGAATGTATATTTATATATTTTGTTTATATACAATTAATGTGCCAAAAGTTTGAAATAGTTTATACTATTTGTGTGCAGATATTTCTAGGACAATAGATTTCACAACAGGGTTTGAAATTCATACATGTATGTAGTTGAATATTCAAAACATTAATACATGCTACTGAATAAAAGTGTGTGTGTGGTAACAATAATTTGCCCTCGGATACAACATGTGTGTTGTTATAGTGTGCATGAAATTGTTATTGACCACAAATGTGTGGTATTCATAAAACCTAATTTCACAATTATATATAGATTGTACTGATATTTTAATCATTCCATGTAAACAAAAATGTTACAAAAATTATGCTACAAACACTAAATACACCCTTCAAACATCCCCCATGTTATACATTTAGTTTGTTGGCAATCTGATTTAAATTGAGAACAAACCTTGTATGTTGTAAACAAAATTCATGAGAAAAATTCCTCATGCAACAGATGAAGGCTTTGAACTAAATAAGGCGAGAGAAGAGGCGGCCACTTTTTAGCTCCGCTGTCGACTACAAGCCTGAGTGCTTTGATACTTGGTGTATATGTACCTTGGGTAGACCTCTCTTAGGTTTGTTCATTTCATGTTGATATCTTCAATTCTCTAATTTTGGTGAATATTTTTGTCATTTTTGGTAAAAAGTGATATTTTTGACTTCTTGTTAAAAACCGCAAGTGCAATTGCTTTGATATTACATATATAGGTACTACATGTGGACCTCTCTCAGATTTGTTCATTTTGTAATGATATCTTTAATTCTCTAATTTTGGTGAATATTTTTATCATTTTTGGTAAAAAGTGATATTTTCGACTTCTTGTTAAAAACTTTAAGTCCAATTGCTTTGATACTACATATATAGGTACTACATGTGAACCTCTCTCAGATTTGTTCATTTCGTGATGATATCTTCAATTCTCTAATTTTGGTGAATATTTTTGTAATTTTTGGTAAAAAGTGATATTATCGATTTCTTGTTAAAAACCACAAGTCCGATTGCTTTGATATTACATATTTAGATACTACATGTAGACCTTTCTCAGATTTGTTCATTTCGTGATGGTATCTTCGATTCTATAATTTTGGTGAATATTTTTGTCATTTTTGGTAAAAAGTGATATTTTCAACTTCTTGTAAAAAACCAATAGTCTGATTGCTTTGATATTACATATATAGGTACTACATGTGGACCTCTCTCAGATTTGTTCATTTTGTGATGGTATCTTCAATTCTCTAATTTTGGTGAATATTTTTGTAATTTTTGGTAAAAAGTGATATTTTCGACTTGTTAAAAACCAAAAGTTCAATTGCTTTGATATTACTATATAGATACTACATGTAGACCTTTCTTAGATTTGTTCATTTCGTGATGATATCTTCAATTCTCTAATTTTGGTGAATATTTTGGTCATTTTTGGTAGAAAGTGATATTTTTGACTTCTTGTTAAAAACTGTAAGTCCGATTGCTTTGATACTATACATATTGTTCATTTTCTAATGATGTCTTCAGTTCTTTAATTGAAATGTGCATTGCTAACAGCGGAGCTATCTCAGCCGATAGGCTGCTTGTTAATCTCAGTCTGAAAATGAGTACTTATAAATTGACCGCTGTACACGATATGTGTGTGCATCTCTTCGTATAAAGCAATATCTCACAAATGCTTGGAGCAATGAAGTTCAAACTTCACACATTATATACAAGTGTATGCACATGCATTTGTTTCATGATCCAATTTAAATGCTAAAAAATTGCACATGTTCTCCATTCAGGACCAGATCTCAGTCATGCATGGACGAATTATTGTACATGCATTGAACATAATAGGACTATGATGCTATTTTTTGTTTTGTTTTTCAAATTAGCTTCAAAATTGGCCTATTGGTGGACATTTTTTTAATATAATGTTTAAATCAACTTCACACATACATCAGATATATTGGACAAATGTATATGCATTTTGTGTCCCCATCAAATCAAAAACAGCTGAATGGCAGCCATCTTGTTTAATCGATTGCAGTTCTACAGAGCCGTGTCTCGTACATGTACATTTTGGTCAATATTATGGATATCGCCCCAGTAGTCATGGTCATGGCACTGGTCTTTCAATTTGGTAGGAATATGCGACCGGGAGGTAAAACCCCAGACCCCATCATAGGCCATTTTCACATCAAAAACCATAGATCAAATAGTGATTTTGTATATCCCATCAGAGACCAAATTGTCACTAAATTTATTCAGTTATAGGTTGAATTGTTGATGATTTCACAACACATGCGCTAAATTCGTACGGGCTGAAACACATTGCATTGTTCGGTTCATTGACGGGATTAATGATGGCCGATAGTTGCAGACTTTGGCAATCCGCTACGTGGAAATGTACCAATAAAAGTACCTAAACTCGAGTACATACATGGAAATTAAAAAAAAAAACAGACCCCATCCTAGACCGACAAACTTGATATGACCAAAAAGAAAGCAAATTTAAACCGCCATTCTAGACCAAACAGCTAAAAAATTACGACCCCAAAGAGCGGCACATCCCCATAATGTGATTTGTATTAAGTGACCAAGCCCCCCTCCCCCCACACTGCGCGCTCAGGAGCCTTATCCCAATTGGTGTCACAAACATGCCGCTGAGGGCAGTATGCTAAACACAGGCTGAAACTCTTCGCCAGCCAAGGTTTATTTATACGGCCATCTCCTCACCACAACATAGTATGTTTATATTGACATCACGAAACCGTGCGATGATGAGGCAGACACTGACTGAACTCAATTCTACCTTGTCCAGTGTAGTTATCAAATGCAATACTTGATACAATTGGTTAGATAAAGCGCAGGGGCTAATCTTTTTTTTTGTCGGGGGACTGAGGACCCGATTTCACAAAAGCAAAAAACAGCTTCGCCCACCCCTTCCGAGCAAAAAAAAACAAAACAGGGCGTACCTTCCCTAACATCAGAAAATACAGTGACCCGCCCCCAAAGAACTTTTGATTTATGTTTTAACTACTTGGTTTACTATAGTTAAACACCGTCCTTCAAGACGGTGAGTTAAAGTTTATGTTTTGGACAAGTTGTATCCAGGTTTCTGATCTGGTGACATAAATATCCTGAATTGTTTCAGTTTCTTCATCTTCAGAATCACCATTCCTGATTTCCCGAAAAGTGTTATCAGTCTCTGAATCGTCCTCTCTAAAATCTGTTGTATATCTATCGATGGCATATAATTTCTGAACGTACTTCACTACTCTTCTCTGCCAGCTTTTCTTCATCACATGAGACAACTCTATCTGTATCTTGCTTATTAGGGGTGGACCATTTAATATCCTGGGGGCCAGGAAGATTGAAGTGAAGCCTACTTTTTTTCCCTATCTGATATGTATTTTTTTTTTCAGCAGACCTTGTCTCAAATTTTTTTTTTTGCACTTAACAGTTGTTTTTGTTTATTGTTTTCAGTATTTTAAAGCAGGGGGGTCGTCACCTGCGCATGCGCAGGAATTGAGTCCCAAGCGACGATAACAACACACGCTAAAAACGCAAAGGCTCATGGGCATATGCTTGTTTGTAAACATTGACACTCTATGGTCATCTGACGCATGCGCAGGTGACAAAAATGTAGATGACTTGTATAATAGCCCTTTTGACATTATGAAATGATTTTGCTATCAGTCCACCTCCTGGATGTTTTCTCTCTTCCAAACCAGGCTTCTAAACAGTACACAAAACTACTTGACATTTATTTACCGACCCACCTGAAAAATTCCAGACCATTCTGGTAAAGAAGGAGAAGGACACGTTTGTAGATATCAAACTCTTGGATGGAAAAGAACATCAGGCTCTGGCTGTTGAAAAACTAAGGCAATGCCTCAAACAATAAAGAAATAAAGTGCAGGACCCCCGAAAGGGCAGGAAACACACTTCTAGCCTTAAAGTGCCTGTGCAATGCCCACCCCCACGTTTCCCATTTTAGATCTGTATCCCACTGAAATGGGCAGTTATTGATTTTTTTGCTGAAAATGATTACTCGTATCCAAGTAAATTTGGGATATTTCTCGTGTTGTAGCCACGCCCACCTATCCTGAAACGGTCGACTGTTTCCGGATTTCCGACTCTCACCGAAAGTGCGCCACCAAATGCCGAAATGTGAGAGGAAGTCATACCCCTGAGCCGTAATAACACTGGTCATTCAGTATACTTTTAAACGATATACATTTTTCAGTCGGCGTTTTTTTCTTCTTCTTTTTTTGTCTATTTTCTTCTTTTTTTTGAGGGAGAGAGAGTTTTTAGCTGTTGTGTTGTGGGCAGTTGCAATGAAACGTATAGTCATAGTGTAAGTATTCACACGTTTCTAATCGATCCGAAGGTGCGACATGAAAAAAACAACTAGGTTTAAAGAGAAACGCCGACAACATAAATCTGGCGCAACACTTTTGAAAGAAATAGATTCCGGACCATGATCACCGAGGCGGATTTCAGAAGAGAGAGAGACGTCCGGCAAGTGTTTCAAATGAGTTGACTTTTTTGCGATCCTGATTATCGTTTTATAGAGACTATTTAGTCCCTGTTAAGTAAAAGGTAGCAATAATTTTGACAGTGACACGAAAACGAAGCGTCGGACAAACAGGAATATACACAGCTGTCATGAATTTGTTTTCGCGTATCTGTTGACCGACTTAATTAGTTGATTACGAGCGAATTGCTGTGTTATGTCTGTCATCGTTTAGGTCTATTTGAAGTTTTGGACGGAACTTGGCTCAGTGGTTTGGAACTAATTACAAGATACCGTCGCTATTCTGACATCCATAGTTATTAATGTAGTGAACGATTAATCAAAAGATATGACGTATTCAGTACTTAGTGTGATTGGCTTTATGATTGAAGGTTACGCCCTAGAGTCTTTTACTGTTTTGTAATTGGTTAGAGTTTTGAAAATGAATAAAGATAGTTTGAGTTGGTCTTGGCGAATACTCCACGACAGACGCAGTCCGAGAGAGTCCAGGGGCGAGCCTTGAGGCAGTCCAGTCTTGGGCGAGTCTTGGTTCAGCCTTGTAAGAGTCTTGGGGACTTTTCCCCAGGGCGCTGTGTCTTATAGAGTGCTCCAAAAGATCGACTAAGACGAGAGTTGAAACGTATTTCGTTGTGTGCGTCTTATTTGACTGTAAAGTATAAGTGACTTTCCCGATCCCGTACCTCAAGGGGACGAGATAGAGAGACGAGTTTCCCCCCTGGCAAGTGTGGAGACCCCGAGAGAGAAGATTTTCCCCCTGATACAGCCCTTACACACTGCTAATTGTTTTCATTTTCGCAGGCTAAAAGTTTCTGAATTGTTTGGTGGTTTGTGTTGAATGTCGAATTCACACCTCTGTTCTTTTTTTACCTCCATGCTTGCAGCTTGATCTGCGTAATAATTTCTGAAATAAGAATCCGGGCTTGGTCAATGTGTTTCCACCAAATAAAGTTTTAATATGATGTTATAATTATGACAATCAAGCCATGGATCACGCTAACTCGAAACCACATCCTCCCAAAAGAGAACTACCATTATGAACTCTGTCCATACATGGAGGTAACCTCCATGGTCCATACATCAATAACACAAAACGCAATAGATACTTCTCACGTAAGAAACACAGTCCAAGTGCATATTCAAAATAAAACAAATGCTAAAATGTCTTGGCATATTAGAGAACTGACTGATATTCCTTGTTCTGGCTTTTACATTTATTCTGAATACTTATTTCAAGTTTTGGTAATATTGAAAGCCAAGAACTGTGACAAATAGTAAAAAAAAAATCTTAAAAATTAAATGAATGCATTAGATTAATTAACATAGAACGCCTAGGCTCAGATACAAAATGCTGTGATCAGATAAAAAGTACATGTATGCACATATTCATTTCGCCTCAGTCTTCAATGGTCAAATCTGATAAAACAAGAAAATTCATTCTTTACCTGACTTGGGTTTTGGCTGTTTGGTGGTGGAGAAATGAAGCATTGCACTGTTATCATATGAAATTGTCTAGTATTAAGTTTGACTTATTTGATAACATGTATTGAAAAATTAATGTTAGTTACCTGGTACATCTTCACATTGCTGATCGGAGTTCATGTCTTTCGTCGATTTATATTGAAATGGTAAAAGCAAAATAAAACAAAAGTTGTGTACCTCCTTTATGATACAAACAAAAACATGACAACTGGTTACGGAAGTTTCAAACACAGGAAACGAGGTATATCGTTGTCAGACAGCAGTTTGTGTTTTGCACGTCTAAGCTACTTTCTCGTTCACTTACTTGCACGTACTGTATAAATACGTATATTCATTATAAATGTGTATTCAACCAAGAGATTTTAGTGTCTAATAAAAACTGGTAATTGGCAGTTTAACATTTTTAATATATTTATGTTATTATCGCATCGGACATTAACGCAACAACATGCTTTCTGTACCAAATAGGACTGTGACGCAATCAACAATCCCGCATATATACAACAATTGAAATATAAGAACGAATCAAAAATATCTTTTAGATTTGACCATGGATAACCTTAGTATGTCCTCTAAATCCGCTAGCACTTTGGACAGTTTTATCGCATGACGGGCATCACAGTGGCAGGACTCCAGAAGACGTACCTACACTTTTATGCAATTTTTTTTTTAAATTATGCTAATTTATTCATGACGTAGCAATTTCTGTGCTCATGAATATTCATTATTTGTGGGTCAATACTATCTAAAAGAGACGATATATGTATTATTTTGGGGGAAGAGTTAAAAATGGGGATTAGCAATCCTTAGGTATTGCTGCTGTCAACTGTGTTAGTACTTCGATGATTCATCGGCTTCGACTGGCTTCCATGTGTTCTGTTTTTCCGACTTGAGTTCTTGATATGCAGAGGTTACTGTTTATCAGTTATGTTTTTAACGTCTTTCATATCCTGTCTTGTAAGAGTATTCTGTCCGTGATTTGAACTTGCAATCTTTGAGTTCCCAGCGCACTGTCTTGTCCATTATACCACGAGTGTCTTCACACCAATGATAGGATTTAAGTCCTATTTATAGGAGCACTGTTCTCACTAGCATTCAAAAATCGTACTAACTGCATTTTTTTTATTTATTTTTTCAAATGTATAATCAATATACATAACTTGATAAATACAAAGACCAAATTAGGCTCTATTTAGTTCCCCTTTAAATTGAGAGAATGAATGTATGAACAAATATTTGAGACTTATTTTGATGTAGACAACTCTCATTTAATAATTTTACACCATTACAAGTTGTTACATTGAGAGAATAAATGTGTGGACAAGTATTTTAAACTTATTTTGGTGTAGAAAAGTCGCGTTTGATTATTTCCAACAATTACAAGTTCTTAAATTGAGAGAATGAATGTATGGACAAATATTGACCATTATATTTGTGAGTAACTACCTGTTGTTTAATTAATTTCCACCTCTACAAGGTTGTTAAATTGAGAGAATAACTTTGTCGACAAATATTTGATACTTATTTAGGTGTAAGAACTCGTGTTTGATCAACTTCCACCATTGCAAGTTGTTAAAACAATGAAATAAATATACTGGTATCATTGGATATCTTATTTAATTGTGAAACTTTCTAACAAAATGTTAACTGCTGAATTCGATCCCTCAATCAACAATTCCGCAGACACAGTATAAAGTCCACAACACCACAGAAGATATTCGTCTGTTGCCAGAATTGTTTATAGGAAACGCAATCGACACTTTAACCAAACTTACCTTGACTTGGGTCTTGTTTATCTCTTGTCACAATCTGGAAACTGTTGAACAAATTGCGCGTCGTCCAGTTTAAGACGTAAGTTATTGTATTATTTATTCATTCAGTTTTGCATGGTGGAGTTTCGTGAGGTGTATTATTTTTTCGCGACGTTCTTTGTATACTTTTTACGGTTTGAGGGATTTCAGTTTATTTGATTTACGCTTTTACGGTAGTTCTGAGTGGGACTCGAACCCACTGTCTTACCAAGCTAATTTTGTTTTATCTCGATGGCACGCTTGCTTGTGTTTATTTTTCTAACTACTCCAGTTTTCCGATGAGTGGAACGGGAAAGCCAAAACGATTGCTGGTTTCTGATTGCTTCGGTTCTGGTGAGTGTGTATGTAGTGGGATTCGAACCCATGTCGTTTGTATTGGGCGTTTTTTTTATTTCCCATGTTGGCTACACCGTAATATGGAACCACTTCCCCGTGTTATTGTGATTTTGAGAGTGTTTAATGATGTCTTCCTCACCCGTCACGCCATGACCCAGTTTCAACCACACGACCATTTTGCAACGAAGTGCTTGACCCTTGGCGTGACCCGACTGACTATATAATCGTTCTGTTCAACTGTTAAGCTAGGATTTATTACCATTATTATCATTATATTGTCACGTGATTTGTTTTACCTTATGTAATTTGTATATACCTATTCGTATATACCGAGGAAATGACCCCGATTGAAGGTCATGTATTTTGTGACATTACCAATTCGTGTGTAGGTACGGCTTCTAGAACCGTGCCACGTTAGCATCGTTTAACTCGATGTAATCTCCGTAAGATTTCCACATGGCTACAATCGCTAGTTTGTTTTGATTCTGAATGACCTCCACAATTCTAACTGCGCCAGCGCAAATCTGCATAACGCTCTGCATGCTGGGATTTGTCTAACCCTTATGAATATTCAACAACTTTCCGCAAACCATCGCTGCTTATCGTAGGTGTGAATAATCTGTTTACCCGTACGCGGATAGAGACAAAAGATGGTCTGTCGTTGCCAGACCGGTGATAGAGGGACTGTGAAGCAAACGAATAAAGAAATACCACGTGAAGAAATACAATGCAAAACTGGCTAAAAATAAACGGTTGGCTGATCAAGCTCAGTTGGTCTCCAATTTTATTCGGAATTTTTCGAGTAAAATACTAACCTTAACAGAGGTTATTGCCCTTGGCAACGGACTCAAATTTATACCAACCCCACCTAAGCCAACCTATCACACTTTGTTCAGAGACATGCCTATGCTATCTAGGAGAATGCGTATCAAATATATAATGCACAATAAACAATCTCAACAACATCCTTTCAAAATGAAATCAACATGGAACCCACCAGACTCGCATAACAGTAGCCTCGAAAATTACATTGAGGCAACTAAAGTTGAGATAATAATAATAATAATCTTTATTGTAATCGTATCCTTATTAGGATCTTGACAAAAGTGTACAATAAAGTATAGAGAAAAAAAAAAGAAAAAAAAAAAAAAAAGAAGTAAAATAAAAAAAATAACATTAAACACATTAAATAAAATTAAAATACATATATCCAAAATTACCAACAAACTCGAACAAAACATGAATGTTGCCGAAAGAGCAACTACCGGTACATCATGATAACACAATAAAACCATTCGACAAAGTCGTGGCATTGCAATCATGAATACAACTGAATATATATATATGAAAGCCTTCGTCAATTAAACAACGAGCAATACTATACTAAAATTAGTGGTAACGACACCATAGTTACAACTAATTTGGTTCATGAGTTCGTTACAGAAATGTACAATCTGGAATTAATCGATTTTTATACTAAATTGTATAATGAAAGTAATAACGTCAAACATTCTGAAAGCTAAATAAGTCGAACGATTCGGTCAAGTACTGTTCCGACTGATGAAGGGTTCAACAAAGAACCCGAAACAGCACCATCACGCTAGTGAATAATCCAATTACGGATAAATTTGAGTGCTGTGTCGACATAGGCTTTCTTCGTACTCAGTTTCGTATTCTAATATTGTTTCTGTGTTTACTTGTATCAGGATCACACCTGAAAATTTTAACACGGAATAATACGTCTGTTACGTATTTAGTTAGCTAATGTAATACTGCCCTCAGTCGGTGAGATGTTCGCCAATCCACCACCCCATCGATAATAAATGAATTGTTAGAGACAGTTTATACAGAAATACAGCAGAAAGTCATTGTGAAAGAACTGGTAAACAACATAGTTGATGACATTGTTGAGGGAAAGGAGTAATAAAAATCATTCTTTAAAAATGTTATTTTTTGTCCTGTCTTGTCTTAATTTTTTTTCAGGGGGTCTGAAAGTTTCAGATTTGTTTTACATGCATATAGTGTCGGATTTTTTTTTCAAGCATAGGCAAAGAATTTTTTTTTCACAAAATCTTCCTGCCCCCAGGGTATCAAATGGTCCTTCCCTTACAATTTGTGGACAAACTATTTGTGAAGCTCAGATATCGTCATATCTTTTAGTTTACCATTTACAACAATGTACAACCAGTCAACCTTCTTGTTGTCACGGTGATGGTGCAGGAGATATTGACATTTAGGAGTTACAAATAGTTCATATATCAGGTTATATTATTTACTGTTGTTTTGATATTTTTTATTAAAGCGGGGGAGTCGTCACCTGCGCTTGCGTCAGATAGCCATAGCGTGCCATTCTTTACAAACAAGCGTCTACCCATGAGCCTTTGCGTTTTTAGCGTGTGTTGTTATCGTCTGTTGAGATTCAATTCCCGCGCGTGCGCAGGTGACGACCCTCCCGCTTTAATGATAAATATTATTTCAGATATATTATACTAATTTTCGTTACCTTCTTTGGTATTATACATTATGATGAGTTGAGTTATTCAAAGAAGAAAACTATTTGAGTGCAAGCATTGGTTGTTTATTATCAATTAACGAATACAATAAACTTTACATTTTGTGGAAAAAAATAAAAGTTTGAATTTTGAAAGTTCATGAACTTGAAAATTGTTGTGTAATAAAAAATGGAGAACAATCTGTAAGTTTTGTGTCTCTTTAACTATGTATTTTTTACACTTAACAAATTTGATTGCCCAGGCTATGAAAAAAGCACCCCCTTATTCAATTTCAAAATAGCCCCCCGTAGAAGAAAATGGCCAGTCCCTTAGTAATTGGTTGGTTATTGGTTTTGAGTTTTATTGCCTATGAAAAAGTGGTATTGCAGGAGACGATATCTACTATGGCTCTCTCCGCTGTGGACAAATAAAATACAGTTACAAAGAAATACATATCCGATTTTTACAAAGCGTGTTTATATCTGAAAGTATGCTAAGGTGATACCATAACCAGTAAACACTATTTACGTCCGCAGTTCTTTTCATCGATCCCTTCGGCACAGTCCTGCAAGCCGTCACATGCCCATTCTAGCGGGACGCATACGCCGCCACCGCAATTTATACCAGAACACACATATGGCACTAATAAAAGTAATAAAGAAACTTATTCATAGTCGATTGGATTTAATGAACATGGATGATATGACCAAAGAAACAAAATTAAGCTGTGTTGATGAGAGATGCTCATTAAAAGTTGTCTAACGTGCGCCTTTTGACTACTGGAAAATCATCTATTTTCACTAGCGTTTAAAGGGCGGTAGTCGTCGCGCCACGCATGTGCGAGATATATGGAGGTATATAAATGTACCAAAATGCGTCAAGTACTGGTGAAAAGTTTTCAGAAAATAGCGAATACGGGTGATATTTGTAGCGAGTACGTGCATGTGCAAAAAATTGGAGTGTTTTCAACAATTGTTTCCACTTTGCAATAACGAGAGAGTGGTTGCATTTGCTGCATTACATAATATATATATTCACTTTGTTTATTTATTTATTTATTTATTTATTTATTTATTTATTTATTTATTTATTTATTTATTTATTTATTTATTTATTTATTTATTTATTTATTTATTTATTTATTTATTTATTTATTTATTTATTTATTTATTTATTTATTTATTTATTTATTGACATACCAACAGTTGGTACTCCGTCATAATTACAGTTTAGTTCATCTGATCCGTCAGCGCAGTCTTCTATTCTATCACAAATCCACGTGCTCGGTATACAGTCATCAACTTCAGCGCAGGTGAATCCACTGCCACCAACACACGTGTCTAGTGGAAAATATCAATATAGTCATCGTTTGTAACGCGACAAATATATATTTTTTTTCGAATCGTAATGCATGTGACGTTGGGTCTTCGCATGAGTATACGTTGCGGTAGGGATGGGTATGTATGATCGTTTTGGTTATGGCTAGGTCACTATGGAAAGTCCATATTGTATATTCAAGAGGTATACTTGTCTAGTAATTACCACACTGGTGTTCGTCAGCTCTATCGGGACAACCAGTTAAACCATTGCATCTCCATTGTTCTGGAACGCATCGACCACTAGGACACAGGAAACCGTTATTTGCACAGGCATCTATGGTACATGAGTGAAAATACGTCACGTTTAGTATCACACTGACGAGAACCATACAGCTAAATCACCTACAATAGCGTTAAAATGTGAATATATTTCAAATTATCAGTCCACTCGTGAAGTTATATAAATATTGTTTACGCCTACCAGATTGTGTCGCCGCCCGCCCTTTACGTTATATTAGTTTATACCAGAGGTACATTACTTGGGGTTTGCAACGCGCATAGTACTGTATAGTGACATCATGTCAAAATCCAATTCAAGTCTCATCTCGTAGATGGCGAGACTGGTGCTACGACCTTCTGACATGACATAGGCGGTTTGTAATAAAACATGTATTACCACATTCATAGTGAAAAAAATGTAATACTAGTACATCGAAAATGTACAGAAAATATAGTTATCGTAATCCGTCATATCGTGAGCAGCTATTTTGATCCACCTGGACATCCCAGTATCCTAGTTACCTCGGGCATGCGCATTCGAATTTTTCTGAGTTGGAACACTTATGTGAGAGCGAGATTGAAACGGGATCTTGGTATCATGTCAGCGTAGTTGCAAACCCCAAGTAATGTACCTCTGTTTATACATACTTACCGCAATTGTCCTCATCGTCAATACCGGGACAGTCATGAAAGCCATCGCACAGCCAAGATGACTGAATACAGATACTATCAGTACACCGGTATCCATCACATGGAACTATGGGAGAAATAAGTGGCAATATATCATAATAATGAGATGCTTAAAGCGCGGTGGTCGTCGCGCAGCGCGTGTTCGAATTCCATGTAAATAAACAATGTATTTTACACGCGTTGTATATACGTCGCTATGAGTCCCATATCGAACAGGACGCGGCACGACGACTGTCGCGCTTTAATTTCAAACAGTAGACTCAATGCATACAATTCATTCTCTTAACTCGCATATTGAAAAAGAAAATCTATGTTCAAAATAAGTGTATATCATTGTTACAAAACGAGAGGGAAGTGTTTTCTTACTATGGTCACATTGCGCCTCGTCGCCACCACCCTCACAGTCTATATTGTCATCGCATTCCACGGCTGTAGCCAGACATTCGTACGGGAAAGAGGGGCATCTGTAATTGCCTCCGGCACACGGACCTGAATGCAGTACAGTATCAAGAGGTGAATAGTTTTACTTTTTGACACTCAGCTATAAATGCAGCTGCAACATTTGGTGCACCATTTTGAACGTTTTTATTTTTTTGTCTGTAAGGCTACACTGATTTAATTTTATGGATGACATCCTCTGGAGACCCCAAAACTAATGCGAGAGGGCGAAAAAAAATCCTGCCAAAAAAAAAAAAAAAAAATGCTGCTGAAACCATAGGACTACGATGCTGGTATTCAAATTGAACCACAGAACACAGTGTATCAAAAAACAACAAGAAGTCTTTATTTGTAGGAGGCACATGTTGATGTACACATCTCGTACTGTATCACAGGTATCACCTTTGATTTTGAAAAGGCAAGAAAATAAGGCTTTGCCAAAGGCATACACATCAACTCAATAATAAAGAAAAACTTACTGTGTTGTATTGAAACAAACAATTGAATTAAAAATGAACAATAAGTTTGTCAACAGCAACCTGGAAATTAACTTCTTCTTTTTAAAGTGACATTTCAGATAGTCTAAGTGTAGACAAAAATGCTCTAGAACTACTTCAACTATGTAACAAATTATAAGAGGCTCAATATTGAAAAAAAACACCAACAGAGAGTCAACAAAAATTTGGATGCAGAAAAATTATGTACATGTATCTTGATAAAATTCGTCATATGATCAAAATATTACTCACTTATCCGAATCAGAAAATGCAAAAAAAAAAAAATAAGAAGAAACGCGGGACAGCCACTCTGGACAATATGTCCTTAAAGTTGTCTGGGTGAAACTCGCTTGCCGCTACCAATCTCTCGTATAGCTGTGTAGACGTCACATCTCTCTGGCCGACGTCAATTGCGTACTAGTCTACAACAATCCGTCCATGTTTTGTCTGAACTTTTATGCTCACGTGTTTTGGTGGCGTGGTCGCCATGTTGGAATTCCCGGCAACGCAATACGCATGTGCAGAAGACCATTTACAACAAAATTTGCACGTTTTGAGGTAGTCCAAAACGAGTTTTACGACAAGCCAGCGCTTTGCGACAATATGAGTCGGCAATTTCCGGGCAGAAAACCGATCTGTGAAGACTCGTCGTTGGAGATTTTTTTTTTTTTTTTTTTTGAGAACAGGCGAAAACTAATGCGCGCGCGGATGTCATCCATAAAATTAAGTCGGTGTGGCCTTATGTCTGTTACTTTTGTATAAACGTGTCCACTGACTACAAGCGATACCAATTGTTGAAAATGTCGTATGTATTTTGTGAAAGGTGGAATAAGTAGGCTTGACCGGAGTACGCGAGATGCCGCAAAACATTGCGTAAAATGAGACGAAACAATGGAATTGAGCGCTGCTGTCGTTGTTAAATATACATGGATGTGTATAAGTTAATAAAACAATTTATTGGTGACGTTGTCACAGCAAATAATGACCGATGAGCGTAGTTGCTATCAGGCTTTCGTAAGCTGGTTGGTGGAAATGACGTCACAGTTCGACGGCCTATTAATTATGGAATATGTGCATGTAATATAATGTGTCTTAACATAATCATCACATTCCCATTCGAATTACAAAAACAGATTTTTTTGGAATGTCAATGACTTTCATTAATTGCAATAAATCAGATTATTTACATTGATCGGTGATGCATCATCCGTTTACTTATATTTCCATCGTACTCTGAGTTTATGGACTTACAGTTTCGTTCGTCAGTGGCGCCAGCACAGTCGTTAATACCGTCACACTCAACTGTTTGGTCCAAACATTCGTAGGGATATCCTTCGCACGAAAAACCGTCACATGGACCTGTCGTTTGAGATGACAATTATAAGGTTTGCAACATTAGATTAGTAATTTGGTGTTACTATAAACAAATTGTCGTATCTTTTATCATGCGCATGCGCATTGATATACAAATAGTTTAGCACCCTCGAGCTCACGTAATATAAGTCATGACAGTAATATATCTAAAAAAAAACGCGTTTAACAAATAGTTACATACAATAACAGCCTAATAAGACAATAGGGTTTTTGTGTATTGTATGAAGTAGAGTGAATATTTGCAATTTATGATTTAAACGTTTCTGGAATTGTTGTTGTATTATCAGTAGTTTGCGGATGCATCATGTTATCTCAATTTTACAGTATTACTAAGTATACCAGTAATTCAAATAGGATTTCATTTATACGCATTGCGTTTCAGAAAAAAGAGATCTCTGCTCCACGCGTACTTACATCCTCGTTCAAAGAATTTGTTTTGTATTTACACCCTCATTGCGTGTGTTCACACCCTCATTCAAAGATTTTGATTGTACTTACATCCTCGTTCATCGGCACCATTTTGACAGTCCTGCATATTATCGCATACAACAGATAACGCTACGCAGGTTGTATCTCCGCAGTGATACTCGTTGTCGTCGCATAGTGGCGCAGTGGTCATCAATGGAGAAGTTGTAATGATCATGATTGTGGATGTCAGATGTAGTGACAAGTTAACACTTGTTGTATTGTATGGTGCTAACGTTATATCAAAATTATTATGGCGTTCATCAGCTGGTAACACTATAAGTAACACAAACAGTTTATTAAACAAGACGGACATATACAACCCGCGAACAGACGAGCTTATACAATATTTAGAATCCGAGCTATTCGCGAACTACCAATCCTACGTGAAATGTAACTGACCATACCTGTAGCACACACTGTAGCAATTATAATAGCTAGCAAAGCTGGTACGCCACATCCTAGCAGTAACCATAGAAGTAGTCTCCGCCGCTTCTTCTTCTTCTTCTGTTCGTCGTCTTTCACCTTATATTGTTTAATAGTTTAAACATTCTTCGTTAACGATTATCAATAACATGCATTATAATATTAGGTTCAATAAACACCTTGCGCGCTGGGAATAAAGTGGTTTGCTTCCTCGAACACACGGCGGGCACGTGGATCTGAAAGTTGGCCGATAACTCTATGTGTTATTCTAATGATATTTTAAAATTATACTATGAGGAAATAATTTGGTTTTAAACTAAAATCAACGGTAAATCGTCTTATCCCGACGTATGTTAATACAGTTACATCTTCGCAATGTTTAGTCCAGTTTTTTTAGTAAACGAGTTTGCTGATCCAAGATGGTCGCCAAAAAGGGGTGCAGGATTGAAATGTCTGTGGAAGATACCACGCGGTCCGGTTTGAGACGCTATTGAATTACCAAATTTGAAGTCAATTAGTTCATACGTTTCGAAAAGAAAGAGCAAAATAATAATAATAATGCAATGCCTTTATTATACTTACGCCATCAATTCTGTGTTCTGCATCAATTGGAGAGACTTTGTTTGTCGCACTTATCATGTTGCTGTTGGTGATAGAGCCGTCTGTTCGAGTCTACGTTCGTTACAGGGCTACGCGAGTTGTAAAAGAGTCTAATATTTTAGTTCTCGGAGATCGCGTCAAATCTTCTCCTTCTATACAGCAAGACCAGACAAATCCTTCCGCCTTAACGTACAACCACACCAACACTTTACTGATAGCTTTAATCTGGCGATATCGATATTTGTCAGGACAACGACCAGTCAGTATATACGGAGTACACCGCAAACAGGTAAGTTCTACAGAAGAGCCATTGAAATTACATTTATTTGTTGTTGAGACTGGACGGTAGTCAGTGATTCATAGGATATCGTCTTAATGCTCCCTTCAAGCAATATAGCACCATTAAGAATATTACCATGGTAACTGGTACAACGTACTCACAGACAATTGATGTAAACATTACTTTGGGGTACACTGTAGTATCAGTTACATCGTATGTCCCATTGTTTTGTTTTTTGATACATCCATTAGTTTATAATCTTTAATTCCAGTGGACAACTTGAAACTTGTCGATAACCTCCATGCCATAACATAGTTTAATTATTAGCATATTAATATCGGCTCTATTCTTGTAATGCTGTACGAATGTGACCAAACGTTACGGGACAGTTAGAAAAAATAATGGAATGTCTGTATCCCTGAAGTCAAACCACTCAAAATAGCAAAAATCCCGCTCTGTGGTTTTTGTGAGAAAACGACAAATTGAAAATGAAGTTTGGCACTTGATGCTCATTGGAGGCTTCTGTGGCAATTACTGCAGTGTAATTGTTGTGAACAGCATTTCCCCCCCAAAATTCTGTCGGTTCTAATAATCCTGAAATAGTTCCAATTGTGTTGAGTATTTATCGTCAATATCATTTAAACAATTCGTGTAACGGATTATTTTAATGCCTGGAAGGAAAATAACCCGATTAAGAAACCATTTTTATAAAGTTATACGGTTTTCGAATAATTCAGGATTGTTTCCTTAGATTCTAACTTCTACATGTTCCCGTAAATTACGGATAAATTGCATTGCATAAACCCGATCTGAATGCGTAATACCCGGGAATGATTATATGAAAAGACTAAAATAGAAATCTGAGTTGACCAAAGTCATTGGTAGATTAAAACATAGCCGGAGAGGCTCTTTATAAACAACATCCACTACACAAATATCTATTTTATACACAGTTTTGTATTACAAACAACACAATGCACCAAGACAGAACCAGAGTATCACGCACCCGCTCCGAGCAACTGTTTACCATTACTTAACTTTGTAATGAGATTTGCTCGAGCAGATTGATCGGTTGCTCGCGTCATACAATGGCAGTTTTCACACGGAGCAAGCGACGGAGCTGACGGTCGAAAGAGCTCGGCTCAATTAATGCATACCCAATAGACAACGTACAGTACACCAACATAAAAGTAGTGTTTTTAATGACACGCCCATCCAACTGCCATCGTTACTATCGGTCATATCTAATCGGTAACAACCATAATATGGTATCATACATTTGATGAGGTTACATGTCCTCCAAAGAGAATTATGAGCACACACACAAAGTATTAAAAGCAATTGAACTGGCAGCTTTCAGAAAGTCAAAAATTCACAAAATTATGAAATGAAAATTTCATCACAATGTTTAGCATTACAAAATAAGCCCTGGCTAGCAGTTTTTAAGAATGAGTAAAAAATCAAATGGTTGACGCCCTTACAATTCCATATGTGAATTCCATCTTGTCATCAATGTTCAGGTGAAAATCAGTTTTAGCTGATGACCTACCTAATGTTCGAGAGTTTGTGACTTTAAATACGAACAGTGATTCACTAACCAGAATCTAACCCAATAGCGCTATCAACTGCTAATATATACGAGCGTAATATACTCTAGCTATTCCACCCCTGAGAGTTATACAAGGAACAATCACAAACCCATGTATTAACCTTGACCTTTGACCCCAAAATATAGCAAGATCCATTTTGAAGGAGTTATTTGCCCCATGTAATTACATACTATAGTAGAAAAATGTACAACACATACTGTGACCTTTGACCCTCTGGTTCTAAAAAAAAATGTCATGCTTTGTCCTTTACATAAAGAACACACGTTCGCCATTCCCAGGTATTATTACTTGTAGCTCAATAACAATCTTACATAAATACATACTGCGATTTTTTTTTTTGTCCCGAAAATGTGATCACAGGCCCTTCCTATTCTTCTCCTGTAGTTGCATAATGAACAAGTCATCATCAATGACATTGACAAAATCACTAACATGACGGGGCCTAACAATAAAAAAGCATCGTCAGATTATGTTTAAATATTGGGATAGTATTTAGTATATTAACTACAAATGTGCATGAAACGGGTATAAAGACAAAGTTCGAATGAGATTGGTCAAGGCATACCCCAGGAACTATTAATGACACGTTCGACAATAAAACAAAGTGATATTCACATCATGACTTGTAATGTACCAACTTTGAAAAAAACACATTCAACCCATTATATCTTGCCTTTGTACAAAGTTTAAACCAAATCAAAAATAAATCTATGTGCACATGTCTCCTTATTGAGTTTGTACCAGCTTGTAAGAAAATCTGTCCAGGCGCCCGAAGGGAACCCAAAACACAAGTCCCAGTTTTGGACTACGTCCGACGAGGACTAAAAACACATTTTACACTCTGACCTCAACCTCAATGTAGCATGCATTTGGTATTCAAATAGCACTGCACTGCACGCAAGACTTCCTTTACTTCAATCTGTCCAAGAACACCTGGAGTTCATTTTATAGAATTCACCTAAACATCTATGATGAAAGTTAAGAGTGCAGCTTCCTGTTCAATTTTGACATCCAGGAATCAAACCCTTTTCCTCAGACCAGCCCATGCAGCGAGGTGGTCACTCTACTAAGCTAAGCAGACTGGGGAGGAAATGTTATAGACACAAACTGAGTAGGAAGTGTGCCATGCAATCTTTGGTTCCATTTGCCACTACACAAAAACACACGGATGACTAATGAGTAGTTTAAAAATCCAACCAGTAACGCGCATTTCATACATATCATTTAGTTAGTCCATTCTTTTGTGTGCATCTGCAATTTAATTTAGAACCCCCCCCCCCCTTCTCCATGAATTTAGCGGCCAGAGTACAAGGTCTAAATACAGAAACGGTACAATTAACAGGAAGTGACAACGTTCACTGGAACATTGAATATATGCATTTTTCTATTCAAACCACTTGTGGGGAAAAATGGAAGGAAAGATGGAAGTAAATAAGAAGGCAGGACACAAAAAATCCACTTTCAAAAACAGCTGGTTATTTATTTCTCGTAATTACAAGTGTTTGACATGATTTTACGCCACAAGAACACAGCATCCACCAACTTTCTTGATTTTTTCTTCTGCTCTTCGACTGAAGAACTTGGCTTTCACGATGACTGGTTGTTTTGGTAGGAGTCCTTTTCCTAGAACTTTGTAGTAACCCTATAGCAATGAAATAAATAGGTGGTCACAAACATAAAATGCACAGAAGCAAGTTATCATGCACATATCAATAAGTTAGCATACAATATAGCCGTACAATTAATTTACATATGATTATTATAAAGTCACAATGACATCGGAAGGAAGGAAGGAAGGAAATTAACACTAGTATGTATAATGTGTTTGGGAGGGTATTTTCAAATCATGGAGCATAATGTGGAGTAGTCAAGTTGGACTTCAACAGCGTTGAAATTAGTAGCAAACATCCACTGCAGATGAAATCTATAATTAAAGTTCGGGTAGTAAGATTTAGTTGAAAATCAAATATATGTTACTCAAAGTTAACAGCTTGGTAAAATTTGCATCAATTGAATATGGAAATTCAATTGAGTCAATATTAAATAGCAAATACATGAACTATTATAGTTCACGAGATATTAACAAGAATTCAAATTAATAATTAAATATGCAAACGAGCTCATTAATTGATTCCTTGAAAAAATAAATCATTGTGCATCGGTACCAGTGGTTACTCTGTCTCAGCAAAATTGATACGGGCATCTCCAAGAAATGATGGACACGCCCAAAAAGCAGGATTTTACAAGATTTTGACATTCAAAATGGCCGCCAGGCAGCCATATTTGATCAAATCAGAAAATAAATCCATGTGAATATGTATACCTCCTCACTGTCTTTGTACCTAGTATCATTGAAATCAGTCAAGACTCTTGAGAAATATCAATAGACAGACAAAAGCCATGATTAACAATCAAAATGGCTGCCGGTTGACCATATTTGATCATTTCAAAAAAAGTAAAACAACGTGCATCTGTATTAGTGGTCCCTTTGTCTTTGCAACAAGTCTCAACAAAATCGGTCAAGCCATATCCGAGAAATGATGGACACGCAAGGACCAAATTTGACTGAATTTTGGAATTAAAAATGACTGCCAGTTGGCCAAATTTGATTGAATCAAAAAATAAATAGACGTGCAACATGTATGATTGACCACTGTCTTTGTACCAAATTTCAAGAAAATCTGTCCAGCCATCTCTGAGAAATCACTCAGGACGCAGACTGACGGAGGCAAAACTACAAGCCCCCTCCCGGGTGGGGGCTAAATAAAGGAACTTTCTCTGCTGAAAATCCCCAAATTTGTGTAACATGCTGATGTGGTGGTGAGGGGACAATATGCAGGGGTTACTCAAAATTGCAGACGGCGTTCAACAAATTTTTCTTTGTTGCAATGTGAAAATAAATAAAACCATTTTTCCACAAAACGTTGTTACTTACGGCTCTGATACAATCAATGACAGGTGCCTTGTCTGTTTTGTCTTTATAATGCATCCTTGTCTGCTCACTCACAAGGGACCACAGTTTGTCAAGATTTATCGCTGGCTTATAATATTTCTGTTTCGTCAAGTGAAAGTGACGCATACCAACTTTACCAAAATAACCTGGATGGCTATGAAAGTAGGAAAAGAAAAAACAAAAATGTAATCAGTGTACAATACAATAGAGGTATATAATAGTCGCAGAACACCATTTTTAATTGCACAAGTGGTTATTTCGTCATAGTTTGGAGTTCAGAATATAGTTAAAATGTATGTTTATTCGTGCCATGGCAGTCAAATATCAATGCATATCAAACACAAAAACCTGAAATATTTTCAGCAAAAAAATTTAAGTATTTTACAGAAAACAAATTTGACAAAAACAATATTTGCTGAGTGTTAACCATAGTACAAGGCTTGTTGCAGCAGCACGAGGCCCCCCCCCCCAATCAAGCTGAAATACAATGGCTCCATATACACAACATTGTCATCACCACATTAAGATTTACAGATGTAGCCAAATAAATTCTGCGCTTTCCCTACCTACCCTCAAAATTACTAATTTCTATGCAAATTAGCTATGGTCATTCAACCATTCTACAACTTATTAATGAGGTCATTAAAATTCATGAGCTAATTAATATTCATTTTTCCATTCTACTAGTTACGATTTCACTACTTTAATTATTTTAACTTTTATTTTAAATATTTCAATGTAAAATTACTCTGCTTTGATAAAAGTGAAAAAATATATACACTTTATTTTCGCAATCACGTCTAAAACACGCATTTTGAGACATTGACCTCTGACCTGGCAGCCATTTTTTTCGTCAAAGCATGTCGTCTGTTTGTCACGGCCACAGTGGAAAAAATAATTTAATTGTTTTCTTTTCCAATGGAATGCTGGTAAATCACATTATCGGTAATAGTGAAAAATAAGTATTCCTTGTATCACTGACTGAATATAGCTTATGAATTTAATTTTATGAACGAGTCATGAAGCCAAAAACATCAATGAAGTTTTCTACACTCGAGCGCAAGTGCAGATTAAACGAACGACAGCTTGATGCATCGCTGCCGGTGAAGTGAGCAAGTTATTGTTCAACTCGACAAATCCCACGCACAACTAAACTTGCAATGGTAATCCTTCTGTTTATCTATCGTTGTCTTCCCTTCCATTATCTTCATGTACGACTTATTCCGATCTGGTTCATTTGTTAAAACTAACAGAATGTCAATCGGAGGTTAACAAAAACACATTAGGCCGATGTCACACGTGTACGTTGATTTTGAACAGCGGTGTTTTCTTTCATTAAAGTTTTGTTGTGTGCTAATTTTTTGCATTGTGGTTGTGTGTATCATAAACAAATAGAATAGTGCTGGTTGCCAACTTTTTGTCCTGGTCGGAAATTGTGACCGGCATGGGCAGATTCTGCTTGTATTGTCGTTCTCTACGAGAAACCTGATTGCCAAATTGTACAATAATTTTCCATATTTAGACAAACTTATTCATTTTATAGATTTAACAAGATGCTCAGTCCAAACTGGTTCCAACCATTTTGATCTTGACAGTACAGAATTTTGCTGTTGTATTGTGGGGCTTGCCTTTATAAACTTTTATTACATTACCTAAGATAACATGTAGCTGTCTGATACAGAAAGATATTTAGGATTGAAATTTAATGACATCAAAGGGATTGCGCATTCAGTCAGGATTCTAGTTGGATAGAGTTGTCATGGTAGTGACCGAATGTCAGAATGCTACTGTGTCTTGTACTTATTTTTAATGGAACCTATAAGGTATATGATAAAACCTCCATGGACTGGATACAGCTTTTGCAACATACAAGCTAGGGCTGCTAACACTATATGCAGTCCATACAAATTATTATTGCTTTGTTATCCCCACCCTACACTGTTATTCCCGGATGGGAAGTTTCATGAAAAAATGCATGATTACTTCAAGCTTCTTTAAACATCCCAAGATTATCCTTACAGTTGCCATACATACCCACAGGGGGGGGGGGGGGGTTTCCATCGACTCTCGTACATTATACATAATGTACACTAAAACAATTTCATTTTCAGTCCTACTACTGAGACTGAATATTCTTCCCCCATCAACCTCCGATAAAATTATACACACAACACAGACTGCATCAACTACTGAGCAACTCGCCCATGCATGGCATAAATATTATTTCGTGCAATTACGTCTCAATACTTACTATTTATCAAAGTTTATTCTGTGATGATGCTGTCCACCTGCATTACCTCGACCGCCAGGATGTTTTCGGTGCTTCCCGATACGTCCATGTCCATGACTGACATGACCACGAAGCTTCCGTGTTTTCTTTAATTTTGCGGTCTGAAAAAAAAAACGATTGTGAAGTTAATTATTATTATTATTGCAAAAGTGTCTTGTCTTTCGTGATAGTTCTATAAACGATAGTTCTATAATACAAGTTCTCTCGCCACACAGTCATCCAATAACATGCAACAACATGGATTTTCGACAACTGTGTATACATTTCAGATGGACGATTTGAGCATTTTTGCACATGACTAAACTAGAAATTGTTTCACGGAACGAAGGTTAAGGTATTCAAATCTTACTATATTGTAACTTTAATTAAATTGATTAATAAGCAAAGAGGATGATGAAAGATTGTTTTTTAAATAACTACATACACCGCCTTACCATTTTCAAAATGGAGGTTCAAGAGACGGAGTTTTCTCGCGTAGTTACGTTGTTGGCGAGACTCCACGAGATCGATCAAAGCTGTCAATTGAGGGCGCTATCGTGGACGATCTCAATACATTACGCTAATAACAAGGGAATATTGTTTATACACTAAACATTTGTTGCCGTGGGATGTGGAGGAAAGCTCAACTCGATTGGCAGATTACGCTCACACTGTCCACTAAAGGTTCACCCGCAGATCGTCCATTTTATTACTATCCTCCCCTCCCATCTCTCCCCTGCAATCCCCTATCCATTTCAGCGAGGCAATACATCAGCCAATGACTGCAAGCCATTGACGTAAAAAATATTTGCATAGTCGTGATACATAATACAATATGTACAAAAAGTACTGTTATAATACGGCATAATATTCACTCGAAACATGCGGGATGTTGACAATAAGTGAAACCACAACAATGGAGTAATCAGTATGCCTACGTGCTTCCCCTGGTTTTCTCCGTAAGCTCTAAACTACACGGTAACAAGAATGTCATGACTCAATCGAATGTGATTACCCACGATAGGCGACTGATCTTTTGTTTTATTCGTCACACACACACACACACACACACACACACACACACACAAACAATTACAAGAACAACGAATAACAAAGAAGGAAGAAGAAATCAAGTACAGTTAGTCATGAAAATAGTCTAGCAGGATTTCATAATTGAAATGAATTATTTTGGTCTTGTATCTAATATAACTGCTCTAAATAGAGAAAAACAATATCCTACATGCGAAATGGCACTGTGAACAAGGTATTTATTTAAAAACTTTGAATATTTCCATTGGAAACGTATACAGGAATTTACTGGCCAATTTTGTGCATTCCGTATAGAAGCACAGAGCGAGAAAAGCGGCCCACCAATCCAGCCTTCAGTCTAGAAAGAAGACTACATTCAGCATCGTCAGAGACTTTCCGTTTTGACATTGTGGAATTCTTTCGCTTTTATGCAGAAAAATACAGTATTTTCACGAAGAAAAAACATATTTATTAAAGTTATTGTTCACACATGAGTTGTTGAACACACTATATAGTTTGTAATTTCATTCAGCTTCTTTCAGTCATAATTCAATATAGAGAATATAATATAATAATATAATGAAATATTTTTTTCTTGAGTAATCGGTATTTATGAAAATTATTTAAGGGTGCATAGGTAATACGTTGCGTTATGAATTATTCTTAATACAAATTTGCTGAATTATCTTGCCAAAGTAAGTTTCCCCTCAAAGAACAAAAGAATTTCACACCGCGAAAACGGTAAGTTTTTTTATCGTAATGTTGTTTTCCCTTACTCCGTAGTTAGTAATGATGTAAACAATGTAGCGCCACCCAGTGTTCAAATATTCTATTTTATGCTACTGCAAGTTGTATTCACTTTCGAAGTGAACATTATTTTCTACAATCATCATTTTCGTGGTGGTTTTCTTGATAATATATTGAGACAATGAAAAAAAAAAGTACAAGGAATATTTCATTGTCCAAGGTAAACGGATTTGGATTCGCTTCTCCAAGCTCAAAGGCCAACAACTTGTATTGGAAGGCGTTGACCAAGTTTAAAGTATACCATACATAATCATGAGTTGATAATGCAATGGGACGTCATCAACTTTCAATACTGAATATGAAGACCGATGGGAACAAAACCTGAAATACGTGTACACAATTATACCAATACAGCTTTTAGCGTATTAGAAGTCAGTTAAAGCAGCGATAGCTGTTATTATTTTTTTAAATATAACAACAAATCGTACCCAAATGGTATTTTAGACACAATTGCATAGAAAAAGTGTCCCTACACAAGGCTAAAGTCACGTGAAATGCGACGTGAAGACTAAGGATCGAGTAGTCAACATTTTGTTGAAATCGGTCACGCGATGGGAACCGTAGGAAATTGTGATGCCCGGACACTATTATGGGAAATAGCACATAACATCTTCAACGAGAGGCCATCAGAGAGAGGCCTAGTCCCTCAAGATGGCGACGCATTTAACATTCTGCACAGGGCCCTGATAAAGTTGTCATCTTGTATCCCTGTAATCCCCGAGGTTCGCCTGACAAAACTGGATTTCAAAAGATTGCGCCCCCAACCCCGCGGCCATCTTTTTCTACTTGCAAGTGATTTAATGTACAACGTTGATATATTGTGTATAGCTTATGTTTTCAGTGACCGTATTTCCGCGACACTGATGGCACATTAAAGCGCGGTGGTCGTCGCGCAGCGCGTGTTCGAATTTCATGTAAATAAACAATGTATTTTACACGTGTTGTACACGTCGCTATGAGTTCCATATCGAACAGGACGCGGCACGACGACTGCCGCCCTTTAATGTTTTATTGGAATATAAATCGATAGTTACTGCTATGGCTGCTTTATTGCGCAATGAAGTCCATTCCTTCACATAATTGACCTCCAGTCGAGCCTGCGGTCCACTTGTCGGTCAAGTCTAAGAACGAATACACTCCACTCGTGCGCAGTGCGACATCTCTTTCCTTTAAATATACAAAGTAGATCACTATCTCAAAGACCAATTGTGTTTTATGGGGGAAAATAAATATTGCAAATAAAAGAAATCGGGTTATTGATTTAACACTCTTCATTCTTAGTAAATAGTTGGGATAATCTTTTTTTATCATTTCCTCATTTGATTCACAGCATATTGTAAAGAGTAGTCTCCTAGGCACATCTGCACCGGTTCGTGGAGCAGGGGCAATGCAATTAGTAAGAGCATGCAACCACCTGTACATCAAAATAACCGTTGGCACATTATACTAATAGTCTGTTTGTGGTCTATGATAGTGTGTCTTTCCGTCTAGCACTTGTGCGCTTGTCTTACATAGTAGAAAGAAGCATACCAAACGACACAAGTCGTATAAGAAAATTTACAAGAAAAAAAAGGACTGACAATAATCGATAACAAATCCACAAGAACAAAAACAGTTACTTGCATCTCAGTTTTTCAACCTGACCTTACAAATGAGATTTTTCATTTATGACGAAATTTTCTCTCGCTAAAGCCGATTATGACAGTTGCGGACTTCTGTCAAGTAAACATCGTCAGTTAGTACATGTAAGACTTGGTTCATTCGACTACAACGTACATTAAATATGCAAATAGCGAATCGTGACGTCATCAATTGCTAGTCAAATGTAGAGTAGCCGAGTTCTTATATTCCAAGCTTAAACTAAAGAATATATTTTAATGTAAAAGTAAGTATAGCATTCTTCATATCATGCGTTTCTTTACACTACAAACGCAGACGGGACTGATGTGCCTGATTACGTCATTTCTTTTAAAGACGGCAAATGAATGGCGAGTTTGGATTAATTGTAATATCATGTATTTCACGAATAGAAGACCCACTCCAAGTATATAATTTTTTATCATCATTTCTGATTATAGTCCTGGCAACAAGAGCATCATTGAGTTCAACCATCGTTGAAATTAGCAGTGTATATGACTGTGATTAAAATAGAAATCTAATTTATATACCACTTTACAGATTTAAATGTGCAGCACATACGACAGAGAGGCATTGGACAGTACTGTGAATTATTTTATTTTCCTAGAATTCATTTTCGTTGAAGAAATGAATCAGTAAAAATCCAGGAATGAATTAGTAAAAATCCTGTATTTTACATTCAACTCGATGAATAAACTCAACGGATGAACTTTATTCAATGCAGCCAGAATGTCTTTTCAACGAAAATTACTTCCAGCTAAAATAAAATATTTTACAGTAATGTTTCAACAGATGCATCACCACCAATTCCGCTCTCATCGGTTAGTGTTTTATAAACCATATAACTATAATTATTTAACATTTCTCATTTCACAAAATATTCGAAAAGAAAAGAAAAGATGGAGAATATAACGTTTTCTGAATAACCAAACCCACATCGTACACTGCGGTAAGGTGTATGGTGGAGATTTTCGACAAGTACAAGGAGATCCACAGAATACCAGAATTGCTTGGCTTTATCAAAGATAGTATTGGTATTAAATACGCTCATGACATTGCCGGATAACATGGCATTTGTTCTCTCTCATTGATAGTCTAACATGCCAGTCACGTTTATGTTATACATACGGGAAGACAGAAAGAGTAATGGATGTTGTTCAAAGTAGTAGAAATAACAGCTGAGTAAGGATTGACGTAAGTACAGACACGCAGGCTGGTTTGGTTTTTTATACTGCTAGCTGACAATGAATGTTTTATAACAATTCACACGTGTAAACATCGATATAATCTATCTTAGTATGCACAATTCTTAAGATAAACAAATCACGACAACGCTACATTGTGCAGGGAAATTATCACAAAACATTCAAGTTCAAAAGCACACTATAATACATCCTACAACAAGTCATACATTCTAGCTATTGTTGGCCAAATATTTCTAGCTGATAAAATCAACGCCATCGGAGAACATAGCAACATTTCGACTGATCCATCAAATGGTGCTTGACGACGAGCAGAACAGGACACACCGATCATTCAAACAAAACCCTCAGAATGTCGTGTTCATTCATTTCATAACTAAATTATGAATGTGATTATCACTTTGTGTGACGTTCTTCTTCATTATTCTCTTAACCAGTGGAATGAGAGGCAGACCATTGACGCAAATCGGAATGCCAATTTTTAAATTTTCATGTGCCTTTGTCAGGGTAACCAGTATAACAAGCGGAACCGTTTCCAAGATAATACATATGTATTGTATAGTCTTAATGTATTTTACGCACATCATTTTGCATAGCATTTTTTATTGTATACTTGCTTCTGATCTTGCTTCTTAAAGTGTAATTCACGTTTCTCAACTGTCCTATATAGTTTTATATAGCTTCCTCGTTTTATACTCACCAACAAACACTCCGCTGTCTTTTAAAATCTGTTTCAAACATGTCACTGTATATTATACTTTTGATTTGTTATAGTTGTCCTACTGTCACCCGTGCGCTACGTAGGTTACGTGAATCACATCGTGTCCGTCGGAGATTCGGGAATTCTAACAATTAAAGCATTTTGAAGGCATTAAGTACCAAATAAAGTTAACTCTCAATTCTTAAGTTGACAAAATGTTAACAATTTAAGTTGGTTGTTAACCGTTCTTGAAATGTTTTAAGACTAACATTTCCTGGTTAACTATTAGATTAAAAAATGAAATCTGCAACAATTATCAAGATTAAGCGGACTGAAATGGTGTAATATTTCAAATAATCCTAAACTTAATCAGATTAAGAACTCCTAGGAGTAATCGAATATCCGGATACACAATAATATCAATAAAATAATTATGATACAGAAATAGCCATCAAAAAGTACAGTTACTATAAATTATTGCAATTTACAGATACTTGTTAGTAATTTCATATAAATATTGTTTGTTTTAGTATGCAGTACAAAAATATACTCTTGTAATTGTCATAACATAAATAAATATTCAGGCTAATTTCCCCCAAATATGTAGGAAAGATCCAAGTTTGAATTCAATTAAACACAGCTACGTCAGAGCAATGTAATGAAAATGCGAATATAACAAGGATAAGTACATGCTCACTACGCCCCCAACAAGGTACCTCTGTCCCGCGATGATAGACATACTTTGCTTCCAACTGTTAAAATGTATATAAACTGCTGCCTGCTACTGAATAATCAAAATTCTTGTACGTGAATCTACCCCTTCACACAATCAATTTTTAGAAAAACAAATTCATCTTCAAAACCATTGATGAAATTCACCTCCACTTATTATATAAGCGCTATATTGTTGAAACTACCACCTCGACATCACATAGTTTTGATAATGGAGCCTATTTTTCAAATTTCCTGTGTGTACGTACTTGTTTAGACGTACATTTGTTGAGCACTTATTCACGTGGAAGAGATTGCAAAATCGTCGTGTATAAGCCATAGTAGACGTAAGGATGATTAAAGTGATGTGTCGCGTGCATCGGTTCAGGGGATTGTTTTTGTAAATGTTACAAACATAAACCGATACACCATTTAAATCGGATTGCCTGCCGCCAGGACTTACTTTGCTGACAACCAGCATAATTGTTAATTTCGTGATTACACGCACAACCGTCCGCTCAACACAGTAACTATGGCAACTGCACGCTGCTACTGCCAAAGCACCAACATCAATGATAATATCGTACGTGCATTAAAACTAATACGACAACCGGCATGTAAACCGGTTGTAACCAGTTTGAGTCATTAGCATAAGTTGATAACAATGGAATATACACGTACATATGAATCTAAAATCTAATCTATCGTCGTACCTGTCATAGGTTCCACGCATAACCAGGGAAACCGGCAAATGGGGTATTTGACGCGCCACAGGTGTCGCGCAGCGCGTTTGGATTCCACGTAAACAAACAACGTATTTTACACGCGTTGCGTACGTTGTATGGGACCTATATTAAACACAACGTTTTAAACGCTAACATACGCTTATCTACCAGTGACAATCCAGATTTAAAACTTGTCGAGGTACATTCACAAAAATGTTGAAAACCGAAAAAGCTGACCATTAACAACCCGGTTGGATTCGGGGAAAAATATTAGAAGAAATAAAGACACATAGCCAATGAAATAACAGCTCCATCATCATCATCTTCGTTGTAAAAAAACCCTCACATTTAAGTGAACAAAACACATAATATGCACAACACCAGTTATAACCCTACAGGTTATAAGGATTACGCAATACTACTGAATACACTCGATGAGTGTAGCCATGGCAACATTGCTTGCAACTATTCTGCAGTACAGTACGTTCACCCTGCGACCTAGGTTCCTGGACAAGATTTCAAAAATGTCGAGCCTCACCCAACGCGGTACACAGTCGAATTAAATGGTGAAAGGTTATAATACGTCAATGGGACCATATGCCTCGTATACGCCCACGCTAGTTCTATGGATCTAATACTAAAATCAACCAAAAAAAACAAACAATTTGACACAAAACTTATACATAGGGTATTATATACATGTCAACTATAGTATTATCCACACCTCGTGTCCACATATGTATGCAACGTCACATGGTTCTCTCGCTCGATCTCGCTGATGTTGATTCAATAAAGTATATTATTGTGATGGCGGACTTCCGGTGAAACTACACAAAACCTCACGAATCCATGCTGTTGAACAAATATTGTCACCAGTAAGCTTTGGGTTTGATCAAAATAAATTTGTATTTTTGGGCATTTCTATATACATTCGTACACACATATACATGTACAACAATAGTGTTGTGTACAGTGAGTTTATAACTTAATACCATTGCGAATCCGGCAAAACAGTTAATTAAAAATTAGCCAATAATTACTATCTATTCTTTGTATGAATAGATATCCCTCCCATGTGATTGGTTGATTGTAGCACGTACCAGGCGGTGTTGGTGAAGGTTAACGCCACAGTTATGTGCAGTTAATTTGTGAACGCATATCATAATGGCCGATGATTATCGACTATCGTACCAAAAAGAAAATTGAAATATTCAGCACTCAGCTGACAGCGCTGATGTTAATTTACATAGATACAAAAAGTCAATTGTACACTCTGTTGTCGCGATAGACCAGTCCTTGAGGGCTGATGTAGTTGTTGGTTCGACCCTTGGTAATTTTTGTCAGTATTTGAGGGACTGCAATAAAACTCTATCTCTATCCAAAGCCGCACAGTCTTAGACAACTAGCAATGTATAAATTTTGAGCTAATACAATGTCGATTTACGGGTTATGTATAAATATTATTTTGGGATTCATTTTTTGGTAGAGAACATTTTATTGCCCATCATAATTTGTCAGTAATTCTGTCAACATTTACTAGGAAAATACTCTTCCGTGTTTATTTATTCTGAACAATACTCATTTACTATATTGTTTACATTTACTAGTATGTGGAGTCACTTGATCCAAGTGGAGCGCACAACTTCCCTCTCGCAATTTAAACCAACGATTTTCAGATGGATGAGTTATTTGGATGCAATTATATCTAAACAAGAGATTTGTGATAGTTCGATATTTTCGTGTCCTTCAACCATTGTCCTTTTATACAAAAAAGGTTTAAAGGACACATATACGCAGTGACAACGAATGCAAAAAAGAAACTTCTAAACTGGCAAAATACAAAGTATAACCTTATTAGATTACTCATACCCGACTGCTCGGCTGGGCGGCCTCAGATAACGATATCGAGTGAGTAAGAATTCTCTAACCATCAGTTAACTGCAGGGAGTACACTCTGCTTAGCACTTACAGCTTTTGTAGTTTACATATGAATACAATTGTCCCGAACATCTGTATCACTATAATAATAACAGTCACAATTAAACGCTAAAAAACAACATTGTAAATTGCGACATATTTATAATTTCTTTGTATGTCAACAATTGATCTAAGTGTGGCCACGTGCATTAATTTACCAGATGGTAAACTTCAACGAATAACATTTCCCGTATATTTTCCATCCGTCTTTTAAAATGCAACGACTGTCACATCCCGACCGCAAATTTAATGTATACACAAACATTCTGTTTTGCAATAGTCGGATGAGACCCGTATGTAACACTGCAACGTGGGACGTCTGTGACGCTTTGAATAATAATAATAATAATAATAATAATAATAATAATAATAATAATAATAATAATAATAATAATAATAACACAACAAAATGTGTTGTCGAGATAATGCAATAAAACCATTTAAACAGCTGCCAAATGTTACAGTATGAATGGCCTTCAGTTCGCATCACATCATCAGTAGAATTAAAACGATGCAAGAATGAATGAGGAAAATACAATAGGACCAGTAGAATCTAGTCTAATCATCACACACCCAATGTAACACCTGTTTAAAAATGTTTTTAAAGATTAAAGATTGTATGTTATATTCGTCATGCTTATCATTATCATCGGGTCATGCGACCAGTATACTAATTTTTAGAAGATACAAGACTCTGAAATATTTAATGTACTGCAAATAACTGCAATTAAACGGAATACAAAATTGTACTCTTAATAGTACTGTTTTAAATTTATAACTAAATATATATATGTACTCATGATTTATTTCGATTAATCGTTATCTATAGTATTCCTGGTACCCATTTATGTATAATTAAAGCAACACATACAGCCCTGTCTTCCTAAAATATCTTCCGTATTGTATTGTGTTTTGTTCATTTAGACAACAAATTGTCAGGAATGGTATATCACGAGTCTTTCCATCACTTATGCACGTAATGGTTCACAGGTGAAAAGTACAGTGGATGGTCTCTGTGCTAAACTATGAGCAGACATGCCCATACGATGTTTTCTATTAAAAAATGTATTCGTACGTTTGAGAGACAGAATCAATAAACAAACAAAAACCCATATATCAATCTGAGAGAAATACAACCAAACTGCAATAAAGCGTTACTGGGTGCATCCATAATAGAATTAAGACAAGTGCATACACCACCATTATGAATTGGATAGCTGTTTTTTATGGGGGCTGAGTCACCGATTTTAATGCAAGCATACACTACATCTATGCAGCCGAATACGGGAGGAACACCGTAACAGCGGTACCATTGTACAGTTTGTCTGTATTTAAAATGTTTCGATATTTGACTGAGTGATAGACTTTCAAAATGTGTAACACAAATAAACGCACCAATACATGTAAAACTATGAAAATACAACTTAAGCGTTGAGCTCAGCTGTCACGGTAGATGACAGAGCGAAGCTGTTCATATATAATGTAATTGTCCGTTGTCGTCTTTTTTCGACTTCTTCTTAAAAATACCGGGCCAATGAATATCTGGGTGGACCTCTGTCAGTTTGTTCATTTCGTGGCGATATCTTCAATTTTCTCTTTCTGTAATTTTTGGTACAAAATGTTATTTTTGATTTCTTAAAACCTACCAGCTCATGGTGCACGTCTATTAGATTTGTTTATTTCGATACGATAACTTGCCAAATGCTAAATTTCGTTTTTTTTCTTGCACCAGTGCGTTATGGGAAATGCAATGTTCGCGCCCAGTTGTTTACCTCATTCCGTGTGCTAATATCTACGCTCTATTATTATCTACTTTAAAAACACTTATTTTTACGTTTTATTCAACACTAAAGGAATCCACTCGATCTATTGAAAGCAGTTTTCAGGATTTGTTTTGCTCGTGCTCGACAGTGAAACACAATTCCTGTAAACTAATACAGTTACGGTATAAGACCATAAGTGTGTTTCGTTATTTTTTTCAACAATTTTTCTGGAGCACACACCGTGAAACCTGACTATCGACAATGCAACTAATGCCAGTTTTTTAGTCTCTTTTGCCGGGCGTTTTTCCCCCTCAGATTAAATGTATGCATGTACGTACGTAATGTTCATAATACGGTTATCTAAATTAAAAAAAAGGTCGTGAACAAGATCATCCAAGGATCCAAAGTAATGTAATCGTTAGTGTCTCTCTGTGTGTGCACATACTCCAAAGAAGTACATGTATGTGTTGTTTGAACGTTTTACAAGTTATAAAATCTCTACAAGGTGCGTGTTCCATGAAACAAAACATCAATACATAATACATATAATACATGTATTTTGCACTGTGACAAAGTTGTTCCTATTTCCATAGTACCCACTAAATGACCGGACAATCAGTTTAAAACAAATAACTTACATCATTAGAACCATGCTCACATGCTTAAATACACCCCAAGAATTAAAAAAACAACTCGATTATCAACAGATTAACACTTTGGTTTCGCATAAAACTATGATTGACAGTCATTTAGAGCACTCCCAACGACTGTTCGAAACATGTTTTTCTTATTTTTCGTAGACGGAAATTGCGGTGAAATTTCGCCCAACTTGTAAAATAGCATCACAATTGATTGTGTACGACAAAAATTACCAAATCCAGTGATTTCACCAAGCATCACGAAACCGTCCTTTTATACACCCGGAGCTGCTGTTTAATATTTCATCGCACAGAACATTATACACTTTGTTTTGAGGAGGACACACAAACAGCAGAGCTATTTCGATCGTTGTCAATATATCAAAATAGTATGCATTATGTGATACCTAACATATATGTCAAAATGATATCAATACCTTTACAATCTAGAGTATGTCTCATTTCAAAGGCTTGTGAGAGTAGCAGTTAGAATGATATAACTCAATTAGTGCAGGAAGAAATCTGTGATTGTTCTGGAAAAAGTTACTTCATGAAATGAAAATCATTGCGCGAGGTCGTACGAGGTCATTTCTAATAAGACTTTCCATAAGAATCAAACACAGGCAGTGTCCATCAATACTTACCTCCGCACCACTTCTAGATAGATGCATTAGCTGTGTTTTACGCGTATCTGACACTGAAATATGTGATATGGTAGTTAAATGCATTCACTCTCAACAAAGAAGAATTATACAAAGGTAAGAAATAATTGGGGCACCAAATAAGTTGGGTAATATACGCTACTACTAAAGAAAGTTACAACTCCATTTCATTTGAATATAATGTGTAAATGAATGATATGGTTGGTGGTTTGAACTTAAGTGTAGGAGAAGAAAATGCTGATGATGACTATGCTGATGACGATGAGGGTTCTGTTCTATAGCCTCATATCAAGTGTTTATTTTGGATGTTGTTAATTGCATCAACTGACTAGAACCTGAACTTGATGATGGACAAACCAAAATAGCTTGAGTAATCTTAATGAATACAGATTCAGGTACAGATATTATTAACTTACTATTAGATGTTTTATTACAATGAATATTGCAACACGAAAAATAGTTCAAACCACAAAATCACTGTGTAGGTGTAGCAGGTGTAACAATTACACATTGTGAGTTTTAGTTAGTTAAGCTGGGTGGATAAATATGGGAGTTAAATTGACGCCCATTCTTATTGATTTCTATCGAATTATTGTTAGATTGACTTAAGGATCTATGTGATTTGTTAATGAAAATAGATTTAATGTTTTGTCATGGTTACTTAGTTCTCTTAGATCTTTTTACATCTCTTTAGTAACAACGATGGCGTTAATAATGAGAATGTTTAATAGTAATAATTAAACCAAAGATGTTTGCCTTGGTGTGGGTCCCTATTATTCCTGTATTATATTTTCTGCAAATTTTGTTGGAAGTTCATATGTCTTTTGTATATGACATTTGTAATTTGTGTCTGATCGTTATTTATATCATTTTAGCAGCAGCATAATCTGTAGTATGGCTATATTTCTGGTTATTATAATGTTTTAAAAAGCAAAATAGGCAAATTCTAGGCTTCAAATACTAATGTTTGAGTAAATGTGACGATTATTTGTCGTTTTTCTTGTCCACCTTCTCAGGAATACCAGCTAGTTAAGTATAATTTTTTTAATTCAATATTTTTCTGCTAGCAGAGCAGTGGCAGGAGCCACCATCCAACCAACACAAACAGTCTATTCAACAACTCAGCGAAAGCATATAGAATTGATGCATTTGGAAGTCACTCTCGGACATAAACCCCGCCTTCTAAACATGCATTAACCAATCACATGATAATGATTCATCGTATTATTAACATTAAACCAATCATATACATTTCCGATGACATTATTAATCGCCTATGATGTCATCACCGCACTTAAATGAGTATGCTGTTCCATACTGTTCCAACAACATCCCCTTACAGATATGGCCAGTATACCAGTATACTTTGGCAGACTTCCCATTGTAAAGCTGTATTCACTGGCAAATGAAACAAGAAGTCACTTGTTGTAACGCGTTTCCATGGGAAACCAATCGCCGGACGGGTTCGCAGTGACGGCTATGGATGCTGGGCTTCAGTAAAACCATGCGAATAGGACGACATACATACGGCTAATGCAGAAATACCTGAATATATATATATTACTTATTTGAATCTTGTACATTATGTTCATACGTGCGCAATAAGACATGATTATTCCTAATTCTGTTCCTGTGCGTTTCGAATGGTAATTGCCATAGAAACCATTACGTGCAAGCATTAACAGCTGGTTTTGATATCTGATTATGTTGGAACAGAACATCTTTATCACATTAGTTTTTAAGTAACCTAGACGATAAAATAATTCATATACAACAAATATGGGCCTAATTAAAGGATGATTGGTTAGGTTGTGTAGTGTAGTGTAGTGATTGGTTAAATTGGAAGGGGCGACAAAATACCTGTGACTTGATTTACATACTCAATTTACAAATGCATGACATGTGTCCGTGTAGACATCTATAAAAATACAGTTTTGTATTACTACTAGATAATATGAAAAATAAATGTAATTAAGTGTCATACTGCAAACTGTAGAATCACGTATATCGATTGCTTCTATTTGTGGTACATGTGTAGTAGATTCCGTGACAGGGTTTGAACATAATTGGTTTAAACATTTTATTCAGGTCATGCCATTTAATAAGTCTGTGACGTGAGGTTATGCGTAGGTGTGTGTGCGTGAGTGTGTGCGGGTGTATGCGTGTGGGTGTGTATGAACAATACTATGCACCCACCCACTCCACACACGCATCCCAACATACCCACACGTTGTCGTTTTTCATACTATATTGGGGCCATATTTCTATTATTTACATACATCAGCCATCAATAAATCAAATACAAATTCCTCAGACGACAGTGTATACTATAATACTATCCTTTCTGCGTTTAGCACAGTTCTGGGAATTAAATGCAATATATGATTTAAGGATCTATGCGATTTGAAATAAAAGTTAGTTTTGATGTTTTGTTATGGACACGCACTTCATTAAGCCTGTGATTAATAATCATAATGTTTAATGATAATCATTCAACCAACAATGTATGATCTGGAGGTGTGTGTGTGTGTGTGTGTGTGGGGGGGGGGGGGTAATACTTCATACATTCATAGGGTCATCATATTTTGTGACTGTTTCCAGAAACTTCATCTCCATATCAAAATATATAAATCGTAATCATTGTTGTTGGTAAACATATTCTTAAAATTCGTGATAGAAGAAGATTTAAACGACAGCGGCTCGAAATCAGTGTTTAGACGTGTAATCTGTGTTGTGCGTGAATGTAAACTGACAGGTTATGCGCCTAAAAAACTGGTTTGAACCGGATTGATTGGCGACATCACAGATTATCAACGCGTGTACATTGATAATTAGATTCACCGCCATCCGCTCACACAGTAACTATGACGACTGTCTTTTTACGTCAATAGGTAAACCCAATTAATATTAACATAATACGTTCATGTGTACTGCATACGTACATTTAAAGCTAAAAATAGTTGTGACTATTTTGTTTCGTGTGCAACATTTGGATGCAATGAAATATACAAGCGTAATGATACATGATTATTACTAATTCATTTATGTCACTCTACGTTTCGAATGTCATGAAACCATCGAATCTGGACATTAATAGCTTTTGAAATCAGATTATTTTGGAACAGCACATCTTTATTACATAACCATTGACTAATAAGTTCAGGGATAATTTGCAATTAATTTCGAAGTTAAGGATGTAGTAGAGGCTTTCAGGAAGAGAAATTCTCACTAATTATTTTCAAAGAAGAATTGTTTTAAGCCATATCTAACTATATATTTCATGAAAGCTCATAATTTACACTAATTACAAATCGGTTAGATACAACCTCCATGTGACTGTAAATAAATCCTTTGTTGAAGATACAACTGAGTACTGTGAGGAAATTGATTATTTTGATAAACATGCTTTTGGATAACTTTCTTTTTTCTTTTAAATTTTCTTTTTTCGCCCCCACAAACTGTTCGTTTTTACAGAGAGAAATCTTTAAAATTGACGAATTTAACGCAAATCGTTATGACTGTTATGTTCATATATATTACATCTACAATTTCTGAAATCATTTTGATGTCTAAATTACAAAAAAATACACACTAATTTGCATACCAATAGATGAATAGTGGAGTTGCTGCATTAGTTTTTTTAATTTTCATGAAATCTTCTGTTACTATACAGTTTTGACATCCAGTAAAATGTAAATGATTGGTAAGCATCAAAAGATGTCATACTTGGCTGTGAAATGTAATAATTATTTAAAATACATTGGAATGTGAAAGTTAGGTCATCATAACAATGTGGGTTGTTAATTTTGCCCTCTGTTGTAAGTATGTCCGTTCATGATAGTCTTATGAACAGGGCGTTTCCTGTTCGGGGATCTGGGAACTTCGTCTCTCTCTGCTGATGTCACTTACACGTAGGGATACCAGATTCGATCCAAAGGAATGCACATTAGTTAATTACAGATAGTCCAGCTTTAATCACCCATTTCTCTCCTTCTCAGACTCCCTCTCTCTTAAAAGTCAAGTCTCTAAGGCGTGACAGAGTAAACATGCGATCAGCCAATCGCAGTAGTCGTTGGCACGATCACGTGATTACCATGGATGTGTCTCACGGTTAAAGCCTTGCAAAGTAAAAAATCTGTTTATCAAATTCCTGTTATATATGTTTATAATCTCCACCCTAAACATGCAAGTTCTTGATTCTAAACAATAGTGTAACGGAGTGTGAACCGAATGAGCGAACGAGAAGTCGCAATCATAACAGTAGGATTCTGATTTTCGTAGAATAATTAGACGAAAAAACCTACATCCTTATATGACCTAGACTATAACAGGTATGGGTCTAGTTAAATCTTGATTGGCTAGGGTATATCATTACTGATTGGTTGAAATGGAAGGGACAGCAAAGCACCTTTGACCTTGAAGTACGTCAAATAATCTACAAATCCGATGACATGCCCATGCGGCTATCCCTGGCAATATTGATTTGTATTATTGTATTATTATCCACGTCTATCGGATGCATGTTCTAATTATGTTATATTTGTCGATTTCATGGCAGGGTCTAAAATAATTGGTTTGATAATTGTGTATGTGAGTGCGTGTATGGACAACATGCACGCGACGAACCACACACACGCACCCCCTCACGCGCACACATATTGTTGTCTTTCATAACATATTAGGGACATATTTTTATTATTTCCATACACCAGCCACCAATACATCAAATAGAAGTCCTGTAGGCGACAGTGTTAACAAATAATCTCAATATTTATCCGTTAGGTTTAGAACCGTTTTCGAGGGGGGGGGGTTATGTGTGTTACTGGATTCTTGAAAAAGAGGATTAACACGTGGCAACCAATCCTATTTTGGCATACCTTTTCCAAGACCAGCCCAGAATTTGCTAACGGAGAGAGCATCTGCTTACATTAGCGAGGAGCTTTTGTCAAGTTGTCCAACAACAAACACTTAACAAATGATTCATTATCAATCATTATGTACACTTCAATTCTCTAAAAATGCCGGCAAACAATCAACAAAAACAAAAGACTTGTGGTAATAGATTGTAGTGTCATTTGAAAGAAAAAAAATTGAAAAACCACAAATATGCTTACTGAATTATGTTTCCTTTTTTAATAAATATATTCTTATACATTTCTTATTCGAGATCAGATTTGATATCATTGGCAGTGAGTTGAAATCAGCCACAAACCTAGGTCATCGACAAAAAGGCAATACACATATATCGCATATATCGTTTTTATTGGCATATTTTGCATTCAGTGATATTTTTCTAGTTTTGAATGATGACAATCTTAACATTGCTCATTCTGTAACTTTTTTAAAACGTATCTGAATATCTGAACTCTAGGAATGTGCATTTCACTTTTTTGAGAGATTTGATTCCTCACATACTTAGTGTGATTATCCGACCGTTAGCAAAAACGTGACAATGGCATTGGTATGCCAGAGGTATAATTTATTTGGGGTTTGAACAAGAGATTTGAACTTGATTGGCGCTCAAAGCTGTGACGATAGCGATTTGAGAAAGCTGTGCCAATACTTTAGATGGCCAGGCACGAGATGAGTCACAATCAATTAATAATGTAAATGATTTTGATAAACATTGGTTTATTGGATTTATGATTGGTACAAATTATAGAGAAGCCCATATTAGGACAACCTGATTGGTAGGTTCATATATAGAGACATAATCAATACCCTGCCAGCGTAGCTGAATTTGTATGTCTTCCACTCAAGTCCAAGAGTGGCACTCAGGTCACTGTGTGGGTTGGCATGAGGCGACTATTCCTGACAGAGAGCTTCCAAGATGGCGCTCGTAATCTGGAATCCATTTATGACGTGTCCAGATTTCACTTTTATGTCAAATCCAACTGAAATAACTAATCTCCCATATATTAACTTAAAATTATCAAGATTATTCTGTAATCATTGGATTCACGACTGATTGGTAACATGTTATTCGCCTTTATTACAGCTTGGGCCAAAGTGCTCAGGAATTTGGGGTTATTTATTTAATAATTAGGTATGTGGGAAGTTTTTTTCAATAAATGTATATTTTGGATTAATTAGTGCATGTTACTTGAAGGGTCAGAAAGAATATGTAGATTAAATGAAAATTTCCGTTGCCATCATAAAATTTAGTCATAAATGGCCAATAAATTAAGGTATATTTTTGATGTAGTTATAAAACGTAGCACCCAATAACTTCCACTTACGTGTGAGACTGTATATATAACCAATAATATGTCTGCAAGTGGTTTGCAAAAATTCCTGATGATCGCGAAGAGCAAAAACAACAACGATCGAGACATTCAGAGATGTGGACGTGAAATTTCATTGCCGTCACCAAACATGGCCACAGTCGTGATTAAACTATGAATGACACACAGTAATTAAAAAACCATGGACATTGTTTTCTATTAAAAAATTGTTATACTTCATTTTATTTCTAATCATTGTAAAACCTTTGTTCAATATATGTTCACATTTCGTCATCATTTTCTTTGTACCCATTTTCTTATCCCTACTACATTAGGTTGCTTCATGAGTACATAGTTTAGGGCAGTTTTATTGGAATTAAATATAATACTTTGGGTAACGTTTCAAAATATAATTATAATGTATTGATAATGGTCAATTGCTTCGATTGTCCATCAACTGTGGTGATTGACGGGACTTTGATAACTGCATCTTCAAATATTGTAAGTAGGCTGACATATCTTGTTGTGTCTGTGTTGTGATGGTCCATCAATTGCTCATCGACACAGAACAATCTTGAAATATTAGGTGATGATGTTGGTACATTAGCAGGTATTGTCACAGACAGGAATGATTTATAACTGTCAACTGTTACCTATGTTCTAGTTAATCACGTTTTATCATTTAATTTATAGTGGGAATTCTGCCTAGGTATAATGATGAGGCGACGATCAAATAAATGAACCTTGTCTGGCGAAAAAGTTGACATTGTCACATGCAAGAACTAAGTAGATATTTTCATCGAATTGTTAAAACAAGGTCGCCCAATGATTGCAATGCACTGACACGAGAAATCCTTGCACAGTCATAACACAGACAGTATAATTAAAATATTTGCTTTAAACACATCATAATATACACCCAAACATGCAGATTGTTTATAATAAGTGACTTCATATCACTGATGTAACTGGGGTGTTTACGTGCTTCCCACGGATTTTTCACATACTATAAACAATGTGGTAACAATAACCAATATGTTATGTAATTCATGCCTTTCAGAGGTGTAATGTACTATTATAATACAGATATTTTTTTAAGTGTGTTTGGGTTCTGGAAGGAATACCGCACGCATACATTCACCAATACCAGGGGAATTCCCGTTGGAGAAATTATACTATATACTGGGGAATTCCGTGACGAGCTAGACCTATTCGGACGAATTACTAGACAACCTGAAGCTGTTATTAGAAAGCGTTCGCAGTGATAACATTCTGAAAAAACAAAAAAATATTAAAGGCATGGTTTTAGAGTAAATCATTATTTAAACATATACAACACATATAGCTTAATTTGATATTGACCTGCTAATATACTATATAGGAATCCTTGTATATATATTTGGTGAATAAAAACACTTAAACTAATGCCTACACAGCACATCATACATATTATCAGATATATATTAACCATACATTTCGCCCGTGTTTTGTTTTTCATTTAAAAAAAATACTATACCGTATTTTCCTGGGTACACTTTTATAAATAAACTGCTATAAAATGAACAGAAACATAATCTATACGACTAGATGTGATGCTCGTTAAAACACTCATCACATTTTTGTGTTTTGGCAGAGATCCAATATGACTGGTTTGGACCAGTTTGACTGATGTGTCACTTACGCTGTCTCGTGACCGGAATTTCAATGAACAACACTCTCGTTAAATATGTATTGTGGATAGCTTGCTTTGGTGACTCATAAGCATTTTTCTTCTTCCTTTAAAGCTCGTACAAATATAATATGTTGGTACAGTCTCTTCATACCTGACGTCTATTTGTTTCAGTTCTGAGTATTTTTATAGGTATTTCCACTGTTTCGTAAACATACTCTAACGCCTTGGTTGCTGATCCAGAATATGTTATTTCAGGATGCAAAAATGACCGACAGGCGACCATTTCGTTTTCATTGTGAGTTTATCCCTATTCAGTAGACAACACTTTGTGTTGAACGTTGCCTGGAATGTAACCACATTAAGATCATTATTTTCAGATCCACAATGGCCGACAAACCACCATACACTCTAACAATTGCTGCTGTTTGGTCAGCAGATGCAAATTTGAATGTTACAGTATTTAGTCATTGGCCGCCATATTTATTCTTTGTATCCTTATATCAGGCTGAAGTGGTTGAATCAGAAGGAATAGGTGAACTAGGTAACCGTGGCGCAGTTTGGCAGTCTGGTCACGTATCACATGACTCACGCTTCAAAGCGATGAGTCAAATCGTTGCAATTCGCTTTTTTATTCAACCTCCTACGGCAACGTTAACTGACACGCAGCTGACCTCATATACGAGCCAGTTTATTGACAAAATGTGTGTAAAGGCATTCACATTTGAAATAGGATATGAATTGACACACATCGATTTGAGGGAACGCCCATACAGGCCCTTAGCAATGCAGCCGTGATTTTACCTCCATATCCCTTACATAAATATTTCAAATGCCTACATATTCAACGCTACGTAACGAGACGTGCGAAAATTGCGATCACCAAGCCTAATTTGGCAGGGATCCAAAATAACTGGCATAGACCACATGTTTTTGGTTTTGATTGCCTTTTCTGATTGTCACCGATACCCTTTCGTTTAAGCGTAAGATCGACCGTTCGTGAACATAGCCCATACTTCCAGACTCTTAATTCAAACCTTGCTGAAACAGAATACTAGTATATCGTTTTACGATGTCATTTCGAAAACGGCCGATTGACAACCATTTCCTTACATTAGGGTGTCTCTCCCTATTCATCATTGGACAACCCATTTCGACGAATTTGTAATGGAATCTTCACACATGCCCATCCTTTTGTTTTTACAAGATACTGCCATTACCGATCATGGACACTTGGGTTTAGACAGCGGATGCAATTTGAATGTGGCGGTATTCAGTTGTTCATATTCTCCGTATACTAATTGAGACTGAGTGAATGTCGCCTCAAATTGAAACACTGGGTAACCATAGTAACCTTGACACAGTCGGCATATTGTGATGACTCATACACTAAATTGATGAGTCATCATTGCAAATCATTCTACTTCAGCGTCTGACTGACCCCGGGCTCTTTTGCTTATTAAATAAAAAGTACACAATGATATGTATGTTTGAACAGGTTTGTGTTGTTACATGACACGACGTGTCTTTTCAGAGTAATCAGAAAACGACATATGATACTTTTGCATTATGCTTCCCTGTCTGTCCATGCGTCCGACCGTCTGGCACGACGTATATCACTCATTTTACGGGCATCGGTCCATGTGTATTTATTTAATTATTTATTCGTTGAAACTCTTTTGAATCTGGGACTCACTATTTAATTCCAATACAATAAACATAAGTACATAGGTCACAAATATAATGTGGGATTACATAACATCAGCAAAAATTTAATCACATTTTAGAATGTATAGCACACACAGCATGAGATCTACTGTAACACTGATTTATAAGTATCGTCTCACTATTTCCACATAATTATGTAACTGGGTACAGAAATGTTGGAGCGTGTTAGCATTATATCAAACATTTATATGGAAAAAATATAATACAATTAGCAAAACAAATCAAAACAAATTAAATAAACCAAACCAAAATTCAAATCGGGCTAAAGCTGCACAATCTTGCTTTTTAATAGTGAAATGTATGAGCTAATGGTTACTGTTTATTGTCAACTGTCTCGCCACTGGGGAGCCTATTTAATGGTCTGTGACGCTAACGCCAGTTCCGTTCCGCTTCGCTTCACACGTCATTATTCAATGCGTCTTCCCGCCCATGGCGAGTGCTGGGTGATTGCGATTACTAAGATTGTTTTTCCAAAGTGCATTCCTCTATTACTTGCCGGTCTATTGTGATAATAAACATGCATTGTATAGGTTAGACAGCATGTCTCTCAACAGTATCTTTGCGTTTTGTTATTTGTTGTGTAAATTGCATCTTGGCAAACGGCTTCACTATAACAGTTACTGTATATTGTCATTACCACTCTGCCTGTATATGCTTTGGCGTAAATAACCTGCACATGACTGTATGTAGTTGTTTATTTATGTAACCTGTAGGACAATGTGTCTGGATGCTTAAATACATCTCATTAAAATTTGCCACACTTGAAAGAAGTATCGCTGCCTGAGAATTTTGGCAGAGATCCAACATAACTGGTTAAGACCGGTTTACGCTTTTTCAGGTCATAAATCTATTTTAGTAGAATTATCAACTGTACGATAGCATGTACATATCTATGTTTTGAGTTCATTTCTGCAGGCTCAAGAGAAAACAGATATAAAAACGTTTCGCCTGACGGAGTTTAGAAGCACCCACATTACGTAACCACGGCTTACAAAACGTGAATATAAAATGGAAATTGAACGCCCTCACTCAAGCAATGGGGCTGTGAATGAATTGAGGCCATAGGTTGAACTTGAACTATCAACTGTATTTATGTTTATATTATTTGAAAGTAGTTGCTCACAATATGTGTCGATTTACCAGGCAGTTTAGGTTGTTATATAGATTTTTGATCGCCATGAGATGGGGCCCGTTTTAGTAACCGTGGGTGTAATCCACGTTTTATGTTCACATATTTTCAAAGTCAGTGTAAGTGTTATGTAATAGTTACGCTAGTGCTATTTGTAGTTTCATTTGTTTACACCTGTTTTTCGGATACGCGGACACAAGTCACGTCGACGTACTTGGTCACAAAAAACATAGGTGGTATTAGTAGTGCTACAAAACAATGCAAATGCAATCAAAGAAATAATAAAAACAGAATTTTATATTAAAAACCAATATAGTGAAGTAATAGCGCAACGAGAGCGACCAATGCTATAGATAACATGTGTATATATAGTAGAGTATGGAAGAAATTTATATATTCTAAAGGTTATGATACACGGTGCAACTTTTGTTGCCAACAAATGTTGCAGCTTGTCGGCAACAAAAGTTAATCTTGTTACAGAGTGCAACATATGTTGACAACTTGATTAAAAATGGCGGGAAAATAGTTGTGCAGGGTATTCTGAACATGCCATCATGATAGAACACTATACATCCACTATCATACTCACATAGAAACTTCACTAACATTTACAGTCCAAATAGAACTATTACATTTTCTCAATCAAATATACTCTATTCTAATAATTATATTACAGGTGAATCATTCATCAATCCAAATAAATCTATATAAAATAGCACGACAGACTTCAGCGAATTTAGCGAGAGAACTAATTCGCTAATTTAAGATGTCGCGAATGACTTCATTATATATTCAAAATGGCGGCCAAACAACGTCGTTTTCTCCACACACACACTTTTTAAACAACACAGAAAACGTAATAATCTGGAGCGCTTCCTTATTACACTTGACAGTTTTTCTATGTTTTTATGGAGGTGATAATTGCGAATTTGTTTTGGCAGGCGATAGACAAGTATTGTGAAAATAGGAAATCAACAAAGACAAGAGGGATTCGCTAAATCAACATTTCGCTATTACGTCATTTTACCTCAATTCGCTATTTGACATTTTGTAGTCTGTTTTCTATGATCACATGACATCAGCCTATGTATTTGATTGGTCAAGCAACAAACTACAACATGTTGCCAAAAATAGAGCATGTCTTTATTTCAATCATCTTGTTGTTGCAACTTGTTGGCAACAAGTCTGCTTGCATGGTACACGGGTCAACTTTTGTTGTCAATAAAAGTTGCCCGTGTAATACGGAGTTTGAAAACGGTGTACCGCCGGTCAATGGACGCCGGCATTTTGTTTGTTGTTTCACAAATTATGCGAAACGAAACAGCTCATTCATGATAAGACATCTTCAGAATGTTGTTCAATGATAAGACAATCATCTTCTGGCAACGGACTGAAAATAGTTCGACTTTGAATAGTGTTTCGGGTCATTTTGATCAGCGGCGACGCACAAATCACGCGTGGCGCCATCTTGAATGTCGTTTAACTCACGCGCGAATAACTAGACACCCGCAGTTCACGCACTTCAAAGTTCCATGGTTTCGTCAGTTCTATTTTTAGTAAGTCAATAAACTACTCGGTTGAGCACGCTCGCCAGGCATTTCCTGCTACATATTGTTCAATGCACATGGAAAGAAATGAATGAAATGATACAAAATACCCTTTAGTAGTTTTTGTTTTTTCTTTTGGACATCGTGGCCGATAGACTGTCACGCACGACGAATGACCAATTGAGTTTAGACAGCTAATACAAATATGAACGTGACGGCATTCACTTTTTGGACGCCATATTGAATTCTTTTCTTCGGTGGAATGTGCCAACCCTAAATCGGGATCAATATTTAACCTTGTCACAGCACGCCAGTCTGAGTGACACTTTTTTACCTCTGCCCGCGCCTCCAAATTAATGAAGAACACTATTGCAATTCAATGTTCTTTAAAAGTTATTCAGGGTTGAGTATGATATGATGTGGTCTATATCAGTCCAGTGGTATGTCTGACATCATGGCCATTGATTTTGGAAAATTGTAAAAAAAATGCATGAAATCCAACACGCTGCAATTTGTTTTGATCTATTTGACACGTGACTATTACCTGACTGAGTTGTCTATACCCACCCCGTTAATTGCCTTCTGCACGATGATAGTTTTTTGGGGGGTTTAGTTGCTGATACACACTGGAATGTGACAAAATTCCGTTCGTTGCCGCCTTATTGAATTCTTTATAAGTACGTATCCGAGGGTGAATACACCAACCATTAAATCAGGCACAATAGGTGACCAAGGTAATTGTGAAGCGATGAGTCATATCATTGCAATTTGTTTTGCTACAAAGTCGAACTGACCCGGGCTATATTAAGTCTTTGTTGGTCACCCGACACAGGAGGACTAATGTAACAGGTTTAAACCAGTTTGAGTCATCACATGATGCGCCACGTTCTATTAGAAGATAAAAAATACAGCGGAAATCGATTCGCTCGACAATACAATAATCGGAAGCTTATCAAGAGGAACATCCGGTAGCCGGACTTTCTTTGAGTCTTTGAGTTTGTCTTGACACTATTTTGGCTTATTCAATTAAAAAAAACTATCCATTTTTCAAATTTCACTGATTTTCGCTGTAATGAATAAGGTGTTTGATTTGGCGGGAAGGCAATTAATGTACAAACATGATTTAGAAGTAGAGACTATATTTAATTTGGTTAATATTTGAAAACCCTGTATTTTGAAAACTGGGAATATTTTTTGAAATAGGTTCCACCGTCTGTCCGTGTGTATGCCCGTTTGTGTCTATGCATGTTTTCATTAATACAACGTTTAACATTTTTCATTAAAAATGGCCCACTGGCGTCCATTTTGATTTATTCATGTGACATCTGGCATCGATACGTTATAATTACATATACTCTTACTGCTGATTAAAATATGAACAAAACATTAAATTCTTGTAATTCATCCATGTAAATGTAGGAGAACTACCCTTGATTAATATGCGTTGAGAGAGCCCAGCCCTGTAAAAACCTATTGAGTCAGTAGTGTTGGTTACTAATCATCACGCCTGACACTACAATAATTATGACCACAAGTTGCTAGGACGGTTGCTTGCTAGGATCATTATTCAACATTCAACACATGGGTTTGAGTAATCAGTAACTGAAAGATTTATCATTTCAATGTAGTATGTTCACAGGAATTGATGCAATACTGATACACCTGATACTGTACATTTTATTGTAAACTTGTTACGACACTTGTTATATATATTGACTTGTGGCTACTATAGTCTTTCAGCCAACGCTTGGAACCCGATGCCATCACAATAAAGCCCTACATAACAGGTAACGTCGAGCAACTTTGTACATGATTTTGCACTAAATACAACATGTCATACCTGAATTAAGAAGCTTACATACTTATTCTCATAAGTCAAAGTGACCTGTAAGTTATGTGTGTCACAGCAGCTCGACACTGACCATGGTCATATTTACTGACAATTTTGTTGACATTTTGTTTGACAAAGCTTGTTTGTTGTACCTATTCTTTATTAGTGGTGGCTGAAATATTTGTTGAAACAAATTGCAAGTTAGACATAATTGTAAAATGAAAGAAAAATATAAATGTACAGACAAAACACCCTTTTCCACCCCATGATTACAAATAGTTGAACCCCTTAGTATTAATGGTAATCGTTTGACCCATTAGTCTGAAGAACAGTTCTTGCTTAATTTGATTGGGTATTGATTGTCTGAACCACAGGATATGACTAATCAACTGCAGTTTTAGTATGGTTTAACACCATTGGCAGTTTCTGTAACTGAAAGACGACTACCAATTAGCGATACTGTAACAAAAGGTCGCCTCAATTTCAAATTTAAACCAATAGATTATGCCGTCTCACATCACGCCATAGCGCGTAACATTTGCCACGCACATTCATCAAATCGCGCGCCGTTGTATTTGATTTCGTCTTCAGTGAATACAGGTTTATAGTGGGAATTCTGCCCAGGTATAATGATGAGCAACGATCAAATAAATGAACCTTGGCTAACATTGAAGTTAACATTGTCACATGCAAGAACTATGTAGATATTTTCATCGAATTGTAGTCTTCCCTCGGTTTTCCCCCATACTATAAAGAATGTAGTAACAATAACCGATATGTAATTAACGTTGTTTGTTTAGAGGTGTTTTGTACGAGCACCTTTTTTCTCAACATTTAATTATTAAATTTCTTTAATTATATAATTAAATGATTTCAATATACTATACTATTGTTGGAACCGAAATCGAACTGAGGAAACCACAAAGGGATACGTTATGTTAAGTTAATTATTATTGACTTAGTTGATTGGCTACTCAGCAACAAGTTACGTAAGCCCAAACTTCCGGACACACTGTATGTATACTTTCAATACACGTTTTATTAAGCAGTAGCTGTATAGTATTCGTATAGTCTGTATCGTAGAATAAAGTCTTTTTCTCGACTTAATCGATTGTCTCCTTTATTCTATAATTCGATTCCCACAACTATATAGATATGTTTGGGTTCTGGAAGAAATACCACACGCATATATTCATGAATACCAGGGAAATTTCCGTTGACGAAATTACACGCTATACTCGGAAATTCCGTGACGAATCACTAGACAACCTGAAGCTATTATTAGAAAGCGTTTGCAGTGATAACATTCTGGAAAAAAACTATTAAAGCATGGCTTTAGAGGACATTATTATTGAAACATGTATATCAAATATAGTTTAATTTGATATTGACCTGATAATATATGCATCCCTGTATATATGTTTCGTTTACGAAAACACTTAAAATAATGCCCAAACAGCACATCATACATATTATTATATATATTTATATATTAACCATACATTTCGCCGGTTGTTCCATTTTTTGAAAAATACTATACTGTATTTTCCTGGGCACACTTTTATAAATAAACTGATATGACTATACTACTAGATGTGAAGCTCGTTGAAACACTCATGTCGTTTTTTGTGTTTTGGCAGAGATCCAATATAGCTGGTTTGGACCAGTTTGACTGATGTGTCACTTACGCTGTTTCATGGCCGGAAAGTCTTTAATTGTAAATGTTAATAAACAACATCCTCGTTAAATATGTATTGTGATAGCTTGGTTTAGTGACTCATACGTATTATTTCTTCTTACTTTAAAGCTCGTACAAATATAATATGTTGGTGCAGTCTCTTCATACCTGACGTCGATTTGTTTCAGTTCTGAGTATATTCGTAAACATACTCTATACGTCTTGGTTGCTGATACAGAATATGTTATTTCAGGATGCGAAAATGACCGACAGGAAAAAATGACCGACAAGCTACCATTTCCCAAATCACTTTGTGTTAAACGTTGCCTGGAATGTAACCACATTATCATTTTTTTTTCAGATCCACAATGGCCGACAAACCACCATACACTCTAACAATGGCTGCCGTTCGAATGGCAAATACAAATTTGAATGTTACGGTATTTAGTCCTTGGCCGCCATATTTATTCGTTGTATCCTTATATGAGGCTGAAATGGTTGAAGCAGGAGGAATAGGTGAACTAGGTAACCGTGGCACAGTTTGGCAGTCTGGCCATGTATCGCTGATGACTCACGCTTCAAAGCGATGAGTCAAATCGTTGCAATTCGTTTTTTTTATTCAACCTCCTTAGACAACGTTGACTGACACGCATCTGACCTCTCATACCAGCCAGTTTTTATGTGTGTAAAGGCATTCACATTTGAAATAGGATATGAATCGGCACACATCGACTTGAGGGAACGCCCACACAGGCCTTTAGTCAGCCGTGATTTTACCTCCGTCTCCGTTACATAAATATTTCAAATGCCTACATAATCAACACGACGTGTAGAGGCGTACGAACATTGAGATTACCAAGCCTAATTTGGCAAGGATCCAAAATAACTAGCATAGACCACATGTTTTTGGTTTTGATTGCCTTGTCCGATTGCCACATATACCCTTTCGTTTAAGCGTGAGGTCGGCCGTTTCGTGAACAGAGCCCATACCTCCCAGACTCTTAATTAAAGCTTTGCTGAATAGAATATATTGTTTCACAATGTCATTTCGAAAACGACCGATTGGCGACCATTTTCTTTTATTCGAATGTCCCTCCCTATTCGTCATTTCGACGAATGTGTAATGGAGTCTTTAATAGAGTCTGCCATTACCGATTATGGACACTTGGGTTTAGACAGTGGATGCAATTTGAATGTGGCGGTATTCAGTTTTTTGTCGCCATATTCTCCGTATACTAATTGAGACTGAGTGGACGTCGCCTCCAAATAAACACTGGGTAATCATGGTAACCTTGTCGGCATATTGTGATGACTCATATACTAAATTGATGAGTCATTATTGCAATTCATTCTTCTTCAGCGTCTGACTGACCCCGGGCTCTTTTGCTTATTCAATGAAAAATACACAATGTAGTATGTTTGAACAGGTTTGTGTCGTTACATGACACGACGTGTATTTTCAGAGTAATCAGAAAACGAGATATAATACTTTGGCATTCTGCTACTCTGTCTGTCCATGCGTCCGCCCGTCTGGCGTGCTGTGTATCACTCATATCACGGGCTTATGTCTATTATTTATTTAATTATTTATTTGTTGCAACTTTTTTGAATCTGGGGCTCAATATTTAATTCCAATACAATAAACATAATTACATAGGTCACAAATATAATGTGGGATTACATAACATCAGCAAAAATTTAATCAAATTTTAGAATGTATAGCACACAGCATGAGATCTACTGTAACACTGATTTATAAGTATCGTCTCACTATTTCCACATAATTATGTAACTGGGTACAGAAATGTTGGAGCTTGTTAGCATTATATCAAACATTTATATGGAAAAATATAATACAATTAGCAAAACAAATCAAAACAAATTAAATAAACCAAAATAAAATTCAAATCGGGTTAAAGCTGCACAATCTTGCTTTTTAATAGTGAAATGTATGAACTAATGGTTACTGTTTAATATAAACTGTCTCGCCACTGGGGAGCCTATTTAAGGGTCTGTGGCGCCAACGCCAATTCCGTTCCGCTTCGCTTCACACGTCATTATTCAATGCGTCTTCCCACCCATGAGTGAGTGCTAGGTGATTGAGATTACTAAGATTGTTTTTACCGAGTGTATCCTTCCATTACTTGCCGTCCTACTGTGATAATAAACATGCATTGTATAGGTTAGACAGCATGTCTCTCAACAGTATCTTTGTGTTTTGTTATTTGTTGTGTAAATTGCATCTTGGCAAACGGCTTCACTATAACATAACATGTTTATTGTCATTACCACTCTGCCTGTATATGCTTTGGCGTAAACAACCTGCACCTGGACTGTCTGTAGTTGTTTATTTATGTAACTTGTAAGACAATGTGTCTGGATGCTGAAATACATCTCATTAAAATTTGCCACACTTGGAAGAAGTATCGCTGCGTGAGAATTTTAGCAGAGATCAAACGTAACTGATTTAGACCAGCTTGTTGTTACTGTATCATATATCTATTTTAATACAAGTACTAGTTTGGTGTAATTACGCTGTTTCAAATCTTAAATCTATTTCAATACAAGTACCAATATATCTAATACTAGTAATACCATGTTTTGCAATTGACATATACAACGTAACTGGTTAAGACCGGTTTACCGTCACTTCGCTTTTTCAGGTCATAAATCTATTTTAGTAGAATTATCAACTGTACGATAGCATGTACATATCTATGTTTTGAGTTCATTTCTGCAGGCTCAAGAGAAAAACAGATGTATACACGTTTCGCCTGACGGAGTTTAGCGGCACCTACATTACGTAACCACGGCTTAATAAACGTGAATACAAAATGGAAATTGAACACCCTCACTCAAGCAATGGGGCTGTGATTGAATTAGAGTCCTAGGTTGAACTTCACGATGAACTGTTTCCATGTTTAAATTATTTCAAAGTAGTTGCTCACAATATGTTGTTATGTTTAGGTTGTTATATAGATTTTTGATCGCCATAAGTTGGGGTCCGTGTAATCCACGTTTTATGTTCACGTATTTTCGAAGTCGGTGCAAGTGTTATGTTATAGCTACGCTAGTGCTGATATGCGTTTCGAATGGTTTAATATCCCTAATTTGTAGTTTCATTTGTTTACACGTGTTTTTTTTTTTAGCTTACGTGTACACAAGTCACGTCGAATGACTTGATCACAATGGTATTAGTAGTGCTACAAAACAATGCAAATGCAAACAAAGAAATAATTAAAACAGAATGCAATGAAAACAAATCATATAGTAAAGTAATAGCGTGTGCAACGAGAGCGACCAATGCTATAGATAACATGTGTGTATATAGAAGAGTATAGAAGAAATTTATATATCCTAAAGGCCATCATGGTACACGGTGCAACTTTTGTTGCCAACAAATGTTGCAGCTTGTCAGCAACAAAAGTTACATCTTGTGACTGAGTGCAACAACTTGATTAAAAATGGCGGAAGAATAGTTGTACGGGGTATTCTAAACATGCCATCATGATAGAACACTATACATCCACTATCATACTCACATAGAAACTTCAATGACATTTACAGTCCAAATAGGAATATTACTTTTTCCCAATCAAATATACTCTATTCTACTAATTATATTACAGGTGAATCATTCATCAATCCAAATATATCTATATAAAATAGCACGACAGACTGGCGAATTTAGCGAGAGAACTAATTCGCTAATTTAAGATGTCGCGAATGACATACATTCAAAATGGCGACCAAACAACGTCTTTTTCTCCACACACACACACTTTTTAAATAATACAGAAAACGTAATAATCTGGAGCGCTTCCTAATTACACTTGACAGTTTTTCTTTGTTTTTATGGAGGTGATAATTGCGAATTTGTTTTGGCAGGCGACAGACAAGTATTGTGAAAATAGGAAATCAACAAAGACAAGAGAGATTCGCTAAACCAACATTTCGCTATTACGTCATTTTACCACAGTTCGCTAGTTGACATTTTGTAGTCTGTTTTCTATGATCACATGACATCAGGCTATGTATTTGATTGGTCAAGCAACAAACTGCAACATGTTGCCAAAAATAGAGCATGTCTTTATTTCAATCATCTTGTTGTTGCAACTTGTTGGCAACAAGTCTGTTTGCATGGTACACGGGCCAACTTTTGTTGTCAATAAAAGTTGCCCGTGTAACACGGAGTTTGAAAACGGTGTACTTCCGGTCAATGGATGCCGTCATTTTGTTTTATGCGAAAATAAACAGCTCATTCATGATAAGCCATCTTTAGAATGTTGTTCAATTATAAGGCAATCGTCTTCTGGCAACGGACTGAAAATAGTTCGACTTTGAATAGTGTTTCGGGCCATTTTGATCAGCAGCGACGCGCAGATCGTGCGTGGCGCCATCTTCAATGTCGTTTAACTCACGCGCGAATTAACTAGACACACTCAGTTCACGCACTTCAAAGTTCTATGGTTTCGTCAGTTCTATTTTTAGTAAATCAATAAACTACTCGACTGAGCACGCTCGCCAGGCATTGCCTGCTACATATTATTCAATGCACATGGAAAGGAATGAATGAAATGATAGAAAATACCTTTTAGTACTTTTTGTTTATTCATTCGCACATCATGGCCGATAGACTGTCACGCACGACGAATGACCAATTGAGTTTAGACAGCTAATACAAATCTGAACGTGACGGCATTCACTTTTTGAACGCCATATTGAATTCTTTCTTATCTTCGGTGGAATGTGCCGACCCTTAAATAGGGAACAATATTTAACCTTTGCACAGCACACCAGTCTGAGTGACACTTTTCTACCCCTGCCTCTGCCCTCCAAATTAATGAAGAATACTATTACAATTCAATGTTCTTTAAAAGTTATTCAGGGTTGAGTATGATATGATGTGGTCTATATCAGTCCAGTGGTATGTCTGACATCATGGCCATTGATTTTGGAAAATTGTAAAAAAATGCATGAAATCAAATACGCTGCAATTTGTTTTGATCTATTTGACACGTGACTATTACCTGACTGAGTTGTCTATACCCACCCCGTTTATTGTCTTCTGCATGATGATGGTATTTTGGGTTTAGTAACTGATACACACTGGAATATGACAAAATTCTGTTCGTTACCGCCACATTGAATTCTTTATAAGTATGTATCCAATCAGGCACAATAGGTAACCAAGGTAATTGTTAAGCGATGAGTCATATCATTGCAATTTGTTTTGCTTCAAAGTCGAACTGACCCTGGCTGACCCTTTGCTATATTAAGTCTGTGTTGGTTACCTGACACAGGAGAACTAATCTCAAACATGCACGATAACAGGTTTAAACCAGTTTGAGTCGTCACATGACGCGCAACGTTCCATCGATTCAGTTCGACAGTTAACTAAAACAAAAATCGGAAGCTTATCAAAGGAACATCCGGTATCCGGACTTTCTTTGGGTCGGTATGTTACTGGGTTATGTCTTGACACTATTTTGGCTTATTCAATTAAAAAACACACTATTCATTTGTTAAACTGCACTGATTTTCGCTGTAATGAATAAGGTGTTTGATTTGGCGGGTAAGCAAATATGATTCATAAGTAGAGACTATTTTAGTTAATATTTGAAACCGTGTATTGTGATAGGTATTTTTGATGGTTAAAAACCTTTCACTTAGGTAACCGGGATTCGGTCGTTTCCACGCTAGGCTGACAAAACACACACAAGCTTCGTTCATGTTCCCAAACGATTCTCTGCCAAGTCCCTGGTTTTCACCCGAGACAGCATTAAATCACTCTTTATTTCTTGTCACTCCTTAACCAATTACAATCAGTATAAGAGACTCCAAGGCCTTGCCTTCAAACAAACAACCAATCACATGAAAGTTTTACACATCATAATCAATTAATTACTCGTCAAGCTGTCTAGAAAAAACACTTCTATATATTGTCAACACTAACTAATATTGATGGGGTAATAGTCTCGCACTAACATTCCACAAAGATACCACCTTAGTTAAAATCGCAAACAAAATTGGTTTAGGATTACAGCTACAGTATTGTATCTTAAAAACTGCAGAGTCATAAGATGTTTTTGGTTGATTTCGACCAGCTCGCCATCTGGTCTTGTCATTAATCTTTATCAGTATATGTCATGGCAACTACTGTCAAACTGACTGAAATATAAATCATGATAGTATCCTGAAAACTGGGAACATTTGAAAAATATTTCTGTCCATGTGTATGCCCGTTTGTGTCAATGATACAATGCATGTTTTCACTAATACAACGTTTAACATTTTTCTTTAAAAATGGCCCACTGGCGTCCATTTTGATTTATTCATGGGACAGCTGGCGTCGATACGTTATAATTACGTATACTATAACGGCTGATTAAAATATGAACAAAACATTAAATTCTTGTAATTCATCCATGTAAATGTGGGAGAACTACCCTTGATTAATATGCGTTGAGAGAGCCCAGCCCTGTAAAAACCTATCGAGTCAGTAGTGTTGGTTACTGATCATCACGCCTAACACTACAATAATTATGACCACAAGTTGCTAGGACGGTTGCTTGCTAGGATCATTATTCAACATTCAACACATGGGTTTGAGTAATCAGTAACTGAAAGATTTATCATTTCAATGTAGTATGTTCACAGGAATTGATGCAATACTGATACACCTGATACTGTACATTTTATTGTAAACTTGTTACACCACTTGTTATATCTATTGACTTATTCTTTATTAGGTGTCACTGTGTCAATATTTGTTGAAAAAAATTGCAAGTTAGACATACTGTTGCAGACAAAAAATGTGGACACATTTATTATGGATGACCATTTGAAATCATGAGGGATTGTTAAAATATTTGCAAGCTAGAAAAGGTGTTGCAGAGAAAAATTGTAAAATGAAAGAAAAATATAAATGTACAGACGAAACACCTTTTTTCCACCTCCAGATTATAAATAGTTGAACTCCTTATTAGTAGTAATGGTGATCATTTGTCTGAAGAACAGTTCATGCTTAATTTGATTGGGTATTGATTGTCTGAATCACAGGATATGGCTCATCAATTGCAATTTTAGTATGGTTTAACACCATTGGCAGTTTCTGTAACTGAAAGACGACAGTGCTGGGATGAATAGGGAATAATAGAGTGTGATTACAGTTTCACTAATACAGCCATTTGCCCTATTCCATAATAATAGTATTCGCCGAAACTGAAATAATACCTTTCTTCAGGCAATAATTCAAATAGTTGTCGACCATATACATATATATTATGGGTTTAGAAAGCAAGATAATATGCATGTGACAATATTCAGTGCTTAGACTGCCATATTTAATTCCTTCTATAGTTATATAAAGCACAAAGAACTGATTCTAAAATCTGAAAATATAGGTAACCAAGGTAACCCTGACACAGCGCGCCAGTGTAAGCACATATCGTGATGACTTGCACACAAAAGAAAATGATGAGATATGTCACAACAATTTAATGTTCTTCAACATCGGCCTGTTTCATGTCAAATCAATGTAGAAGTGCAGATTTCAGAAAATTGAAAATAAAACAGGTTTGAACAAATTTGTGTTATGTTGACAGTATGCACGATCTGGTCAATATAATTCTTTATAGTATTTTCAAATTAAATGTGTGGTATCTTTCGACCATAATCATAGTGTTTCGATGTAAACAATATATTACAATATATGAAAATAAAATAACGATAGAACCATAGTGTTTCTATGTATACAATGTAACAATATATGAAAATAAAATCACGATAGAACAGTTGACAAATTTGGAGGAGAGAATGAAACACTAAGTCTTGAAACCAAACCGATTTCACAAGGTGATTTAGATTCATCCATATATTCACAACGTGAGGACTGCACCACATGTGTAGCCAGAGATAATAGGACTGCTAAGAGAAACACATAATTAATTTCAAAGAGCTGTTTGGGTTCAACTGTCAAGATCACATCAATGCTTGTAGGTTAAAAGGTTTAATACAGCCTAGACAACAAATGTACATTGCATGCCTAAGTGATTCCCTGTTTAAAAATTGTGTCTGGGTCGGGCAGAAAAATCACCAATTCATTGCAAAGAATGGTCAATCAGCGGTTATAAGAGTCAGGAAAAGGCTCAGTCAAAGTAGATGGTTATGACCACTGAATTACAGTCAGAGATACCACTATAGAAAATGTAGTGTCATAAATGTTACCAAATAAGCAATAATACTTTGCAACGACTGTGGACTCGAACCTGCTGAAGATGATGGTATTGTGGCCAGTTAAATACTTGGTTCCTGGTCGAAGACTGGCATTGATGATTAGAAGTACGAAAGGCGTTGATGATGTTTACTTTGTCGATAAATTTGAAAAAATATTTCACTGCCCCAGCTCCCTCAGGTATATAAATAATTTTGGACATACGGTAGGCCCCCTTAGGCCCAGCCTGAATACAAATGATTATATTGGGTTAAAAAATGATCTGTGCTTCATATATTTTTATAAGGTATTATGCATATTACTACAACAACTTATACATCATCTGAAAGTTTAGATATAGGCAAATAAGATATGCCCTTATATAATATTATAACATGGATTCATCATCATGGATTAACATCGTCAAAATAATAGAATAGCAACAGAATTGTATAAAAGTTACAAAATAAGAATGATGTACTGCATATGAGTAAAATAAAATACTAGATTTGAAAAAAAGTGGGAAAACTACACTGTACTTGACAATTGTTTTATTTATACTTCAAAAAAACCCCAAGATATTGGCCGACTACACTTATCTTGACAGATCTTGGAGAACATATCTTAACACCTACTTCTCATTATCAGCGTTATAAATGTTCCAAATCTATTTCTACGTCAAACAAATGTTTTATTACAACCAAATTTTACCCCATATCTTGAAAATATCACCTGCTATCTTGGTTGACATCTTATAGAGATTGATAAGATTTCAATAAGGGAAGATAATCGAATACAAATTGTCCGTGTTATTGTAACAGAAAATGTTTAATGTGAAATTTAGCTAATATCTTGAAAACTATGCGTAGAACACACCCAACAATTTGTCTGAGACCCCGAACTGGTTCATATAATCCCCAAGCCTGAAAGAAATTGGATAAAAACTATTTGAGTGAGTATAACCACACAAACAAACGTTATAACGAGGTCAACCTCAACGACGACGACGAGGACGACGACAGACATTTCCCCCTCATATACATTAATCTCCACCAACGATGATACAGACAAGATAAAATTCAAATTCAAATCCGATCAAAACAGTACAGAATCTGGTGCTTTAATAGCTTTCAATATATAGTAATATGAAGTAATTGTGACTGGTGGAATGAAAACTGTCTCGCCACTGGGGAACCCATTTAATAGGACGTGACGCCAACGTTTCGTTCAGAATTTCTTTGACACGTCATTATTCAATGCGTCTACCCACCCAGTGCTGAGCGCGGAATGATCACGTTTACTAGATTGTTCTACGGTACTGATTGTATTTCGCTTTTACTTGCCGCCCTGTTTTAATACTAAACATTCATTCTATATAGGTTGTACAGCTTCTCTCTGAGCAGTTTCTTTGAGCTTTTTAATTTCTGCTGTAAACGGCAAACGGCTTCCCTATACACTTACTACTGACTGTCATTAAAAACCATGCTGCCTGTATGTGCTTTGGCTTCCACGATAACTGGTTTAAACCGGTTTGCCGTCACTTCGCTGTTTCAGGCCATAAATCTTTTTTAGTGCAAGTGCTATTATATTCACTTCTCTCACTATATATCTCCGTTAGCAACACGCTGTGTCTGTGTGTTTGTTGGCAGAGATCCAAAATAACTGGTTTAAACCGGTTTGCCGCCATTTCGCTGCTTTAGACCATAAACCTATTTAGTGCTGTTATATTCACTTCTCTTATTATATATTTGCATTAATATATTGCTGTCTCTGATTGTGTTGGCAGAGGTTTACAATCTCTGATTTAGACCGGTTTGCCGTTACTTCCATTCCTTGTTTTGTCGTCCCTGTTTTAGGTCATAAATCTATACAAATCACTGTTCGTTGTCTATAGCTTGGGCCTGCCGCCATGAACATTCAGATCGATAATGGGAACTGTAGTGATACACACAATTTATTTATTCATTACACAGATCATTTTGTCGAATGTTCATACATAAAGATCATTTGTTTGTATTCGGGGGAGATTATTTGGTTATTGATTATTTGATTTTAGACAGCTTATACACATTTGAATGTGAGTGCATTCAGATCTTGGCCGCCATATTGAATTTACATTTTGGTCATATTGTGCCGATCCATTGAGACAGGTTACCAAGGCAACCTTGGCACAACACGCCAGTCTGAGTGGCATATTAATCGCCACGACCCATACATCAAGCACGCACAATATCATTAGTTGCATCATTGCAATTCTATGTTTGTTATCCAGTTACATAAGGGTGGCCGTAATTGTTAGGATATTCAATTTGTCACGATGGTTATTAGATACAGAAATTGTAAAATTAAAATTGACCATACTAATAATTTCTTGACATCACGCGTTTTGGTAGGGTTCCAAGCATAGTGTTATCTTTAAAAAAAAATAAGTATACGATTTAAGATAAAATAATATTGTCAAGCAAATCAGCTATTTTCATTTGTCGATACAAATATACATCACTGTACTAACTTAAAGTGTTCTTATCTATAGTACGTTCGTTTTGGGCAAATGTTTACTGTTCCTAACGCATTTTTTCTACGACACCCTCATTTCAAATAATACATGTAATGAATGAATGTATTTAGTGTATTCAGAGGACCGACACAATAATGCTATATTAGGTTACCAAGGTAACTATGATGTAGTGTAGTAGTCCCATCCACTGAGTGATGAGTTATATCACTGTAATTTACTGATCTTCAACATCGGGCTGATTCCGATTGACATTATATTCACTGTACTCAAAGCTTTATGGTTACTTCAAACAGAAAAAACAAACAAAGAACAAACAAACCGTATATCTCTAAATATTTGAAACCCCACAGCCTGATTATTTCATATGTGTTATATCTGTTTGTCTATGTATCTGCTCACGTGCCAAGATCGTGCAGTCATTGTGACATGAGGTAACAAGAGGGAGCTTCCTAAAGTCTCATATATATGTATATATATTGTAAAACATGTCTATTTAGCTAACATGTTATTTTAGCTAATTTAGCTAATCTGTAATTTCGCTAATTCAAGATGTCGCTAATTTAGAATAAAGTATATTCTCACAATACGATTGTTGGCATTTTAGCTAAATCAAGATTCAGTTAATTCATGCATGGAGTCAAATTCGCTGAAATGGCATGTAGCTATTTAAACATGTTTTACAGTAAATAAATGACGTTCATTTTGTTTTACATAGCAACGAGAATTGGCAAATACTGTAACTAGAGTCGGTAAGTAAATGACAATTTAACAAGTGCTCCAGAGTAATCATTGTTTACGGGACCTAGGCAATGATAATTGTGCTGTGTTCTCACCAAATGAATACACTCCTGCTTACTTTGGACAACACGATCACCATTGAAGGAAATAAAACAAATTACTAAGCTGTGGGTACCATATTCATATAAATACAATTAAAAACACTTTGATTACGTGACCTATGAGTTATATAAGCTATATTACGTGGGTACTATGAGGTACTATGTGGTGTATTTAAATATAATAGCTGAGTGGTTTTCGTCGGTGTTGAATAATATCCCACACTGAACTGTAATACATAATATATCCTCAGTGTGACATGCTTAGTGTGTCACGTCTTTAACATTCCTAGCAGTGACGTGATGCACTCATTGGAGATATGACAGTAATATATAATTAACTCGCTTGTCACATCAAATAGAAAACACCAAACAGAAGCCCATCAATTTGTGGGATTTACTGATGGTGCAATTTAATGGGAGAATTGGCAATTATGGCAAACTACGTAAGTAAGGCTGTCAAAACTTGATTTACTAATGTATCATGGTATGTGAAAACAAATTTATAAGAGATGGGATAACATTTTATTTCATATTGTCTATAACATCAATTTATTATAAAATCAGCTGTTATTGAATAAGGATTTTAAATTAATGAACTTGAGATTGTGAAGACTAAGGAATCTGCTTTTTTTGTGTACTTCAATCTATGCATTGTATTTGACTTCAAGGACGGACTTTCAGTCACATTGTATGACAAAAGAGATTATGTTATCATCATCAATTGTCCGTACGTTCACGGCAACTATTGAATATACATTCCCTATCTCATATGATATGCTTAGAGCATGTTGTACAAGGTTTTCAAAGGGGACTGATTTATTACGTCAAAACTATCAAGCCAATGGTTTTGTGGAGAAAGACCTCTGGTTTGATACATACACCATTTGAATGAAGCTCCGAATGATATATGTCGAGTTCCACACGTACAGCAGGATGTGTACAATCTTTTCGAAACACATAACGTCACTTTATGTATACCACGTGTATGTATTACCAACCGGGGAAAAGGACAAGAGGGAAGTTTCAAATATGAATTCTGTCTCGAGCAACTTGCAATTTACAATTGAAATTTACAAGTCATGACGAAATTTATTGCTGTAATTGCTTTTATAAAGACAAACGTAAAGACGGGCTCATATGGGCCATGAATCAGTTTAGTATTTTAAACTGCCACGAATACATACATCCAATATAAATTATAAAATGAATGCATGCTCAAAACAATAACAAAACTTATAGCATGAGAACTAAGAACTCGCTTTGTTTTATTATGTTAACCTCCCAAGCTTAATGAGCAATGTGGGCAACATAGCAATGTGGGCAACATAGCAATGTGGGCAACATAGCAATGTGGCATAAGTGATAAGCCTTTTGCATGTTGAGTTAGCAAGGCTGTGATATGATATGGTTATCTTTATCAAGTCATTTATTTCATGTGGCATACCATACATGATTTACCTTTTTTATGTTGAGATATCGATTTATTTATTTATAGTGTATTTTAGGAGATGATGTCATTGAAAATAAAGGTCCGATTCCATATTATACTATATATCATCGCGTTCATTGGTTCAGCAGTTTGCAGAACAATTCTATGATTGTGATTGTTGTTTATATGAACATTTTGCGCCATTGTCAGTTTATTTTGCTAATTGTATGTACTGTTGCTGCAATCGGATGATGGCACTGCTGTGATGAATACAGAATTGGCACTTTCAAAGCAAGTTGTACGACTTCTTTCTAAACATCTACTTCTAAATGTCTGCGTAATTTTCCCGCTTCTAATACAAATTTAACTTCTTCTGCAATATGTCGGAGGTTGCAGACTTCTTCCCCCGACTTCCTATACAGCGTTCACACCTTCCGTTACAATATTTTACGACTTATACTACAACTTCCATTACAAATCTTACGGCTGCCAATTACACTTTTACTGCTTTCACTACAAATGTTCACCTCCCAAATCAACCTTACCGAAATTGTAGACAAATTTTCACAATTGGAAACAACATTCAGGACTTCCTTTACATAAAACTTTCTATTATGTCTTCTTACGCAATTTGTATGAATTTCTATAACCTTTCACTGCATAAACTGACTTTCTGTGCAATTTTACGGCTTCTATAGAACTTTTACAACTGTTGCTTCCAAATTTGTCTACAATTGTTATGACTGCCCGAATAACCTTTGGTACAATGTTTATGGTTTACAATGCAATCTTCCCGCTTTGAAACTGTTTAAGGTCAAAGTCATTTAAACCCTTTTTGTTGCATCAGAATATGTGCTACCTATTTCACAAATAACAGCGGTCAGCGGTTACTGACTTATTTCGCCATGTTTTTCCTGAAAAATTGACAAAAATGCAAAAATCACTAAAAAATCTTCGTCAGAACCATTGATTGTTTTTAGCATCTATGTATAATATTCTTTAAAGTTTGAGAAGCTCTTTGTGATTGGTCAATCTATTTTTACATTTTAAGATTTGTCGTGTTTCATCTTTATACCGAACTCCTTCAGACCGCAAACAAATAATTGTGATCAGTCACGTGGTTTTACGGCTATCTTGGATATTCGTAAACAATTTTTGGCGTTTCTGTCTCACGAAGGATTTAACCGATCATCAGCAAGTTTGCATGTAACACTTATAACTAAAGTCTCTTCGGAGTAAAACAACAGTGGGTAAAGATTATGGCATATTCAGCTTTCGAACTTGGACCCGACAGAGCTGCTCTGCATTATTATTATTATTATTATTATTACAGTATATTTTTCAGGCTCCTAATTGTTCAGTTAACATGCTTATATACCTCATGGGGTATCACAATACGTATGGCGTATTTATTATAGAGAATATGACTCATCAATTAGACTTATAGTGTGATTTTTAAATCATCATCAATTTGTTTGGTGTTTTGTAAATACGATCGCTTTAAAGCGGGAGGGTCGTCACCTGCACATGCGCGGGAATTGGGTCACACGCGACGATAACAACACACGCTAAAAACACACAGACTCATGGGTAGACACTTGTTTGTAAACAATGACACGCTATTGCCATCTGACGCATGCGCAGGGGACGACTCCACCGCTTTAACTGAAAGACAACAATGTGGTGGTGAATAAAGAATGACAAAACAGCAATTTAAAGGAAAGTAGTGCATTCCAATTTTCTATTGTTTCCCTTTTGTCGATGCCTTAAAGATCATTTGATCTTGAAAATCCGCGCAAACGTGCACGGCACAGGTATTACAAAATCACGTGGTTAGACGTCTAAATTGTGATCCTCAAATAAAATCACAAGAAACACTCACATGTCTCCCACCTGTCACTATTACTTTAATAATGTGCGAAATATTGATACACGATGATTTTTGAAAATGACAGACTGACAGGTATTCAACTTAATTTGTGTGTTCATCAGTATATTTTACATAACTCATGTTGGTTGTCGTCTGATGCAGGGCAGTTGATCTCCCTGATGGTGGGCTGACTCGTTAACTACTAGTATCATACTACTTTTACTCGGTCAGATTGATGCTGACCAATAATAGATGCATATTACATTTTGTTTATTAAACCACAAGGAAGTACAGTAATTTAAAAACCATTTCGTTTTTTAATACACATAGCGTGTTTAGGGGTGAATCATATGTTTTTTTTCTAGCTCTTTCACAAATATTACTCACATGATAACAACAAATCAATATCTGGTCAATAATGAGGCCAAGGTCTCTCATGTACTGACCTTTTGAAGGCGAAAAAAGTCAGTTCAATGAAATATATAAGTGTTCACATTTATTGTGGTCGAGACTTGAAAGCTAAATATTAACCAGATAACGATGTTAATGTCTGACTGTAAAGTTAAAGAATTTGTAACTAAGACTCGACAAATCTTAATAAAATTAGCAAACATCGGGTCAGTGTTAAAAAATGTGTGCCATGGATATATATGTGTTCACTAAGAGCAGGCAGCTTTCATAGCTACTCTGTGTGTTAAGGTATGACGTGAGCCATTTCCATGGATATTTTTATGTATGGCCGATTTATGGCCATTTGGGCTCAGCCAGCGATATAAATGTTAAAGCTACGGTATTTAGTCATCTAGGGTTATATGAGTATATTCTAGGGTTATATGAGTAACCAAGGTGACGTTGGAATGACTCAGCAGATTATCAATTGTAATGGCCCGCACGCTACAGGAAGGGATGAGTCATGTCAATGGAATTCGAAGTTTATCAACATCCACCTGATCATTTGGGTTGCCGCCTGTGTATTCAGTGCGGCGTGGTCACTTGATATATAACTGGTTTGAACTAGGTCCATGTCGTGACACGCAATGTTTTAGCATAATTCACCGAACTGGTCAATATGGCGTTACAGTGAAGAGCATTAAGCTGTGCCTTAGCTTATTTATAATTTATAATAAATTGTAGATACCGATCAACAGCTTATTCAAAATGATGACATTGCTGATTGCATAATAACTAGTTGATATTAATCAGAAGTAACGATGATATAATTTAAATTCTAACATTCATTTTAATTTATAAGTATGTATGTATGTATGTTCAGAAAACATTTATAACGACCCCAGCTGTATGCCCTTCACTGTATTTTGGTAGCAAATTAAAACAGTCTAAAACGATGTGACATGTGAGATAGATAAAGCGATGTTAAGTTTGTGTTATTTTCTCGGCTCTAGCTGTTTTCACCGGCGTTCCACGGCAGCTCGCATATAGTCCATAGAAATTCATGGTACAGTGGTGCGCGTCAAAGCAACATAGAGCGTTATGTGCCGTAGCACCGCCCTCGAGAATAGTATGTTCATCTGGACAAAGGTCTAGAAGGTCTAGTCTGCCTAGCAACGGGACACTCGTAAAAGAAATCATTGCTAATAAACATCTCATTGTATAAGATTTCATTTAAAATGTCCTACTGCGGCTACATTGTTTTACCGCGAGGCTGAATGGGCTAAACATAAAATCGGGACAATCTGTAGTCAAGGCAACAATAAAAGCAGTTCAGCAGTCTGAGCCCATATCATGATGACTCACACACAATTTGTTGTTCTTTATCGTCGAACTGACCCCGGCTTGACCTTATATTCGCTGTATTCAGTGCTACTCCACTCGCAGTACAGAAATACACAATATAACACCTGATATAATAACGTTTGAACAAGTTTGATTTATTACATGACACGTTTGGCAGGATTCCAATGTTATGAATATATTGTTTTTTTGGCTGAAAACTTTATGCGATACAAGATCATATGTTACTAGTTATTTGAAGCACTCTATAGCTCTGAAAATGAGGCTATTGCTTTTAGATTCTGTTCGTCTGTCCGTGTTTTTACTGACTCCGTATTGCAGCTAGTATCGTGTTTACTGGACTAATCTGTTTGCTTATATGCTTCATCGGATATCAGATGATTATTGTTTATGGGTTCATGCTCAGTGTTGATTTCATACCGTCATCAGTTCAATTGACTATTTGTATAAACAATTTCAATATCTGAAAGGTGGTAATGTGGTAAATATAGAAACACAGAGGTTTCTAAAACAAATTTTATGATAAACATCCTTTAGGTATTCTTTACGACTTCGTATACTATTACGACTTCATCCAAGACAAATGTAATTGCTCCATGTACAAATTGTATGACTTCTTCACTTCCACATCATTTTTACCGCTTCCAAAACAACTTTCCCGCCTTTCAAACGAAGTTTTCCAAGAGTGATTCTGTATTATTACGGTGTATGCTATTGTAATCGCTGTTTGAAGAACAGTTTCCGTCTTCAGCAGTGTTTTAATTTGCCTTATCATTGTTTAATATTTCCCAAAGTTAGACAGATTTTTATGAAATCATTATTTTAGGAAAATATATTTACGCATGTGTTCATAAGTCACATCTCTGAGCCGCTTAAATTAGTTTTCTTTTAGAAAATGACAAATTTTATTAGGAAACGTTTAAGTAACCTTAAAATTACTCACCAATCACTGTTTTAGTGTTATGTCACGTCATCGTTAGTGTTACTTCTTCGGCAGTACGGTGATGAAGACAGAAAAACAGAATAGGATTGCAGCGCAGTGATTTGCCCAATTCCATAATAATACTATTCACCGAAACTACAAATTATGTATTTCTTCAAAAAAATACTGAGCTGTCGTCCGCTCACACGCAATTGAGAAAGAAACGTTACGTGCGTGTTTGGATTGTTTCCACTCTGATCTTGGCAAACCGCACAATATCACACACTGTCTGGTCAGATGTCCTCCCAGTGAACCTTCCAGCAAATAAAACAAAAACACATCCAGGTACTGCCACTTATCACCCTTAATTTACTGGTACACGATATATTGATTCACGATGTCATGTGAGAATGATTGACTGACAGGTATTTCGTATCATGTGTCTGTTCATCCCTGTAATTAAGACAACTCATTTTTGTTTTTCGCCGATAGAATGGCCGACTAACCGCCATATTCGTGACCATTTGGATTTAGACAGCGATATAAATTTGAATAAGGTGGTAGTCAGTGCTTCGACCACAATGTTGAATTCCTTCTTTAATACTATGAAGCTGAATGAGTCGCCCCTCCACTCTGAATAGGTAACCAAGGCTAGGCACAGTCTGAGCACATATCGTGTTGACTTGTACTCTATCAACAAATCCGTCATGTCGTTCTATAGCTGCCTAAACGGTGGGTTTTGCGGAAATGGCCATAAGGCGATGACATATATGAGAGTCAGATAAATAGGTTCTAGAACTGAATGTTAAACAATATTTTAAACCATTATAGTACATTTGTGTTTTAGACTGCCACAGAAATGGCCGATATATATAACCATTTGAATTTAGGCAGCTGGTGCAAATGTGACAGTACATTGTCTTCGTCATATTCGATTCTCTATTGAATGAGGTGGCTTTAAAATCTGGAACAATGAGTAACCAAGGTAACTCAGGCACAGCACGGTTGTTTGAGCAGAATTGTGATGACTTACATACTACAGAAAGTGATGAGTCATATCTTTGCAATTCGATGTTCTTCAACATCAGCCACCGTGTTGTATTGCTACTTGTATAGTCAGTGCGTTATTGTAGAAGTACAGATTCACACCCAACCAGCAACCCAACCAGCAGTATTGCCAAAGAAATAATGAGATAAGGCCCTGAATTCGAGATTACATTTGAGTAAATATTTATATTAAATATATACTAAATATTTACTAAATATATGTAGCAATTTTCAGTTGTTGAAACGTGTATAACCAATGCACTGCATGCTTATTTTCAAATTGAATATGCTGTAAATATCCTTGAATGTTTATTACGCACATTCGCTTGTTTTAATTTAATTCAAATTAGTAGGTAATGTTAACATAATTGCAAATAATTTTTTAAATAATAACAACAAATAATCCTCTAATTTCCACCATCTGTTGACATTGACATTGACTTCGCTGCTTAAAATAACTTCCACAACAATGAATATTTCGAGCAAGCTGATTTGCAACGGGTTATTAAGGCCAGTTTATCTCTTATTATCTTTTGCTGCAGAAAATCACCAGCTGTTATTGCTGATTGGCTACTCGTGCTGCCAATCGTTTGGTTGGTGTATGAATAATATATGCCATTAGTTTGATACTAAGGAAAGTCAAGGCTAACAACATAATACTCCCAGATGCAAGAGCTTGGCAAATGTAAGAACATGCAAGTTACACTTTTTTATATCACTTTTCATTCTCTAGATATTCAACTTTTCATCAATTTATGTAGTCGGCCATCTTGATTCTTCGGCAAAGGGTTATGGGTAAAGTATGACGTCATAGAGTCTGTCGTCAGAAATTGAGAATATGATTTCATCTATAACTTTAAAAGTTAAATTTCAAATTGACTGAAAGTTTAGAACATGGTAGCATATATGTACTGGTGCCAAACTTGCTTCTAAAATAGTTGTCATGAAAACAGAATTGAAAATATTTATTTTTATGTTTTTCTACCAAATGTTCAAATTTCCTTATATTGTATACAATTTACCTATGTGAGTAGGTTATAAAGGTGATATAATACCTGTTGATCACTAATTAAAGGGAGCAAACAAGTGTCATTCTATATTGCACAACCAAAATACCATTTTTTATTTGTTTAACGTTTTTGGCAATATAGTCACTTTATGTGTATTTCATTACTATAATTACACACATGAAAAATATGCATAACACAATTTGGAACTAATTCGCAATTAGTATTTCTCATTTTATAGATGAAATCATTCTCACGATTTCTCACAACAGATTCTATGGGATCACACTTTACCCATAAACCTTTGCTTGAGAATTAAGATGACTAACCACATAATACTGATGAAAAGTTGAATATCTAGAGAATGAAAAGTGATATAAAAAACTGCATTCCCTTTCATTTTTTGAGCTTTTTTCTTGAGGGATCCTTATGTTGTTTGGCTTGATGTTTTCTTTAAGGGCTAAAGGGCGAACCGCTGACAATTACTGTGTGCATTGTTGTTTTTTGACCTTTGATCCACACTTTGTAGTTTCTTGTTAGCACAGTAAAACTTTGATGTGTTTCTTTGATGTCACTTGTTCCATGAGTATGAATGGATGGAGCATCGAGGTGGAAAATAAATTAACAAGTATACATATACAACCTTGGCACAGAAAGGTGGTCTCGGCGTACACTATTGATGACTCGCACACTACACTCGAGTTTATGAGTCATACAACTGTTGAGTTCAAAACTACAAATATGTTAGAGTCATTATAACGTACAATTTAGAGGTTGTGACCTTATATTATTAATATTTGAACTTATGTATTCCAAAAACAAGGTCAGTAAGTAAATCACGATTTGTTATTTACAGTATGATTCTCATCAAACTAAATAAAAGAATTATATACCATCTTTATAATTATTTTGTAGCGAGATGATATGGATTTTTGAAACCAATTCATGTAAATCCTTTATATATGCCAGAAGCATTGTCAATAGTTCTATCAACTATTGGTCCAGGGGTTTCCATGACAATGAAGACCGTATAATACATATATAATGTACAAATATTTCACGTTTTACAAAACAAGTTTCAACACATTTCGATTACGGCTTGTCGTCGTAACATTAATTCGACGAAGCACATATTCGGGATTCCGTCCCGTGTAATCAAGCCAGGTTTAATTGCATTTCATGTAATGAATACAATATATGGAAAACTCTACATTGGTCCTGCAGACGATGATTGGATGATGGCCACGCCAGAAAAGCAAATCTGGTTTTACTTCATTTTAGGTCTAGGGGCATAACATTAATACGAATATGTGCAATGCTGGTGTATGTGTTGTCAAAGGCAACGAGATTCAACTTTAGCGTTTCGAGGGGGAAATATATACCGCCTAGGAACAATATACAGTAGACCACAGAGAAATTAAACTATTCAACTCTTTCACTTTAGCGATTGCATTTTGTAGTTGTTGGCTTGTTTCTTATCTTCTGCGCCGAGCAACATTTACAAGACTTTAAAATAACTACATTCTTAGAGCTGCGAGTGTCCACGAACCTGCATCAATAGCCATAGAATCTGAAATACTTACTCATCACAAGTTACGATGACAATGTATAATTCAACAGTCTTCATCAATGTATGACCTAAGAACTGTAGCCTACATTGTTTAAATGTTTTAAATTATAACTGCCCGGCTTCGATTTCACTATAAAGCAACTTAATATAGTTCATAAAGTCCTCATATGACATCAGTCAAACTGTTACACCCATTACATTTGCGCATAATTTCAAACATTACCCAACTTGATAATTTATATAGAGGGCATGGCGATGTACCTTCTCAGGGAGATGGAAACGTGCACATGCATGAGGGTAACGCAACGGTCTTTCTTTTCTTAATGGAGTTTCATTGGAAATCCCTGAAGTTTTTGACTGACACCAGTAAATATTTTTTACCATGTTTTATTTGAAAGGCTTTGTCTCTGCATGTGATGACTACCACCTCTTAGGCACTACAATTATAGTGGATCGACACCTCATTAAACACTTAAAATTTCTTTAATTAATTGTTTGTAAGTTTCATTATTGTTTGTAATTTGTAATTTGTAAGTAGTCAATGTATGAAGGGCCCTTCTACATAAGACAAATAATGTTAAAATTATTTGCCTAGGTGTTTGGTCGTATTTTGTCAGGTTATCTGTCTTGGCTTAGAGTACAAGAGTCGACGATATTTCGCCATAATCAGTGCAATCTCTATCCTTTTAAACAAGCTGGGAAATATATACACAATATGCAGGAGAAAGAAAGGTTACCCTATTCATAGGAGTGTTATTTTGTTGTGGTTTCTATTCTGAATAAAGTGGATGCATTTGAGTTTCTTTGTTGGCTACCACGTCATTCCAGAATACTGGTAGAAATAGAAAAAAATTAATTCCAACATTTCGCCTTCTAGTCAACATGACTTAAACAGTGAGTTCTTTTAACATTATGTATTCATCGAATCAACACCTCGAAGCTAATGTAATTGCAATGTAAATGTCCTACATCATCACTATTAAGTGTCTGTGCATACAAAAGATTATCATGTTTATTGGACTTGCTTACAGTTCTTGCTTAATATGATTCATCGGATATGTATATTGTTTATATACACCAAGGACATGACCCTAGGACAGTTAGTTACAGTCTAACTAGTACTGTAACTGGAAGATAGCAGTGTGGTATTAAAATACTGAATGTCATCACAATGTTGCTTCTTTGTATACGTGATTCTGTGATTAAATGACATCAGTATAGTGAAAAATACGGCATAAAAGAATGTTAATGCAGTTTTTACCAGTATAGAGCAGGTTTCCTAGTTTTACAATTCTGTATGCTACGCAGTGACTTGCCCTATTGCATAATAGTATTCACTGAATCTACAAATCATACCTGTCTTCACGAAAATACTGTACTAGACTTTCGTTCGCTCGCACTCAATTCAGAAATTTGTACTATTTTGTAGTGTTTTCTTGTGGCGACGAGTTAATGGGATGATGGTAAAATGGACTGTGTGTAAATATATATTGCTAATGTAAAATATGTATACCCATTATCGATGAATCAATTGGGTATATACATATATTTATGAACTCGTAAATGAGATTCATACACCCATAACAAATCCGTCATCCTTATTTTACTAAAACACGGTTTATTGATTTCACAGTTTCATTTGAAAATACCTGCCAGTCAGCCTTTAGTCCCATTCACTTTGCCTCTCTCGCGTATAGAATGACCTACCATCTAATGATCTGGTCTTAATATTTTGGTTGTAGTGTTTCCTTTTTGGTGACGAGTTAATGATATGTTGATCTTGATAAAATGGATGGCGTATAAATATATATTGCTAATGTATAATATGTATACGCATTATTGGTGAATCAATTGGGTTGATATCAATTTATGAACTTAATTAATAACATTCGTACACTCATAACATCCAAATCCGTCATCCTTATTTTACTAAAACACGATTTATTGATTCATGATTTCATTTTAAAATACCTACCAGTCGGTTATTAGTTCCATTAAGTCTAGTTTGCCCCTGATACATAATGCCTGCAGATATAGAATGACTTACCAACAAAATAATTTGGTCTTCCTAACGTGAATCATTGGTGGCTGCTTTGTAAAAACTGCCCGAATAATTCTGGGTAAGTTACATAATTTGAAAAAAAAAACACCTTGCTAATATACCATTGAATAAAATAAAATAAATGGACGCATGGATATTATTTGATCGTGACTAAACGATTTTTTTAAAATTTTATTTGTTATTGGTTTTGAGAAAACAGTACAACCATGTCTAAATCTCCCCTCTATGGGGTTATCTTAATAAATCGGAGACGTTTATTTAACATCAGTGAAGAACCATTTTAAGATGTTCTTTTTTGTATATTACGCATTTGGTTGTAAATCTCCGTTTCCAAAGTTGTTGGAGAATCGTTTTCCGCGTGTTATTTAAGACGTCAGTCATTCGAATTGCACATGTTTATTCACTGTAAGTGCGTATTCACTGCACGCTTTTTAAGGGCGTTAGTGCGTTGTGGCGTTGTGATGTATGTTTAAATGTGATTGTAATTTTTATTCTACAATTTATACTTTCCTAAAAACGTATCTGCTAAAATATAGGAAAATTTCGTGAAAGGTTTAAAATGTCGGTAATTTTTAGTTGCATATATTTTCTGTATAATACCAGCATGGTTTGAAATATTTTTTCCTAACATTTTGTACAGGTTCATGTTTGATATAATTGTCTACATTCGAGAAATCTGGAATGTGCAAAACAACTCTAGTTGTAAACATTTTACATTTTCATTCTTTATCATTTTGTTGATTCCAGTAAAACTTTTCTGCGACTTGACTCTCAAAATATGTGTAATGTTTTATATGGCATATGACTGCCAATGCCCAGCGACATTTTAAGTACAGATCACACACATGTTTTATTGCAGTAATGAGTGTCTAAGGAGTGCTAGGAGGAGATACTAGTATGCAATGCCAATTCATAAATGACACTTACTTACTGTACAACGCTTTTGCTAAAATGTGATGGTATGTCATTCAATCTTTAGTAACCAGTGCAGGAATCAGACTATAATTACAAACGCAGATTTGATGCTTCCAGCTGTGATTGTTATATTACAATGTTGTTTACTAAATATAGTACTTTTTTCTTTCAGAACATCATCTGCATTTGTAAACAGCTTGGGATTGAAATGAGAATAGTAAGAATGTCTAATATATTTCATCTTCTCAAGCCTTATCATGTGACAATATTATATATCAGCGAATAATGCTGTATTGGTCAAACCATGTTGTTGGAGCTTGTGCTCCATATCAAGTCTTACCTGACTATTAATGGAGTTAATGTCATGCTTTTATTTACGGAACATGAAGGAGCGTATTCTGCAGGTTTAGTTATTCAAGACAATTGTGTGTTGTTGTTTTTACAACAATTAAAACTCAATAATTATTATTCTAACACCATGTGAATTGCAGTAGCATTTTAACTTTGTATGATCTACAGAGAAACTCTCACTGATCAATATGACTCATCATACGACGTGTTGTTTGTATTTTAAATTTTTATACAACTAGTCGAGGAAAGAAACAAGGACTGTTAATATAATATGGGGTTTGTCAGTCTACACACCTATCCGACGTATTTTTTTTTTGTACTGACTGCTTTTTTGGTGTCAAATATTAAATAAATTGCGAATTGTTTTGATCCGATTGACAAGTGCCTATTTTCCCACTTACACCCAAACGCGTATAGTAAACTGCATATATATTGTTTCACTGTGTCTTGAATGGAAAATAGCTAACGGGCAGTAAATGTGCTCTGTAATTATGCTTCAGATACATATTTGTTTGCAGCAATTATTAATTATGTAAATCATATGCAGCTATGTTAATAAATCCAATCCGTGCGAGCGAGTTCCACTGAAATTGTTCAATACATAATACCATTTTACTACATCTTTGAAAAGTAAAACAAAGTGGGTTGTAATCAAAAAGTGACTTAAAAGGTGCATCTTATCCTTAACATTATTACCCGATCCATCTTGCCGCCTATATAATGATTGTGTGAAGTGTATGAAACAAATGTGCGTTGAGTGATGATGCTACTCATTTTAACATGAATCGCTGTAATTCTTGCCTAGAATAATTACTATATTGAGACACTTATTAGTTCTTGTTTAAGACAGGGACTTTATCAGTCTTCCTACAGAAATCAATTGAATACGATCATTATGAATCAGTGTCACATTCGGAGCTGAATGTGTTCTTTAAAAACGCCACACCTGATATCAATTTATATTTACCACGAGGATCATATATGTTTTTTCTTACTGACTTAACTTAGTAGTGTGGTGCAATCATTAGATGTTTTGGGTTGTTCGTGTTCATATAAATGTTTTGTGAGATTATAATGTGTCGATTGGTGCCAATTTCCTTTGATTACTATGAATTTGAATAACGTTTATGTAAGTTGTAATTTCCATAGTCTACCGAGAGCTATGCTAGATGAAACTGGTTTCTACGATGAATAGCTGTTTCTTTTGTATGTTGTTAATAGCTATGCTATTGTGAAATTCGCTTTAATATTGGTATCATATGATATGGTGTTATTATGAGATGGGTCCTCGTGGGAATTGCCATGCTGATGAGATATTGATTTCTATGACAAATCGTTTTTGCTTTATGTGCTATCAATATCTATGCTATGATGAGATTCTACCTGGGAATTACCATGACGAGACAATAATGCCCATGACGAATCAATAGTGATTAGACGTTACCAAGAGCTATAGTGGAATATTTTGTTTCTGTGCTATTGTAAGGTGAAACACAACGCTGCGTCACCATTGTTCTTGGGGGTACCAACGATTTACAATTGTGATTCATCAAAGCTTAGAGGGGTGTTATTCTTCTTTAAGCATCGCCAGCTCATAATATCATCACGCTGTACATGGTGTGCCTTCATATATTAATATTGAAAAATATTATGTAACATATATTACACACTCATAGGGATGTTATGAATTGATAGAGCTGGTATGTATCGTCACACATTAAAGTGTGCTTCGGGAGAATGCAATTACAATTTGGTAATTTATGTATATTGTGCAATTATGTTGTCTGAGAATCTTATATTTTAAACTTCATCTCAAACATCGTATGATAGATTACATGTTGAACACAATGATTCACAATAGTCATATAACTAGCTTAATTAAACTTAAATAGCTAGTTTGGTATATAAACGTTCACCCTGGCGTAATTGAGGAGAATACCACCTACCACTAAATATACAAGTCTGGGATTTCAAAGTTTCGTTGTGTATATTAACGAATGATGTCTTAAATGTTCATGCCAGGCTGTTTGCATTGGTAGACAAATAAAGAATAGTACGTCGTACAGCCACAGTAAACACAGCCAACAGTAAACCAGATGCAGTTTAGTTTTGTTTATTGAAAAGCCTTGAAAAGACTTTTTCAATTGGTTTAGCCAACAATAAACCAGAGGTTGTCGGTGCATAATGGTTTCTATGGCAATAGTGCTATCAATAAGGAAAGTGTTCACGGTAACCAAGGTGATATTGACATGAACCTGGAAATATTCATTAATTTGGCTAGATGCCAAAACCACGTTGTTTGCTCCCCAGCCTGTTCGAACCAAACTACTAAACAGCCACAAGTAGTGTTGTTGTAACATGTATGGTTGATAACTAAAAGCTAATTTGATTGAATATAGTAAGGTAAATTATTATATGCTCATTAATGATATAAGTAACCAGGCAGTAACATCATTGTGTAACAATAACATTGTTTGGATCAATTATGACCAGTATGTCAATGGTGACACCATTGATACCACCCAATGACTTGTGGGGTCCATTTATGTGTTACTTGATAATCATTAATATTATTTGGACCATTTATGACAGGTGTGACTGGTCGGCAGGACATCCTTCCTCATTTCGGACACGAGATGTGGTAGTCGTTTCTTATTTCGTAAACAGTGTGTCGTCTAATGCACAATATTACTTCACCCACACATATGGAGATATGCCCTTCTTATGGAGTTGTGAGCGATGTACCCACTTTGAAGTGTTTGTTTAATATATATAACACAATTCCACTCTACTTTTACAAACCAAACACTTATTTTTAAATTCATTGTGATTGGCTGGTTCGCGACAACCATGGTACAAATTATATAACATATGATCACGTGTTGGTTACGGAATGGATGTTTGCCGTAACCAACACGTGATCGTAGGTCATCTAGCATGTTTCAGTGACTAGATTGACAATGGAATTATTAACAAAAGTGGTCCGAATACTCTCAACTTTAATTGCAGTCATGTTAGAAACCGACAAGTGTTATATACAGTGTATTTACGTCACTCGGTTGGCGCTTGGTGACCTTCAAACCCAGTTGTCATTCTATAGTATTAGTAACAGTTACATTACGAAGATATAAACGCGTAAAGAGGAATTCGAACTCATTACCACAACAAAGCGCTTCGGCACTGGAAACAGATGCGATCAGACGGCTCCAAAAAACAAGCAATTACATAAAGTAACTACATAAAAAAACATCAAAAGTACAGGCTATGTATAAACCAAGGTATTTATAGTAACATGAACTAAGTTCACATATTGCATTTTTAATGAACTGCATATTGTGTCACAATTAACGGGGCTGTTTTGTTACCTCAGGTGATAAAAGTATAAGGTAACTGTGTTAACTCATGGTAACGTGGTGGTTACGGCATATAAACCACGAATGTAAACTGGTTACGGCATGTAGCTGCATACGTCTGGAACGCCCATTGACCAACCACATAAAGGGACTGTGGAACAACTATACACTGCAGAGACAGTCGCGCTACAACGTTTTATGATCGGCTGATTAATGTACAATGGAGTGTAAACAACGTTGTGAAAGACATGTAAATAAAACGATAGGGTGTGACCATGGAGCTAAAAAAAAACTCCATGATGTGACTAAGCTTGCTACAAAACTGACATATGGTCTAGTGACTCATTCAGTGTATTGTGCTCCATGTCGACGACAATATTTTCTGATTTGTTAGTGTTGTAATATTATCATTACTTCTGTGTTGCAAGGCGGGTATGGTTTCATGTTTGAGCAAACAAGTCAGTTTAAAAGATGCAAATGGCCAGTACCTCTTCCCTATTGTATTGATTGGTCTTATTTATTACACTGACATTAGCTTCTTTTGAAAAAAACAAACAAACAAATTCGGTGTTGAATAGAGAAGAATCCTTCAACAATTTGTAATCTCCTAAGCAACTGAGTCCAACAAACAAACCTAACAAACATATTTGTTGTTTCCATGGCAACATCTATTTCATAATTAATCCTGTATTTTATGATTTTCATTTCGATATATTTTTTGATATATTTAAATATGTTGCCAAATTTATTATCATTGGTTGTTTACAGTGTCAATCCTGTGGCAAGCAGATGTTCTGAAAAGTTGGCACCAACGGATTATTCCTAAGTGGCGTTTTATCATATTTGAACCATTTTATCAAAACAAATATAATTGTTGTACATTTTGGTGAAATCTTGATTTATTATTGTGCATTTCATTCGATTCGCTGGTAGGCTCCGGGTACATTGGAATTGTAATGACATGCAAGCCCAACATTTAGTATTAATCATGGGAAACCGGTTAGAACCGGTTGTGAAACTGGCTTGAACCGGTTAAATCCGCCTCTATCTGGTTTGTCAGAGTCTTCGTGATTCCGGAAGTATGTGTGAACTCAAAACGAGGCCGATTCACGTCCCGAGTACATAAATGGCGGTGAGAACGAGCGATCGTCAGGTTTATTTATCTCTTCACACTTCCTACCGTTTCTAAGACAAACATGACACCAGAGGCGAGCACAACAGTAAATGGAGATACCACCGAATCACATCAGAACATATGTAGCATTTGTAAGAATGGATTTACCACAAGGAGTCCAAAACTACTGCCGTGTTTGCATACGTTTTGTAAGGCGTGTATCTCCCCGGCTGACGACGGAGGTGAGCTGTGTATTGTCATTTTTGATGTGTGCGGAAGGCGTAATTAACGAGTTATTTTGATACCGTTCATTCAGTTGTTAATCAATTGAAATTACCTAGTTGATGTTAGTCATGTTTGCCTGTACGTATCGTAATGATCGACACTAGTAGGCATAATCTCGGCAAAGCAAAGCAAAGTTGACCCGATCGACGGTATCAGTTTGTATTTACCGGTACTGCATAGATCAGACCACATTTGACAGAATAGTGTGTGCCCCACCGCGACTCTCAGTGATAATGTCGGGCACCGATTACCGATTGGACTGCATTCATCATTCGACGTTTATATAATAACATTTCTAATCCAGTAATGACGAACGACTCATGATCAAGATCTTTTCTCGCCAGCGACGAGCGTCCCCATTTGTTTCAGTTGACCTCAATTTTGTTCTAGTTTTGTACTTTTTTGTCAGATTCCAGCAGATTAAGTGTTCTAATAATTAAACACCAGTTCTTAGATTTTTGCATCGTGTTGTATGATTGATGTATGTGTGTTTTTCCTATGTGTGTCTAACCTTAAAATAGAAGAAAGTTCTTAACTATTTTGTGTAATTTTCTTCAGCTTTGAGAATGTGAAGAGTTTTGTCATTAAATGCTACTACAATACAAATGTATTGTTTGTATTCAGTAGAGTGAAACAAGACTGGACTATCTTGAAATACAATACAAAATAAGAATGGTCCAAACAAATAATTTAACAAGTTGCTGAAATGCAAATTAGATATTCATATTCAAATTTTCTGTATAAGTAGTTTGCCATTTACTTATTTGGGGACAACATTTTTTAAACTTTCTTAAAATAATGCCTAGGCAAAAAGTAGTGTTTCCATTTATCACATACATCAGTTTAAAATGTTGCATCACCCTCAAAGCTTTTTTTTTTAGAATTTTTAGAAAAACATTAATTTTCAAAAAGATGAAAATAGAAACAACATTTTTATGAAAATTTTACACTAAAAATATTTTTTAAAATGCAACTGTATCATGTTCAAAAACTTGTTTTTTTTCATTTTATTTTTCGGCCTGAATGAAAATATTTAATTTGCACTACTAAGAATTGAAATTTTGGGTTAACTGTGTACATGTATATGTAAAAACTGAGTCTGAACTGTCTTGTGCATTTTCTGGAGGTTGTGAAGTTTGAGGCTTGTTTCATGCTATTATTTCCAACTTTTTTGTGGTTGGAAAAGTTAATTGCATTTAAACTTATTGGGCTTCTAGGCAAGTCGATGTCAGGTTCAAGTACTGGGAATATTTTATAAATATGTGATGGTGTACATGCATAAGATCAAATTTAGAATAAGTTTATCAGCTTTTTTGGAACAACGTGCCCACTTATAAATTCAGTAGGATACTGTTTGCAGGGTAGTTGTGAATACATTGTACATTTGCAGTGCCAGTTGTGAAGGGACTTTGTACACCTTGTCCTACATGTCAGTACATGCGTGTAAAAGTGATACTGCTCTCTGTGCCCATCAATCTCTGTATATATATCTGTCTGTTCTTGTATTAAAATATACAACTACATTGCTTGCTTCCATCTACATGTATACTGTTAAAACAGTTTTCAGGGGAGTGAATATATATATATATTTCCTTTTACTCACAGTAATCCGGTGTGCACTATGTAAACAAGAAGTTCGAAATCTTGGTCTGGTTATTGACAATTACTTCCTTCTGGATTCATTGACTAATGGAGATAACACGACAACCAGTACAACAGCTGATGCCAAATGCACAAGTTGTGAAGACAATGCTGTTGCCTCATCATATTGTCAGAATTGTGCGGAGTGGCTGTGCGATACTTGTGTTCAGGCCCATCACAGAGTGCGGGTGACTAAAGACCACGTTATCCAACCAAAGGATTCCGCTGAAGCATTACAGAGGGAATCCACAACCAGTCCAGCTAGTTCACGCAACAAGCCCCTTTACTGTCCGGTTCACAAACAAGAACCATTGAAACTGTACTGTGAAACCTGCGACAAGCTGACCTGCCGAGATTGTCAGTTATTGGAACACAAAGAACACAAGTAAGATAACTATTCAGCTTAACATAATGATATACTGTAAAATGACTAATTTTCACTGGGTTTAAATTTCATTGATTTACCATTTCAGGCATATTCAGTAGGTTTTAAATTCACGGTTTCGTCATTTAGATAATGTGTTCTATGCTAAATTTTACATATTCACTGGGTTTTAATTTAGCGCATTTTCCAGTCAGCGAAATAAGCTAAATTAAAACCCAGTGAATAATTACCCCCTTTACATTATGTAGTTACGTTATGTACTATAGCAATGTTCACTACGCAGTGAGGTGCATCATGTTACCTGACTGAGATTGCTACAATGTTTCAACAGCAAAAATTTTAAGTTTCGACTGAAAATCGGTACAGCTATACAATTATACTGTTAAAACAGTACACTGTATGTAACCTTGCTATAGCCAACGGCTTTATAATGAATTTCTTGATATAAAACTTAAACACATTGCATGCCCCCCCCCCCCCACTCATAGCAAACCCAATGTGCTTCATTATAGGGAACACTTAATTTTATACATCTACATGTAACAAACTAGTTCCCCCCTGCACAAAAATCATTATAACGAGGTTAAAGTGTATATTCATTTATAGGCCTAATAGTTTTCAGTTTGATCGAAACCACCTGCTTTGTCATTTACTTTTAAACAATCAGTAAATGAGGCAATAAACCACGGCTAAAGATGGGTATACCATAACATTTTGTACAATCCATGACACGTACACACAAGAGCGTATGGAATGGATTGTGCAAAATTGAGTGACATACCCAACTTTAATGGTAGTTCATTGCCATGATATTACACCAATTTCATTTGAAATTTAATTCTCAGACTGAGAATAACTTCAAAGCATCAAAAACTATGTACAAGTCTAATACAGCATCCGAAATGTTATACTTGTAATCATGTTAAAATAAAAATGGGGTCTAGAACGCAGCAATCATTATAGGTACATCTATAATGTGGTGCAAATTAGCACCAGACTCCAATTTAATGGTTGACTAATCTTCCAGTTTGCGAGCGAGCTATTTTAGACATAATATGTATGTAATTCTGAAAAACAATTCTCATTAAATACCCAAGCGTTTCACATTTTTTTTTTACTGATTTCACTTGACAGCATGATTTAGTCCTAATGTATGTTATTTACATTAAAACAATTTAGGTAATCCCACTTTTGTTAGCCATACAAAGACAGTGATAAAAACGGAAGTCTGCAATATGTTGCGAAGTCCTTCAAAGGGCAGAGCCTCCAAATCAAAAAAAAAATAACTAGAATAGCAATAATTTGCCCATTGCACGCAACAGCAACAATGTGACAAAACAAGTCACGGCATACGTCGGGAAGATCAACCCCGATTTGCTGCACTCTGATTTGTTATCACTCAATCGCTGGTGACATTATTTACTCCAAAATTAAAAAAAGAACAAGTGAAATTAAGTCGCATTGGAAAGAAAAGTATGAATAATTCAACAGCAGACGAGACGGGATGAGACAAAACAAACTCTGACCTCTGGAAATACCCCATTCATAGGGTTCCTTAGTACAGAAAAACGTCGCCCTAAGGCGACATAATGCACGTTGCAACATTGTGACCGATGCATGCTGGGCTATCAGGGGTTCTGATCGAGGTAACAAAGATGGCGGCGCAGAATGCATGATTTTCCGCGATGTTTAAAAACAACATCTCGTTGGCAATTTAGATGTAATGCTTATGATAATCGTCAATGAATCGTTTTAATAAACAATTTGTGTATTCCACACCAAAAAGTCAGATACCGATGATTGCAATAGCAGCGGTGAATACCCGTCCAACGCAATGCCGTCAGCTGACAATGTTACGGTGATCGTAGCGTTGTACTCATAAGGTATATTGCAATGAAAAATCGCCGAACTGCCATTGTAGAATTATTTTTTAATTATTGATTTATTAATTTCAACATATTTCGATATCTTGCCGACTTTATATATTTAACCAAAAAATGTTTTCCCCCGACGTTTATATGAACCGACAGTGACATGGGCACTAAAACTTATACACAACGATGAACCAGTTACATCCATGGATAACAGTATATTCACTGACTGGCTATAACACAAGTTTTTCAATTTGTTTTTCCTTTTTATGATGTTCCATTTCAAACTTTATTTGACTTGATACAAAAACAAAAAATACAATGCAGTAAAATGATATAAAATTTATCAGATATAAAAATATCTTGTCTTTAATTAATTGTAGATTGACAATATTAACACACAACAAAACTTGAAAGAAGATACTGCTGTTCAAAATCAACGTACACGTGTGACATCAGCCTAATGTGTTTTTGTTTTAACCTCCGATTGACATTCTGTTAGTTTTAACAAACGAACCAGATCGGAATAAGTCGTACATCAAGATAATGGAAGGGGAGACAATGATAAATAAACAGAAGGAAGGATTACCATTGCAAGTTTAGTTGCGTGCCGAGTTTAACAATAACTTGCTCACTTCACCGGCAGCGATGCATCAAGCTGTCGTTCGTTTAATCTGCACTTGCACTCGAGTGTAGTAACCGTGATTGATGTTTTTGGCTTCATGACTCGTTCATAAAAATAAATTCATAAGCTATATTCAGTCAGCGATACAAGGAATACTAATTTCTCACTATTAATGTGATTTACCAGCGTTCCATCGGGAAAGAAAACAATTAAATTCTTGTTGCCACTTTGGCCGTAACAAACGGACGACACGCTTTAAAAAAAATGGCTGCCAGGTCAGAGGTCAATATCTAAAAATACGTATTTTAGACGTGATTTCAAAAATAAAGTATATATATTTTTTCACTTTTATTAAAGCAGATTAATTTTACATTGAAATATTTGAAATAAATAAAAGTTAAAATAATTAAAGTAGTTAATTCATAGCTAGTAGAATGGAAAATGAATATTAATTAGCTCATGAATATTAATGAGCTCATGAATATTAATTAGCGACCGGCACTCAAATCAAGCTGGGCAGAACCCTGATAAGGTGTGTGAATTGCTGTCTCGTACCAACAATGTTTTTCAGTCATTAACTTGGTAAATGTTTCAGTGTAATTAATTTCTTTCTCATCTCTTCCAGATACCAGTTTGTTAACGAAGCCGCTGCCAAACAAAAAGGACAAATGTCAGCTCTGATGATGAAACTTGAGGAAAAGAAAAAGTACATTGGCACTGCACAGCAACGAATCTCAGAGAAACTGAAACAAATCAATGATTTAGAAACCAAAACTTCGCAAGAGATAAGACTATTCATGTTAACATTGATAAATGAAGTTAATCGACGAGCAAAAAAACTGCTTGAGGATCTGAAAGCAACCTGTGCGATTAAACGGCGACGACTTGATGTGCAGGCTCAGGAAGTGAAACAACTACACAAGCTAATAGACCATTGCACTGGATTCACAAATAACGCTTTGCATACCGGTAGCAATGCAGCATTACTTTATAGCAAGAAAGTCATACTCAGTCAACTCTTCAGTGTTCTACGCTTGCCCTGTATCAGGTCACCAATATTTGGTTTGGATGTTAAGTTTATGTTTGATATGGACAGCGCCAACAAACAAATCGGTAAATTTGGTGTTCTTATGATAAGCGATGCATCAGGACAAGGAAACGATCCACAGCATGTTGTCCAACAGTTGAACAATGCCGTGCAACATGCTCCTGGACAAGCTTTTCTTGGAAACCAACAAAGACCGCCTCAATACAGAGCACCATTTTCTCACCCACAACAACAACAACAACAACAAAAAATTAATCTTCAGCAGTTAGCAGAGCAAAGGAGACAGAGCAACTCTGTTGTGAAGAATGCTTTCAGCCAGCCTTATACCATGAATTCACAGAAAATTCTACATCAAAATTTACTACAAAGACACCACCAACAGCAGCAGCAACTGCAGCAGCAGCAGCTTCAGCAACAACAGCAGCAGCAACAACAACTACAGCAGCACCAGCAACATTCTCAGGGTATGAAGTTAGAACAATCTAGAGTCGGTGGTCAGTTGCGGCCTATAGCACCAAAACCGTTAGCTCCTCCATCAGCAACAATATCAAGAGCTCAACTTCAGCTAAGCACCTCCACAGCCCATGTTTCAAATAATGTTGGCAACCCAGTTATATCACAAGTTGTATCACTGGGGGGAAATCTCACTCGATTATCTCCAAGCACGCTACGCCAACTTAGCCCATCAGTTCGAGAAATGCAGGAAGCTGTTTTTTCAACACACACTCCAGAAAAAGCCAGCAGTGTTGTCAGCAGTGCGAGTGGAGATGGTAATACTACTTCTGGAACTCCACCCAAAATGCATGCGACTGTTCCCTTTTCTGGCACCCAGTACAAGCAAGATTCTGCACCGAAAATGAAAAATGAACCAAGCTCGCCCAATGAACGACCTTCGTGCAGCTTTGAAAAAATGTCTCAAAAAAGTACTACACCATCACCTGCTAGTGGATGTTCTGGTCAGCTGGACATGTCATCTGGATTTCATACAACCACTGATTCAAGGCCACCCAGTTCCACAAGCTCAGCGTGAGTAGTGTGTAGTGTAGCTACATTTTAGTATATTCTTCTCATCATGCCTGTTCATAGAATGAATGCTGTCAATGCATGATCTTAAAACTATTGCATTTGTCTTTCCTAGTCATTGCAACTTACCAAAAGATGTAGGTGAGGCTGAACTTTTTTCTTTCTATTATATTTGTAATAATTTAAATTTATCCGTGTTTTACAGTGAAGACAGAAGTTCAACTACTCCAGAGTCGAATGCTAGTTTCAGTGCTGTGAAAATCAAGCAAGAGAGACAGTCTAGAGATGATCCTGAATCTTCCTGTATGAATTACACTGCCAGACAAAACAGCCAACAGGAAGGTCTGAATAACACTCCATTTGAGTCAATTTCAGTAAGTTGATTCAGTTGTCACTGTGTTTATTTACATGATGCATTATATACATTAAGTAGTGCTTGTTTATAATATTCCCAGCTCACTATCATTATGACTTGTTCGTTTCCATCATAGGAACTTCACATACCCAATATTGCTCTGTCTTTTGACAACAATCGGGCAGACCACGACAAGAGTCTACCCGACCAAGATGTCCACAGTGAATGCAGTGAGAATTACGAACTGTCTCCAGCTCCAGGCTGTTCATCATCTGAGGTTTACTCACGCCAGGGAATACCGGTAGAGTTCAATGAGGACTACTGTGCTTGTTGTCAGAATGGTGGTGATCTTCTGTGTTGTGATACTTGTCCAAAGGTCTTCCATCTACAGTGTCACATTCCATCTCTCACTGCCACTCCAAAGTGAGTATACATTAATGAGATTTATAATAAAAATAATAAAAATAAAAAAATAAAATTATATCTTCTGTAAATCACTTTGTTTCATAAAAGAGCAATTATTTCATAATTCACAAGGCAGAAACATATCAGTGAACATTTTATTGGGATCTTTAGGATACCAAGTCACAATGATATAGTCATTTCGTTCCCATGAATAGCAGCTTTTTATGAAAACGAGGGAATTGCTGGTATAGATTTCGGTTTCTAATTCCCTTTCTATTTACCGTGCAGGGAAACCTGGATATGTGGACTTTGTCAAGACTTGTGTAAAGAGATCCAAGGTATCTCAGAAAATGATGAACATGGAAAAAGGAAAGCCTCCTCTGGTCTGAGTGAAGCCCATCAGAAAGTAAGCATAGCTCCTGGAATTCTGAATTGTTTTGTCAGTCAAGATTTTAATGAATACTGTTACTAAACAAGTGTATATATACACATGCATGTGCAATCAAACATGTGGCTGAAATGTATCTGTTGGCAGTTTGCATGTCATAGAGCAAATTTGGTTTTATTTCATTTAGTAAAAGTTAACAAATGTTAGCTTTGCATGGTATTTGCTGTATTGTTTGGTGATTTATTGATAAAATACTCAGCTTTTGTTTGTGTGTCTTTCTTCCAGATATGTGAAAGAATTTTATTGGAGCTGTTCTGTCATCCTGCCAGCCCACCATTCCATGAACCAGTTGACAGATCTGTAAGTGAACTTATATAAGGGAGATGGTGTCATCATTGTTCAGTAGACAAGTTGTGGAGTTTGCTTGTTGCAATGTCACTGAGTGTGTGCAGATTTAGTGATAGAAGGGGGTAGAGATTTCCTTGACTTTTTGGACCTGGGTACATGCGATACAAATCTGATTTTGCAACAAAACTAGATATACTACTTTAAAAGGGTTAATTATTCACTGGGTTTTAATTTTGCTTATTTCGTTGACTGGAAAATGCTCTAAATTAAAACCCAGTGAATATGTAAAATTGAGCATAGATTAATTATCTAAATGATAAAACCGTGAATTTAAAATCCACTAAATATGCCTCAAATGGTAAATCAGTTAAAAATTAGTCATTTAACAGTACATAAAATCTATTATTGTGGTCTAAAGTGAAGTAACTGCTTCTCCTCAAAAGGCCAATGTGGTATGATATTTTATTTGGAAGAGCACTTGTGACCTTTCTTTTGCGTTCAAGATTGAAGTTATGAAGCATGTGCCCAGTATAGCCTAGAAACTATAGAACCAGATGTTGTCACCTGTAGTTTGCCAATGCATAAAAACACATTGCTGATAAATTGATGTCGCATAAAACATTTTGTCTGTGCAGCACCAGATCTCGCTTTCCGTGCTTGCAATTTCTGTTTAAATATCTCATTATACTAGTACTGTTTATATCGCTGCATTATTTCATGTATGTGCTTACTTTTCTGTTTTCAATTCTAAATGATTGACAGATACTGTCAGTCAGAGTGAACAAACACAAACATTCCTGTTTTCAACTATAAAGTATTATTAACAGAGACAGTTTTTAAATTTCTTCTGCAGGTTCCAAACTACTATAAGATAGTAACTAACCCGATGGATTTGTCAACAATAAAAGTGAAATTAGAAAAGACGTCTCCTCAGCATTATGAATGTGTTGAAGATTTTATATCTGATTGTAGATTACTGTTATCTAATTGTTTTGTTTTCAATACGGTAAGTACCATTTACTTTCCTCATTATATTAATGACATTAAAGAATAAAAAAAAAATTTTTGTATTGATTTCTCAAGAAAAGTATTTTCTGAATTTCATTAGCTTTGTAGAACTGTGAGTATCGTGAAATTTGACAATGTGAATAAAAAAATATCTAATCGAAAACAATTTGTAGGTCTTAAAATGTTGCCGTTTACTAAAATTTGTCAGATGTGACTGGGGATTGTTTTATTACGAGTGATTACTTATGATTGCTATGTTAAAGAAAGATGCACTTTTCGATGACTCCATTCACTTCTAATGTATTTAATAGCTATCAGCGATAAGTGAAAATTAAACCACCTAATAATTGGGCCATTATACACAGTTGCTTTGATCATTGATTTTGAGATCATGACTGTTGTAACTGTTATTGGTAGTATTTATGAATAAAAACAATATTTATGTATTTATATTTTGTAGCCGGATTCTGCCATCTGTAGAGCTGGTAAGAAGGTGGAAAGATTTCTCAACAGACTTCTTGAGAAGTGTCTGCCAGATTATGTTGTTTCATCTCCGGATGCACATTCACGGCACCATAAGCGAAAGAAGAAAATCGACATAGTACATTACAAGTGATGATTAGAAAAAGACATGCAATTTTCCATGCATTTAAGTTTTAATGTTTTCATACTGCGATAGTATATACTGCCAATCTTAAATGGACACATGCTTTTGGTAGTTAAGCTATCTCTAGAGTCCTGGGGGGGGGGGGGGGGGGTCAACACTAATTTTGATAACAAAAAATTCTATGTGGAAAGGAATACACTCTAGAAATACGACTTAACATTTGTAAAATTAGATCTTGATTTCCGTGAAGTCCTCTATCTACATTGGGAGGTTCACCATGGAATTATGTTGTAGGGCTTCGTCAATGAAGTTGTGGGGTGTTCTCTAACATTATTAAGTACTTCACAAATTCCCAGCAGTCAAGCTAGCTACCTTCATCTTTTGAAGTCAAAATGTATGGGTGCTGATAGGACCCAGAATAAGAACAGCTCATCCAGCTAAATGTTGCTTTTATGAAGTTATTTTTTAAAGTGTTTGCCGTTCTTGCTGCTCCAGTTTTTTAGATGAGTGGCATCTTGTTTGTTGATCATTTGTTGTACATAACAATACTGTTTTCAGTTTAATCTTGGTTATCTGATTTACTTTGGCAAAGCTAAATTTGTTGGGATAATTGTATGCCTGAATTATACTAATCTCAACGTTATATTAGTTTGAATAATCTCTAATTCCATGTCATATTTTTCGTTATTTCATTGATACTACTAGTCCTAAAAAGTTGGCACTATGAAACTTCGCAACAAATTTGAGTTTTCTAACTTAAGTGTTTTGTATAGAAGCCTTTGAATGCCAAAGTCAACTCTTGTGACCTTTCACAAAATAAAACCAGCCTAATTTTGTATGTATTTATTTCAAAACTATTGACTGAGAACTGTGGCAAAGAAGTAAAGTCTTGTCTATTTTTGGTTCAAAATAAAAACAGTTTACCAGGCAGAAAAATTGTGATAATTAATGAATTAATTGCAATCAGGGTCACTGTATGATGGAAACAAAATGCTGTCTTGTGTATTTTAAGTTTTTTGGTTTCCAACTTGAGTCTGAAATATAAAAAAAACACAGATGTAAGACGGTTGTGTTTGCTTTACTTTCATCACTGACTATATTTCAGCATTAAAAAAAATTCTATATTTCTACTTTACCTAACTTTTGGCGCAACAGTACATTAAACAGTAAAAGTAGAAAGCAAATTGAAATAGAACTTGTCTAATGGCTTGTTATAAACAACAATATGTGAATATTGTTAACATTACTATGGTATGATCAAATCCATGAGTTTATTGTTTTGTGTTCTTTGTTCTGTACAGGGTATTGTCAAATTTTGTAACAAATGCTGATCAATATTACTTTATAATGGTTAGATCAAATTATAGTTTCTATATAAAATATTTATGTATAAATAAAATATTGACTTGTAGTCGTCCAAAGTGATATTAATGTGCGATTTGTTCGAGCACTCTTGTTTTTTTTGTTTTTTTAATTCAGCATTCGTTCAGAATACTTTTATTACCCCATTTCAAACTTTTTTGTTTTAGTTCATCTGCACTGTATAGAAACATACTTGAACTGACTTTTGGATGTTACTGGTGTGAACAAGATACCATTGATTTCGTGCATTGTTAACGCAAACCTTTCTTGTTTAAAGTGTTATTTTTGTGGTAAGAAGTGAAAATCAGTTGCATTCCTACTGTGTGTAATCTGTAAAAAAAATCTCTCTCTGACCCCCTGTAAGCATTCATAGAATATCTTATTCAATAGAATTCTGAATCGACTGAGTGATCAATGGAAATTACATTTGGTATCGATAAAACAGTCTTCAGTGCAGGCTAGCTTGAGGGCTGTAATATATTTTGATTGGTTGCCAAACCAACTGCTTGTATCGATTTTTTTTTTTGGTGGTCACAATAATTGGAGGGAAATTTTTTGCATATAATACAAAGTGAAAATGCAACCTTGAGGTTAAAAACAAATGCACCTAATTGTTTTTTTACCACGATATTGAATCATTTATTTTGCAACTTAGCAAATGCATGCCCATAATGTTAAATGTGTGAAATGAAAAATAGTTGCTGTCACATAGTCTTTCGTTGTAATGTAGCAAGTGGATTTAATAGCTATTCTAGAAATGTCCGAAACCCATACTCTGAAAACTACCTTGTGTAAATATTTGAATGGTTATCTTCACTTATGCCAAAAATAAAATGGTGATCATCTGGTACTTTCATTATTACAAATTTTCTGTAGCGTGACAATGCTCCGCATCAATTGTTTTGCTGTTCTTACTATGTAAATAGAAGTGAATTTATAAAACCTATTATAGTATTTTTTTAATTTCTGATATTTTTCTACCTTTGTACTGATCTGCATACTAAAGAGACCCTGTAATTAGAAATTTATTCAATGCTGTGTAATTTCAAGCAGCCTAGCTGGCTTGTGAAATCACCATCTAGTTAAGGGGTTTTCTTTGTCTGAAATAAATTGCTTTCATCTATTGTCATCTATTTCATTTATTCACATTGAATTGTTTTGTTTTTTTCATTGTTTTGCCACTATAATTAAATATTTGGCCAATTTTTTAAATATTTCTGTATTTGTCAGTGTGGAATTAATTAAACCTGCTATCTCCAAGATTAAGATAAAGCAGAGTTTACTTAATATTTCACACTCAATTATATTTTGTGCTAGTTATTTGTAATATTAATGTGTATCTATATTTTTAATAGATATTCAATAGTTTGATATTGCTGATCTTCCATATGCATTTTTTCAGTAAGTTCAATTCTTTTCATAAGAACAATGGAATTGCCAAACACTGTTGTATTGATGATTAAATGTATCAATTGTTTTCATGCTTAACATATTATTATTGTAATAACAGTTTTTCACTCCATAAAGAACACCCTTGGAAGGAGCATGTTTCGAATCTAAAAAGATTACTCTCACTTTCATTGAATTAAAATTGTCATATAACTATGGTGATTGTGTGCTTTTGTCTTTCAGTCCGAGGTTGATTTTCACATCTTTCTTCAAAATGACTCATGAATCGCAAAGCATGATGAATCACTCAAAATGAACGATCCATGCATGTAGAACACATTAGCATTTCAATAGCTTCTATTGTTTTATTGAGTGAGCAGGTACTAATTTGCATAAGAGACCCAAGGAGAAGACAGACCGTTACAAATAAAATTAATTTTTGTGAAAGACTGATGTGAGTGTTAAGACATAAAATAATGTAACTCAAATTTATTTATTTTGGGAAACTACTACTTAGTTTGGGTGTTTTTATCTGGCATTTGTGAAAAATGTATGTATGGTTTCAATTCGTTGATTGACATTTATTACGGAATAAATTGTGACACACTGCTCATTATTGCCTGAAATGAATCATCAAAATTAGAGGTGTTTATGATGTCATTATCGTATACTGTAAATCTCCATTTGCAACCTAAATTCATTTCAACAATAAGCACCGAAATTTAACTAAATTCGTTCGATTCTGATGGTGGTAATTTATAATAATTTAAAGAAGAATGTGGGGGGGGGGGGCAGCACCAATGCCAAATAAGGAATTCACCTACCAGCTGATGAGCAAAATATAATTTACAGCAGGAATAATCGTGCTAGTCGGAGAACAAATCAAACATATGCTTTTCCTGTGTCTGACAAACTCGTCTACACTCAAAGCACAGGGCATATTTATATCTATTCACTTTTTCTTTTCTAATTAGAATAATGCTACTCAATTTTGTCCACCAATTAGTAATATTCATAGTCGTAATTGATTGGTGAACCATGTGTACATTACAATTTTATGACTCAACTTATGGTTATCACAACTTGGCATTCCAAGTAAAAATTCCTAATTCGATTAGCAACATTAGGAAAATATATTTTTAATCTATTGCATCGTTTTAAGAACTCATGACTGATTGGTGAATTATACACGTCTTACTGTATACACTAGTACTGATAAACAAACATGTATGTCCGATTGAACCATACTTAATTTTGTTTTTTAATTCACAGTACGTACCAAGAATTCAAAACGACCAATCATTTGGTTTGTGTATTTAAAGCGGAGGAGTCATCATCTGCGCATGCGTCAGATGGCCATAGCGTGTCATTGTTTACAAAAAAGCGTCTACCCATGAGCCTTTGCGTTTTAGCGTGTGTTGTTATCGTCGCTTGGGACTCAATTCCCGCGCGTGCGCAGGGGACGACCCTCCCGCTTTAACTCTCTTCTGTGTCGTGTCTATTTTACCTAATAACATTAACCAGCTTGTATATACAAATTGGAATCGTGTGTGTCTACTTAAATGACAGAGCAGCCTGTGGTCAAAAAAAGGTCATATTTTTTATAATGCACCATACAATAAATGTGTTCTTTTGTTTATATACGACGACTCTTAAGCAGTGAATTAATTACATTAGACACAATATTGAGGGGGGCAAGGGGGATAGCTGGTACAGGTTACAGGAAATAAAAAAGGCATTTTACGTTTTTTCAGGAAATAAAATGAAAGTTCTATTTACAGTAAAAAATAGGTTTTTACACTTTACAGATAAAGCAAATTCTTAATTACATTTTACATTTTTATAACATATTTAATAATTTGTGTTTAAGAATCAAAATTGAAAATTGCATACGAATTGCGACATTTAATGTGGAAAATGCTTTATACGCTTACAAAAAATAAGATCTTTGTACAAATTACAGACAAATAAAATACTAGTAGCTGAATACATTTAACACCTTGCCCATCTCTACGAATTCATGTTTTTTATTCATTTAAATTACATTATTACGAACAAAATAATAAATTACAGCTTACAAAAATACCCCTTGCCGACCCTCAATATTGAGTTCGCCTCAATATACTATCAGGGGGAAATTCTTTCTCTCTCGGGGTTCTCCACACGTGTCAGGGGGAGACTCGTCTCGTCTCTCTATCTCGTCCCCTTGAGGTACGGGATCGGGAAAGTCACTTTAACTTTACAGTCAAATAAGACACACACAACGAAATACGTTTCAACTCTCGTCTTAGTCGATCTTTTGGAGCACTCTATAAGACACAGCGCCCTGGGGAAAAGTCCCCAAGACTCTCACAAGGCTGAACCAAGACTCGCCCAAGACTGTGCTCAGACTCGCCCCAAGGCTCTCCAGGACTGCCTCTCTCTCGACTGCCCAGGACTGCACTCTCTCTACTGCGTCTATCGTGCTGTGCTCCCCAAGACCAACTCAAACTCTCTTTATTCATTTTCAAAACTCTAACCAATTACAATGCAGTAAAAAGACTCTAGGGCGTAACCTTCAATCATAAAGCCAATCACACTAAGCACTGAATACGTCATACCTTTTGATTAATCGTTCACTACATTAACAAGTAACCTGTAGAATGCTGTGTGGGTAATATTTTTATATTGATTTTTGTTGCATTTGCAGCAAATAGTTACCAAACAATGAGAAATCTATAGGATTGGATATACCTCTCAGCTGGCTTCACATGCATAGTTCAAGACTGCCTAACCGGTGCTTATACCAGGATTTAGTTGCAGCACTGTGGTCTGTGGTTACAGCTTCATTTTCCTAGTAATCACAAGAAATTGACATTACAATAGAAAATAAAAGACTGGCACTCCCATACAATTAATAGCAAGTGAAATTCCTGGAATTGGAACATAGATTTTGAAGTCACTGGTGTAGGCATTGAATAACTTCAAGTTGGCATAAAGACGAGGTAGTTTATTTAATCAGTGCTGAACTAGAGGTTGAAATTATAATTAAGTTCGTTGTCATGTAATTTGTTTATTTAAATTTCTCCTGAATTCAAATAGAATACACTGGTGAAAGGATGTTTTTGAGGTGTGGTTACATTGTGTATGGAGTGGTAGGGTTGGGTGTCATATATTTTTTTCATTTTCAACTCTCATGAAATCACACAGAATTTCACTTAATTTATTTTCGATGAAAAGTTTTCAAGCATACGGTGTGAATCAAATTTTCACTGTGATGTGTCAAGTATCAATAGAGTGTGAGGGAAATGGCATTTTCACTGGAATTTATTTTAGCGGAAAAATGTTCACAGTGAAAGGAAGTATTCCACATTATTACATATATACTACAGTTTATTTTGATTCGTCCCTGAAATCAAAATCGGTACTTCCACACCCCATATGCAAATGAGGTCTGAGAGCGAATAAAGTAGTCCGTTCAAGAGTAGCGTTTTTCGAAACATAGCAGAAATAAACAATATTTAGAAGTACGATACTTTACGTTTGGGTACATGAATATATTTGCCGAGTGAAATGAAATTTGAACAACAGTAATGGTACTTCTAAGCAGTAACTTTTTTTGACTAAAACTAATTTGCATACTGTATCACCCATGCAATGATGTTTTTGGTATTTTCACGGTCAATATGCAAATGAACATGGTATTGGCGATTCGCTCCACTTGGATTGCCCTTAAAATCACTTTAATTTTGTGTATCTGTGTGTGTGTGATTTCTAGTGTTTTCACGTATTAATTCTGCTGTGATTTGTTTGGCTTGGCCGATTTCGCTCAAACTTAGCAGGTAGGTCACACCTTCACCCTAGTATGAAATGTATCTCCTACAAATGTTGGATACAACACCTCAGACATAGCTCATTTTGCTCAGCTTGAGTGTGGGCACAAAGTTACTATTGGTAAAATCTGAAAACAAATTCTGACCACCATTTCCATGGAAACAGCCAACAACTGAATTTTTTAATACCTTCACGCCAAATGTATCACACCCTACATTTCTACGAATAAAAAGCATGGACGTAGCTCATTCTAATCCGCTTGAGTGTGGGCAACAATTTACTGAGATTTTTTTTGGCTTGGCTAATTTTGTTTATAATTGACAGGCAGGTCGTACCGTCACTAATTGGCAAAACAATCCTGGTCCACAGCTACCATGGCAACAGCCAAAAACTGTTTTTGAATACTTTGGACCCCAAATTTATTACCTCCCACTAGTCTTGTATTCATTCCTTTTATTTTGGCTACGTTGCACACCGGTAAGAGATCACCGACGCCGACATTGTTACACTGTATCAACGTAATCCCGACGCAACTTTGAACTTTGAATGAACTGTAAATGCTGCCTGCAATCCAGAAAATACTATGGTTGGAAATAATAAATTTAAGGGATTGTTCAGTTACTCTGGCCTGGGGGGGGGTCGGCAGATTCCATTTTGTCAGCTGTAAATCTCAGTTGACCCACCCCTATCAACAACAAAAAGTGGGCGACCCCCTAACATTATATTTTAAAACATGCTGACCCCCCCCCCCGAAAAACAAAGAAACATTAACAGTTTTGGCTCTGACATGATTACAAAATGTATGATGTGCATTTAAAATATCGTGGTTTGCCGTAATTTTTAGTGTTTGCATTTAATAGACCAGTCACCTTAGGAGGGGAGGGGAAGCATACAGCCAAAAAACGACTACAGAAAAGGCTGCAGTAGGGAAATCTATGCTGCTAAAGATAGTAAATAAAAACAAAGCTGTGGAGTACTCACTTGATAAACGCCCTTATAAGATAGGAAAAGAGGATTTGAATCTAGGCGGTTTGAAAACTAATTTGGATTTAACATATCTTTCATATCTTATAGACCAGGAAAGCTTTACACCTGAAGCACAGTCTGTGCTTATGAAAACAAAGGACACTTTGATTTTTGTATAAATTTGTGTTGGATTTTGGTATTTTACAGAGCAAAATATGCATATTTAAAAGTTAAAAAAACAAAAAAACTATTTATTTATATACATGAATCCATTTAACTTTTTTGATTTGCTGAACAAAAACTGTCACTGCTCTTTGTACTAATTGCTGGGTTTTTCCGTCTCCAGCTACAATTGGATAAATCCAGTAAATATCTTATACAATGGTGACTTCAGACTTTAAATAAAATAATCTGATATCACATGGACTTGGGATGTGTTCAAAACTTAACTGTATAATTGCATGGGGCTCTGCCGCATTGCATAATCTGTTAGTTATTTGTCAACTTCAACCCCAAAATATTTAGCCTATAACATTTTTTGCATCAACAAATTTATAGGCAATATGGTAATAGTTATTATTAAGAACACATTTGTACGATTAACTTTTTAATCTATTGTTCTGAAATAAAATTTAAAAAAATATATGCATAAGCGCGTGTGTGAATTGTGGAAAACAGGATGACCCCCCTCCCCCATTCGCAAAATCAAAAACAGGGTACCCCCCCCTACTGATCCACCCCCAGGCCGAAGTAACTGACCAATCCCTAACAACAGCATACGTCCTAGCAATAAAATAAAATGACTTCTAAGGACTGAATGTTTTTTTGCGAACTTTGTATACGGTGCCCGGTTTTAGTTATAAACCGACGTTAGCTTCACGTTCATGTCCTACCATGGCAACAGCCGAAAACATATTGCTAGTTGTTTTTTTTAGTGGAGTGGATCGCCAACCGGCTTGTTTTCATTGGCAAAATCGTTCAGCAACATGTTTGGCATATTAGGTGTACATCACATGGACTACTACGATTGAGAGAACTTGATGTATGTTGAATGAGTTTTATAAACCCCAAAGGGCTCTTGGAAGATCCACCCGCAGTAAAATTAGCGATTGCCATGGAGGCGCAACCATCAACATCAAAATCCCAGGAGGTTTCTGCTGGCGACGTTACCCAGTTCCAAATAAAGATCACCAATGCCAAATAAGCAACATTTTAACCGGTAATCAAGATTAATTCAATCCACGGCAAACAAGCAGCATCACAAGTGAAGTTGTAGCGTGAAGCTACGCGACTACTGCTGACAACGTAAGTCATGCTTGCGTGCCTTCACCATTGTATTCAAACGAATCACGTGGTGTGCCATTCTCTTTCAAACCCAGGATTCGATCAATAGGGGAGTTTCAGTAAAAAAACACATTGCAAATCATGCAAATTCAACATTTTCAAACCAGTATACTAAAACAGAAATTCTCAGCGATGCAAAAGAAGGATAGATGTTACTTTTCATTATACACATTTCTGTTGATACAATCCCTCACATATTCTATTCCCAGTTATACCTGCGTAAATGGACTAGCCTCTTTTGATGTTGACATACAGACTAAAATCACGTGACAGGCTGTTAAAATTGGCTGTTGCATACACTTTCGCCGGTCTGGAAAATGTGTTTAGTTAGCTCTCATTCAAGTAACAATGCAGATTTCCCAGTGGGAGTGAAACTATTCGACTCTGCCATTACAAAATAGGGGTGTTTTGAGCAAAAAAACGAATAACCCTGGAGTGCACACAACACACTGAATTTTGGAACAAATCTTGCATATTTACAGCAGCAGAATACCACAGAAATATCAGACGAAACATGGAAACACTATATATATGTATTTCGGCCTGAACCCTCTCTATTGCAATTCCAGGAATTACCCCCCATATGTGCAACCATTTTCCACCTTGGTACCACCCAAGCCTGAAAACAAAATCTTAATACCACGCTGAAGCGTTTGGTAATACTAGTAACTACGGATGTCAGAATAGCGACGGTATCTTGTAATTAGTTCCAAACCACTGAGCCAAGTTCCGTCCAAAACTTCAAATAGACCTAAACGATGACAGACATAACACAGCAATTCGGCTAATAATCAGCTAATTAAGTCGGTTAACAGATACGCGAAAACAAATTCATGACAATACCAACGCTGACTTTGAAAGCGAGCATGCTCGAAGTTCCCATGCGATGTATTTTAAAGGAAGATCATCACCACGCTGGAATGAAAAAGAACAATTAACCTGCTTGATAACTTATAAAAAAATAATGATGTTAATTAGTATGATTATATTGAATCAATACAAGTAACGGTTTTTTTTTTTTTTTTTGCAAAATGACTACTTGTCACAATTGTATGGACATGATCTGCCGTGGTTTGCAATGTCATAAAAGACAAACTCGGCAGGTTTCATCATGTTACGAATTCCTTGTTTCCAGGATTAACCTAAGTGACTCGTTTTACAACTTGGATTTTACTAGCTGAAACATTTTGAATTGAGAAGTACAATTATTCACGGTGGCACGCGTGGTCGTTGTCAAGACACAAAGTGTCGCAAGTGCAAACGCATTTCCAACAACGTGTGACTGCATTTTATCGACTCTAGGTGGCGCTGTACATAAAAACACAATGTCTGGTTTCAACCAGAGATTTCCATGTTGCTGAGCCACACAAAAACGTTCCATGGACGTTCATTTTAATATCGGACAAGGGAACCGATCACTGTACATAGTTGTAATATTATAGTAAACGAATATGTCTCTTTTAATTGATTGTATAAACACGTAAATTGTGTAACCACGTACGAAGCGTTCCAACTATGTGCTTAAAATAACTAAAATACTTAGAATAATAACGAAGTTATTGATTCCGGTGACAACATTTTGTATTCCGATGACGAAGTTTTGAATTCCGATGACAATGGTTTGGAATCCGATGACAAAATATTGGATTCCGATGACTTCGATTCAATAATAAAAAAACAAACCATCCGACTCAATGGTAGCCAAATGTAACAAAAACGTGCTCAACCTTTGACCCAAGAAAATTAAATTAATATTAAATCTATTCAAGGTCACACACATTTCCACATGAAAAATGTATATTGTAACATTATATTACGTCATGGTTGACGTCACTTTCGTATGTGTGAATGGGTGAAATTATTTAAAATTAAAATTAAAATGCCTCTATTAATTTTCAAACTTAACCGTGATTTGGTTGTGACTATGACGAATGTCGCCAATGATCACTGAACCAATCAATAACTTACATTTGCCACTTTAAGGGTGCGTGCAATGTTATCGGCGAGGGAGGGAGGTTGGCTGGCATTTAAATTAATCCCACATCGACACGATATACCACTGGGTTCAACACGATGGGATAATTGTGTACGCCGACGTCATTCGTAGAGTCATTTTAAGTTGTTTGTGTGATTTATTACAGTTGTGTTGAACAAAAACATTTAGTGGCATGATGGACAGATGAAAAGAGGGCGTCCCGGCACCAACATGTGTTTTTTTACGAGTGGTTTACCCCATAGTATACGGATACTGATAATATACCCCATAGTATACGGATACTGACAATATACCCATAGTATACGGATACTGATAATATACCCCGTAGTATACGTATACTGATAATATACCCCATAGTACACGGATACTGACAATATACCCATAGTATACAGATGCTGACAATATACCCCATAATATACGGATACTGACAATAAACCCCATAGTATACGGATACTGACAATATCCCCCATAGTACACGGATACTGACAATATACCCATAGTATACAGATACTGACAATATACCCCATAATATACGGATACTGACAATAAACCCCATAATATACGGATACTGACAATAAACCCCATAGTATACGGATACTGACAATATCCCCCATAGTATACGGATACTGACAATATCCCCCATAGTATACGGATACTGACAATATCCCCCATAGTATACAGATACTGACAATATACCCCATAGTATACGGATACTGACAATATACCCCATAGTATACGGATACTGATAATATACCCCGTAGTATACGTATACTGACAATATACCCCATAGTATACGAATACTGACAATATACACCATAGTATACGGATACTGACAATATACCCCATAGTACACGGATACTGACAATATACCCATAGTATACAGATACTGACAATATACCCCATAATATACGGATACTGACAATAAACCCCATAGTATACGGATACTGACAATAAACCCCATAGTATACGGATACTGACAATATCCCCCATAGTATACAGATACTGACAATATACCCCATAGTATACGGATACTGACAATATACCCCATAGTATACGGATACTGATAATATACCTCGTAGTATACGTATACTGACAATATACCCCATAGTATATGAATACTGACAATATACACCATAGTATACGGATACTGACAATATACCCCATAGTACACGGATACTGACAATATACCCATAGTATACAGATACTGACAATATACCCCATAATATACGGATACTGACAATAAACCCCATAGTATATGGATACTGACAATAAACCCCATAGTATACGGATACTGACAATATCCCCCATAGTATACAGATACTGACAATATACCCCATAGTATACGGATACTGACAATATACCCCATAGTATACGGATACTGATAATATACCCCGTAGTATACGTATACTGACAATATACCCCATAGTATACGAATACTGACAATATACACCATAGTATACGGATACTGACAATATACCCCATAGTACACGGATACTGACAATATACCCATAGTATACAGATACTGACAATATACCCCATAATATACGGATACTGACAATAAACCCCGTAGTATACGTATACTGACAATATACCCCGTAGTATACGTATACTGACAATATACCCCATAGTATACGGATACTGACAATATACCCCATAGTATACGGATACTGACAATATACCCCATAGTACACGGATACTGACAATATACCCATAGTATACAGATACTGACAATATACCCCATAATATACGGATACTGACAATAAACCCCATAGTATACGGATACTGACAATAAACCCCATAGTATACGGATACTGACAATATCCCCCATAGTATACAGATACTGACAATATACCCCATAGTATACGGATACTGACAATATACCCCATAGTATACGGTACTGACAATATACTCTATAGTATACAGATACTGACAATATACCCCATAGTATACGGATACTGACAATATACCCCATAGTATACAGATACTGCAATATACCCCTTAGTATAAGGTACTGACAATATACCCCATAGTATACAGATACTGACAATATACCCCATAGTATACGGATACTGACAATATACCCCTTAGTATACGGATACTGACAATACACCCCATAGTATACGAATACTGACAATACACCCCATACTATACGAATACTGACAATATACCCCATAGTATACGAATACTGACAATACACCCCATAGTATACGGATACTGACAATATACCCCATAGTATACGGATACTGCAATATACCCCTTAGTATAAGGTACTGACAATATACCCCATAGTATACAGATACTGACAATATACCCCATAGTATACGGATACTGACAATATACCCCTTAGTATACGGATACTGACAATACACCCCATAGTATACGAATACTGACAATATACCCCATAGTATACGAATACTGACAATACACCCCATACTATACGAATACGGACAATATACCCCATAGTATAAGAATACTGACAATACACCCCATAGTATACGAATACTGACAATATACCCCATTATAGTATGCGGATACGGACAATATACCCATAGTATACGGATACTGACAATATTCCCATAGTATACAGATACTGACAATATACTCCATAGTATACGGATACTGACAATATTCCCATATTATACGGATACTGACAATAATCCCATAGTATACGGATACTGACAATATACTCCATAGTATACGGATACTGACAATATACCCCATAGTATATGTATACTGACAATATACCCCGTAGTATACGGATACTGACAATATACCCATAGAATACGGATACTGACAATATACCCCATAGTATACGGACACTTGCAATATACCCCATAGTATACGTATACTGACAGTATACCCTATAGTATACGGATACTGACAATATACCCCATAGTAAACGGATACTGACAATATACCCCATAGTAAACGGATACTGACAATATACCCCATAGTAAACGGATACTGACAATATACCCCATAGTATACGGATACTGACAATATATCCCATAGTATACGGATATTGACAATATACCCCATAGTAAACGGATACTGACAATATACCCCATAGTATACGGATACTGACAATATACCACATAGTATACGGATACTGACAATATACTTCGTAGTATACGGTACTGACAATATACCCCATAGTATACAGATACGGACAATATACCCATAGTATACGGATACTGACAATATATACCCATAGTATACGGATACTGACAATACACCCCATAGTGTACGGACACTGACAATACACCCTATAGTATACAGATACTGACAATATACTTCATAGTATACGGACACTGACAATACACCCTATAGTATACAGATACTGACAATATACATCATAGTATACGGTACTGACAATATACCCCATAGTATACGGATACTGACAATATACCCCATAGTATACGGTACTGACAATATACCCTATAGTATACAGATACTGACAATATACCCCATAGTATACGGATACTGACAATATACCCCATAGTATACAGATACTGCAATATACCCCTTAGTATAAGGTACTGACAATATACCCCATAGTATACAAATACTGACAATATACCACATAGTATACGGATACTGACAATATACCCCTTAGTATACGGATACTGACAATACACCCCATACTATACGAATACTGACAATATACCCCATAGTATACGAATACTGACAATACACCCCATAGTATACGGATACTGACAATATACCCCATAGTATACGGATACTGCAATATACCCCTTAGTATAAGATACTGACAATATACCCCATAGTATACAGATACTGACAATATACCCCATAGTATACGGATACTGACAATATACCCCTTAGTATACGGATACTGACAATACACCCCATAGTATACGAATACTGACAATATACCCCATAGTATACGAATACTGACAATACACCCCATACTATACGAATACTGACAATATACCCCATAGTATACGAATACTGACAATACACCCCATAGTATACGAATACTGACAATATACCCCATTATAGTATGCGGATACGGACAATATACCCATAGTATACGGATACTGACAATATTCCCTTAGTATACAGATACTGACAATATACTCCATAGTATACGGATACTGACAATATTCCCATATTATACGGATACTGACAATAATCCCATAGTATACGGATACTGACAATATACTCCATAGTATACGGATACTGACAATATACCCCATAGTATACGGACACTTGCAATATACCGCATAGTATACGTATACTGACAGTATACCCTATAGTATACGGATACTGACAATATACCCCATAGTAAACGGATACTGACAATATACCCCATAGTAAACGGATACTGACAATATACCCCATAGTAAACGGATACTGACAATATACCCCATAGTATACGGATACTGACAATATATCCCATAGTATACGGATATTGACAATATACCCCATAGTAAACGGATACTAACAATATACCCCATAGTATACGGATACTGACAATATACCACATAGTATACGGATACTGACAATATACTTCATAGTATACGGTACTGACAATATACCCCATAGTATACAGATACGGACAATATACCCATAGTATACGGATACTGACAATATATACCCATAGTATACGGATACTGACAATATACCCCATAGTGTACGGACACTGACAATACACCCTATAGTATACAGATACTGACAATATACTTCATAGTATACGGACACTGACAATACACCCTATAGTATACAGATACTGACAATATACATCATAGTATACGGTACTGACAATATACCCCATAGTATACGGATACGGACAATATACCCATAGTATACGGATACTGACAATACACCCATAGTATACGGATACAGACAATATACCCCATAATATACGGATACGGACAATATACCCATAGTATACGGATACTGACAATATACCTCATAGTATACGGATACGGACAATATACCCATAGTATACGGATACTGACAATATACCCCATAGTATACGGATACTGACAATATGCCCCATAGTATACGGATACGGACAATATACCCATAGTATACGGTACTGACAATATACCCCATAGTATACGGTACTGACAATATACCCCATAGTATACGGTACTGACAATATACCCCATAGTATACGGTACTGACAATATACCCCATAGTATAAGGATACTGACAATATACCCCATAGTATACGGATACTGAGAATATACCCCATAGTATACGGATACTGACAATATGCCCCATAGTATACGGATACGGACAATATACCCATGGTATACGGTACTGACAATATACCCCATAGTATACGGTACTGACAATATACCCCATAGTATACGGATACTGACAATATACCCATAGTACACGGATACTGACAATATACCCATAGTACACGGATACTGACAATATACCCATAGTATACGGATACTGACAATATACCCATAGTACACGGATACTGACAATATACCCATAGTACACGGATACTGACAATATACCCATAGTATACGGATACTGACAATATACCCATAGTACACGGATACTGACAATATACCCATAGTATACGGATACTGACAATATACCCATAGTACACGGATACTGACAATATACCCATAGTATACGGATACTGACAATATACCCATAGTATACGGATACTGACAATATACCCATAGTACACGGATACTGACAATATACCCATAGTACACGGATACTGACAATATACTCATAGTATACGGACACTGACAATATACCCCATAGTATATGGATACTGACAATATACCCATAGTACACGGATACTGACAATATACCCATAGTATACGGATACTGACAATATACCCATAGTACACGGATACTGACAATATACCCATAGTATACGGATACGGACAATATACCCATAGTACACGGATACTGCCAATATTCCTCTTGGTATACGCATACATGTACCCATACAACAATAATCCGGTACCAGCATATTTAATATTATATTATTATTATATTTTGTCGTGTGTTTCCCGTTTGTATCAGTAGTGTCGTGATAGAAGGCATGACACAGTGATCATCTTCAAGCTCTTCATGTCCTTAGACTGTATGGGCAAGGTACAATTGACTATATATCTATATGGGATACTATTTTGTCGGAGTTTATGGTATAGAAATGAATAGTGGTTTGTTGTTTTAATCTGAAAATCGGGAAATCAGTATTGTAATCGCCCTCTGAACTTGGCACGACGGCCAGCCCAATTACAAGAACGCAGGAGTCTAGCAAGGAGAACAATTTACTAACGTCATTATTTCCACGTGAATAAGATGTGGATTCGAACCATCCCGCAGTATGGTCAGTCGTTGAAGTGAAATGATGGATGTTTCAGATTTATGCGGGCAGCACCCTATCATACTCAAGATAATATACGGCAATATGGTTAGCCCATTTAGTGTAGCATTATCAACGCTCACACATAACGTGGTTTCGATATGAGAAGTGCGCCATCATCTCTGATAATGGCAATGATATGATATCCTTTGAGTAGCTGGATTCGAGTACCGTTGATATTGAAAACTTTGTCTAAAGTTATAGTGTGCCGATAGGACATTTCGACTTTAAATTGAATTTGGTATGTCTATATCCATGTGATTAAATAGGGTCTTTAAACAGAATAAGGGCTGACCATTTGAAATCGAGAGGGAATTTGTCCACGTACACATGAATCTAGAAATTTTGTTTTCATTTTCTTTTCTTTTTTCAATATAGCGGTATATATATTTTGATGCTACTCACTGACTGTTAAATATAAATATTAAACAGTAGCTGACTACCCACCCCTATATAGTTCAAAGTGTATTTCCTTAACGAATGTTTGCTCACCGTGTCGCTGGCCATTGTACACTGAAACCCAGGCTGTCGTGAGTTTGTAACCGATGCAAGTCACATGCGCATGTTGATAACGCTGTATTTATTTGCTTGACCTGTGCAGTGACTGTACACGCTGGTGGCGCTATATTTATTCCGATCACCTGTGCAGCGGCGAGGCTGTGATTCAACTGAATAATGATCAATCAATAAATTGTGCCGAGTAAGTCGATGATGAATAACAAGGAATGATAAACAGGAATAAATAAACGTTCACTATCACATCCAAAACATATTTTTTTTAAATAACAAACCCGGTTCTCTGGCAACCCTAATGTGTGGCTAAAACACTGAAGAACACATTTAATAAACTTTTCTTACTCCATAGACTTTGTTACGTTACGGGGAGCTTGAAAATTCCCCCCGGCTGAGAAAAATCCATTCACACCCTCAGACACACACACACACACACACACACAAATACATTGTCATTGAACACAACCTAAATAAATAAGTGATAGGACGAAGTTTAGAATAGTTATATATTATTATATAGTTATATATTAGTTATATATTAACGAGATTGGCTCTCTGTGTCCGTCACAAAACCGTCCATTAGATTAGCAACAGAGACGAGGCCAATATAATATTCCGGTGAGTTGGAGATCTTCGTCACGACACTGAAGATAAAACAAATCGCATTGTGCGAGGCGTGTTAAGCCCTTCTGGTCATCGCTTAAAGTTAATTTGCCTTTGTTTTGACCCGGTGGCGTTACACAGTACTGATTAAAACCATGAGCGCTACTCGAAGGATTTCACAGCTCGTTTGCTCTATTCTGTCCATATTACTTGGAGTTACCATCGTCATTGGACTCATGCTGGCACATTACGGTGAGTATTGCACGTAATGACAGGCTCTACCGGACTTAATCTAACGTATATCCGTGTATGGCATGGTAATACCAGGACACATTCACTAATACATTTGATTCCGTACAAAATAAATTGAAACTAACTATCATTATCCCTATAAATAATATAATTTTAATAAAGTTAGGCTTGGATCCAAATCTTTGCAATAGTTCTTGACCCCATATAATTGGAGATGGGTATCCATGATGGCGACTTCATATTATAAATCAGACAAGCCTGGGTTCAAGGTCCAATGATGGCATTCCGTGTTAAGGATCGAAAAGTATATAACCAGTATACCTGGTTATAGAGGGGAATGGGTATTACTAGTAATAGCATTTATTTAGAATCCACCGGGTGCGAGTATCGCTACTTCGCAAAGTGAAAATAAGACGCGACATCGCCTGTAGATACATGGGCGGTAGATTAAAATCATTGTTGTGTACACTTGGGGCGGGTTACTCCAATGTCAGCACGTCAGCCGATGACGCGTCTGATCGGTTCAATTTAAGGGATCAGACACTGTGATTATCAGCGCGGACAGCAGGCGTTATACCACCTGGTGCATTTACAGTTAAGTGTGCCCGCAAAACCAGCAGATTATTTCTAAACAAATCTGCACGATCACCATTGCACATTTCAAAGGGAGGGGTCAAATGCGTTCGATGTTGTTTCGCGTGTTTCAAAATCGTGTGCATACACATGACCATGAATCTGTTTAAGAGGCGAACTTGAATTGTTATGTGATAAAGTACGACCGACACCGAGGATTTTCTAGCTATAAATCGCATAGTGATTACATGAAGCCAGAAACTTCGAGGGTATGCGGTTCTCTATCTTAAACTATGGCATTACTTCATTAATTACTAAATATTCACACAGTTTTCAGAACTGAACTAATGGGATACAGAACAGAACGCTGTGATGCATTTCAAGTTTTAATATATTTTAAATTTTTTACTGCCTTATGGTGTTTGTTTTTAAAATCGTGCCTCTTTTATAGAATGTTTATTTGTTTAGTTATTGCCTACTTATTCCACATACCAACAGACCCAAAGCCGAATAACAGACTACGCTCAAAATACATTACAAGTATATACAATGCAGTGATAAAAAGCAACGAACCGACGATACCACGATATAGAAATTTCTAGAAATCCATGATCCATCGGTACCGGCTGCTGTTTAATTTCACATATTGCCAATTCGCTTATTCAGATGATCGAAAGAGACCCAAGTTTTGCAACTAGAAAACATTAACATTAAGTTGCACTTTCAAAGATAGATGTAGTCGCGAGAGAGCAACATCGGTGTACCACAAAGAGGAATTTCTAGGATTTCCTCCGAAATTTCTAGAACACTGTATTTCTAGAAATCCCTCCAGGTGGTTCTGACTGACGGAACCTGTAATCCGTTGGCAATGAATGAATGAATCATGGATGAATAAATAAATAAATGAATAAACTATTTTATATCATTTATAGAGGTATTATACTTTTTTCATTATAAACACGTACAAATGTTATACCTGCACTATTAATTTTTTTAAATAATTGTTATTTAGATTTCATAAACTTTCGCACTAAACCTTAATCTTCTTGTTCTAAACTACTATTATTGTAAATCGCGCCCTCTAGTGTCGAAGAATTCTGTGACGTCAAACGACTTAGATAGATGACAATAATAATAAGAAGAAGAAATTAATAAGGAAACCTTCAGCAATGCTTACACATTAAACTGAAAACCCATCTTCCAACTTTTGATGGTTTTTAAACAAACATCTCACGCATGGTGTACACTCAATGTAGCTACACTTGGCGGTAAAACAACTTTAAAATTTAATATAAAAACAAAATAACCATAATAATATTTATTTTTCTGTACGATGATCCGTAATTCGTACTGCCTTCAGAAGTGTAGCCCAGGAACCACATGACGTTGACAGAGTGTGCGTAGCGGTAAGGCAATTTATTTTCGCTTAGAATTTATTAATGCCGGTTATTTTTGCTGACTGGATGAATCAGTGAAAATCATAGAATTCAGTGAAAATATCCCCTTTCTTATATTTTACATTTAACTCATCATGAATCAGTAAAAAATAAACTTTATACAAAACACCCAAAATGTCTTTTCAGCAAAACAAATAATTCCAGCTAAAACAAAGTATTTTACTGTTTTAACAAGTTGAACTCAGTTGCCTCTTCGATCCATTCCTATTCCTATTCCAAAGTGTGGATCGTTTCAAATGCGAATGTTGCTCAAAGTTTATAGAAAAAAAATATTAAAATTGTGCTAACGATTTTTCTACCCCACCCTGTGCTGTTGATGAACTTATGCGTGCAGTAACAAAATAAGGCCAGCAATTTACATATTATATAGCCTTTCCTTCTCCTGCTGTACGATGGCGTCATTCTATTGCTGGGCGTGAACATGAAGCGAGGGTTATTGGGACCGCAGCTCATTTGCTCACTATTACTTATTGTCACGGGAGTGGCAATATTGATTTCGTTCATGCTGGTGCGAATTGGTAAGTACCTTATCTCCTAACGCGGCCACTGCAGCTGACGCGAATCAGCATGGTACCGTGCCTGTGAACGCTATGCGCTGTGTTAATGTCAGCCAAGTCCAATCCTAATAGCAAGTCCGGCCATTATGAAGACAACGCCACCTTGACTACCAGGCATGACATTGGCGTGATCTGTGTTCACCGTGACAAAATTGAGATTCGATAGTGCCGAGATAGTTATGACGAGGTCATTTTTTTTAAAAATCATCAAGCTCTTCCGTCTACGTTTTCTATGTTTAAACAACGCCGTGTTGACTCTATTGTTCCCTGTCGCTGTATTTTTATTGATACCCGCATGGCTGCTCTTATCTGCGGCCTGTATGTGAGGATAGCATATCTGTATAGTTTTACCGCTTAGAATGGCACACTGTTGTATAGATCGAGCCACTCAAATGATTTTGAAATGAATTACATCGGTGTGCATCGACCCGGCGGACGACCGATACAGCAGTGTTGTCACCAGCGATGACGAGGATAGACCGACGAGGCGTACGTGATAAACAGCAATACAATAATCGAGATCGTAAAACAAACATAACGGATTGTATGTACACACGTACGTGTCTTCTGGGTCTAAGTACATCAGTATTTATAAAATGGTAATATTTCACGGTCTGTTCGATTTAAATTGATGTTCGCGCACTACGACGACCGTGCACTTGTAGGACGGTGTCAAGGTTACGAAAATGACCACTGAAGGAAGTTGGAAGATTTAAAGTCTTAGTTATTTTTTTTAATTTCGTGTATGTTAATTGCGACCTGGTAGCAGCTCTGTGATCATGCGCACACATACATGCGTTATCTGGCGCGGTACATGACGTAATCATTTGTTAGTTCAATTGTGTTCTCCATCAAGACCCCCCCCCCCCCACTGGGATATGGTTTAATGAATATAATTAATACCGTTATAAACAGTGGAACTATAATCTCATATTATTTAGGGATTAACGGTGAAATCATGATTGGTCTGTCGCTCAAGCAAACCGTACACATGTGGGAAAACGCAAAATATTGCCGAGTCATTGTGCACGTAACTCATACCTGCCCATTCATCGTCTGATATCGACTAATGAAAACGTGTCAATTCAGCGCACGGTGATATAATAGATCGTAACAATGAAGTTAAGGTAGAGATGCAGTTTACCTGACAGGTATTTTAATTAGTTAATTAAGAAACCAAGATGACCTTCCTTGTCCACAAAACTATATATTTTCGGAAAGCTTATTGTATGAATTTTAACATTTTGTTAGTATTTTATTTTTATGGACACTGTAGTTTGAAATATGCACAAAAATGTGCTTTTTTGGTCAAAAGTGATTTAAAAAAATTAGCTTCTAAACCATGCTTCTGTTTCCTGTGAAAATTGGTTTATAGGTACATCTGTTTACTATGAAGAAAGCGCCGTCTTGAAAACTGTCTACCAGTTGTCAATTTTGCAGGGCGGCAGCTCAAATTTCACTACTTCAAGTTTATGCATAAATTAACACCCAGGCTAGTTGTCTGTACGATTGTCGTAATATTGTTCAACCAAAAACAACGCCCCGACGGCGTTTTGAAGATAAACACATTGTCAATCATTTGTGAAAATTTCAAAACAAAAGGTCAAAGTGTCTAGGAGCTATTTTTTTTAAAGTTCTGGGATGTGCACTAAACAGAAGCTGAGATAATTGCTAATTTGCATAACAATTCACTCAGTAAGAGGTTTGCTAATGCTCATAATTGAAATGGCTGTAACAGTTCAAAATTTTAATGTATTATCGTTTTGTTAAAAGTTAAATATAGTGCATTATATGGAGATCCCGTCATTTCTTTTTTTGCACCATGTTTCTTTTTTATTATTTATGTACAGCCTTGATAAGCATTCAAAAGAGACAATGTTTGCACCTGTTATCTATATTTTAAAATCGATTTTTGAGTATGTTCCACTATTCACAATTATACAAAATTTTAACAGTCTATAGCCAAGACTGTTTGAATAATAAAAAGCAAAAAATAAAAAAATTCACTTCCAAGTGCCCTACAACCTCCATCTCTACCTTAAAAGAACCTCCACAGTAGCTTGGCGAATATTATGTCTTCACCCCAAACTACATGTTAAACCACTGTTAATATTGAAATTATAAAATGGCAAGATCCCACCGGGGTCTACTCTCACCTCAAAGAAAGAAAGAAAATAAATGACCGTTTCCTTGTACATGTGGGCGTAGTTGAAAACTGCGGCCAAAAAGATAGACGTTGAGGGAGATTTGGGGTTCAATAATAGTTCAAAAACTTTTGCTTAAATGGCTGAAAATCTCAAAATTGGGGATCGAAAAGATCAGCTTGACCGCAAAAATAGGGATCAAAACAGCGACACATAGACGTACACTTCAACTATGTGAGTAATCCTCCTCGTCAAACACGATGTTCTAAATCAACGTAATTTGATTCTTACAATGTCTTTAAAAGTGAAACCATGTGTTAAAACTAATTGTTTGACTTCAGTATTTTGCAAACGTTTGGTGCGTCAAATGTAATCACCTGTCGATGCCCTAATTAACTACTAGTATTTAGGTTATATCACACGAATAACCCGGATGTAAGGTACGAGCCGAGACTACCAGCGCGTGACTCATAGATGTGGCGTCATCATGAGACGTGGGATAGGGTACATTCGAGTGAATGCAATTAGGCCACACTCAAAATTATGTTGCCCTCAAGTCGAAAAATTGGGTCGGCCGGTCGGTCGGATTTTTTTTAAAAACTCGTGAAAACTACGGGTATCGTAAATAGCCGAGGTATATGGACTTCATAGTATTCGGAACATATCAGAGAAATACAGATCAAACAACAGTCCGGGATCGTTAATTTTTAGAGAAAACACTTTTCTACTGCTTGAAATGGTGAGGTTTTTAATATTTGGGCCTATTAAAAAACAATCGCGACCCGATATTTCATATTTTCGGTCGGTCGTTGAGGGCAACAAAACAATTTTATTTTGGCCTTATAAAGTGCTTGATATTCGTTGACACACACGCCGTTTTGAAATAAACAACGTAACGGTAATCAAAGATAACTTCCCACGCAAAACTAAAATTCCATGTTTGGAGCAACCGACCTTTTTCTTAGTGTAAGTCACTGTGTGTATGTTCAAGAGTCTACTGGAGATTTGTTTGTCGACACATTAAACTTTCAACGCAAAGTTTTCAATGTCACCGCAATGCATTAGCCTACACAACGCGAGAAGTATGAACTCTCACGACTTAAACGCTATCGGCATTCACGGTTAAAAACTGTTAATTACCAGCCATGGAATGCAGGCAGCAAGAGGGACCACCTGGCCGTCATATTCATGATTCACACAGTAAACCCCATACAATAGATAATAACCACATCGCGCCTGCTATGTGTACATTCCTTTATGAGATACACCTTTCGAAATAAGAAATTTCAATCGCACAACAACCAATTACACATCCGCATACATTTTCGAAGGACTTATTTATTAACAGAGGGCAACCGTGTACAAAACACTGACCAATGCTAGTTTGCCACGGTATACAAAGTGATTCTCAAGCTGCCACCTTGAAATGACCTAAAAGCTAAACAAAAATGTGGGTTACATGGAGCAATACAAAGGATGACCATTAGAAGTTCAGGGTGGTAAACTCCTCAAAGATAGTTTAAAATCTTTAAACAACATTGTTTATTTTCGCCGTGTTGAAATTTGATCCACATGTCACCTCCACATTGAACTTCAAGTGAACGGTTGTCATGTTTCAAATTGTATTCTTCAATTGTAATTATTGAATTGTATCTAATTTCTGTGTCATTTTTTTATCTTATATGCAACTCGTACTGAACAATGTGGTTGGTGGTATTTTGTCTTAGTTTCCGGTCACAATCTGAACATTTCTTCATCTTAATTTACATAGTCTGACCCGAATTTCTTCCTCGCATGTATATTTATATAGTCTACTTATATATTTCTGTATGTCTGTATTCACAAGTTCACTGTTTTTTTTTAGCGGCGTGTATTTCATACTATCAGAAGCTCATAAGAGAACACTTGCTGTCAATGTGTTAATTAGATTACCCATTACCCAACCGACTTTAAATGGCTCACCCGTGGATTGCTCGATTTCGCTGCATCTTCAAAATAAACGTTACCCTTTTGTGCCGCCGCACCATCACGTGGATATTTGTTGGCAATGTGTAACTTGGGGTCTCAGCTGAAAACAGACTACTCATGACATAATCAGAAATCTGTGCGCTTTGAACTTTCTGCGAAACCTTGTCTTTTTTGCAGACCGCGGAAAACGCGTGGATCGCAGGCTAGTCACGTGGCCAGCCGTAAACCTGGATCGATAATGACATGTTTTGCTTGTGATTATCTTTCGTTTGGGTGTTATACACTTGTTTATCTTGATTACTTTAATCCGAATAAATCAGACATTCGTTATCAGTTTACTGCCTTGATATGTATAGGAATGAACATAGTTGATTGCTGGTAGTAGCTACCCGTTAATTCATAGCCAAAGTGGCTCCCATTACTGATAATGATATAATATTTTGTTTAAGACCAATTCATGTTGTATTATAGTCGTGGTCTGTAATGTATGCCCTGAAACGAAACTTGATAAGATTTTGGCTTCTCTTTAAACAATAAAATAAAATGATTGAACATTTATTCACCCCATGAATTTCAAGTATAATATTTTGAAATTAAATTACAGTTTTGGTGCAATTTTGTTTTTTCACAACGACTGTACATAGTGACATTCTGCAAACAAATGGTTTCAATTTCCATATGACGCATAATACATAGAGGGGAGTCGACTAACTTCCATTCAAACAATTTTGAAAACGTTGAAATGCATCTATGGGAGATTTGAAACTGAAAAGCTCTAAGATCTGTTGAAATTGTAGTAGTGTAACTTAAAGCGGGGGTGTTGTCATCTGCGCATGGTCACAGATGGCCATAGCGTGTCATTGTTTACAAGCCAGCGTCTACCCATGAGCCTTTGCGTTTTTAGCGTGTGTTGCTATCGTCGCTTGGAACTCAATTCCTGCGCGTGCGCAAGTGACGACCCTTCCGCTTTAAAAACACTCTTGATACATATTGGAGATGTGACTTGTTATTATACATTTTTCACTTTTAATCCTTGAATACCATGACGAAAGTAATCTAAAGTTGATACAACCTTTGTTCGAAAGTAATTATATATTGTGAACGATGAGGTACTTGTTGTTGTCCTTAATTATTTAAAAAAATCTGGCTTTTAAAAAATAACAAAAAATACAATTTTTCTTTAATATTTTGCTCTATGGAATTGTTCTAAAAATTGTACTATTTTGGAAAATATTAGGACAAGTTTCTCAAAATACATCATTGTAGTACCCAAAAGAATGCTATTGCATGGTACCATGGGACAATAGCTCCATGATTTTACATAATAAACCAATGAATATTGTCAATTTATGACTGTGTTTTTCTAAAATTAAGTGAATGTGCTCGGCGTGCATGGATGCGTTAAAATTGTATTGTACGCGAGTAGTATCCGTAAAATAAGTCACTTGACACGTGTAAGATACGTGACCCTGGGTAGTAATGATAGTTTTGGCAACGTAATACTACCACACACCTGGAATACCCCGATTTGTGACAGACAATTCGTTGAAGGAAATCACATAATATGTGCCATCCGTTAGACGATGAAATTATATCATTTTTATTTATATATATTTTTAATTTCTCTTCACAATTATTTTATTCACAATATACAGGTCAGCCTCCTCCACCTGCGTTATCAGGAAATTTGACAGAACACGCCAGTGAGGGCGGGATGCACATGGATCACGAACACCACTGAAAAACCCGGAACCGATAATGACAGAAATTATAATATTCAAAGGGATGACATACGCACAATCATAGACCACGATGAAAATAATTTGAAGTGAACGAATCAAGACCTCAATCATTCGCAGTGGATGGTGACAAGCGCCCTCAATATTCAAAGTGTGACGTTGACTGCACTTCCAACTGTCTTGGGAAATTGTTATTAATTGTTCCTTGTAATATAATGCTATTGATAAACGATATGTTTGATGGGGGGTAGGAGTAAGGGTATGGGTGGCATTGGGTGGGGGTTGGTTGGTAATTAATTAGCTGTTTCGTATGGATCTAGTACATTTGTTGTATTTCTCAAGTGGATTATAATTTGATGCTTTTTTCTTTATTTTTTAAAATATTACATAGAAAATTAGAATTGAACATTCCAATCGATCTATTTTCGACTATTTTCATATGTCAATATTCCTGGTTCAATCACCGCATTCACGATGCTTCCATCTTGTTATTTGGGGGTGGGAATTGTGTGGCTGATTTATCGTGGTAGACGGAATATTCAGCACCGGACCGTTCTGATTTCAATTACTGCTATTTCATATATAGAATAGACGATTCATTAAGTTGAGATATGTAACTATGATGATTATTACTCAAAACTACGCGTAACTTGAAACTGGGGATAGGCGCGGATGACACTTTTTGACGCAGGATTTTCCAGACGTTTTGCTTATGATTCCCTGGGATTGGCTATTTGAAAGTAAGAAGAAAAAAACGTGGGTTATTCAAACTAGGGTTTGAATTATAAATCACAGTAATTTGTAATTCAAAGTGGCAATCAGATATAATACGCTTGGGTTGGGTAGGGTAACACAAAGTCATTGGATCCATCAATTTTTGATTTTGTATTTTTGATAGAATTGCTCAACCAAGTAATTCAACCAGTAATGTATGAAGAATGCGTTCAACCTTGAATTCTCTTTTCTCGATTAATTCAATCTGAATCGATGAAAATCATTATAATTCCTTGACCCTTGATAGTTTATCTTATCATGCTTTGTATTACTGATTGATGTTACGTCGAGTGATGTTTATTTCCCGTGGTTACCTTAACACCATAAAGCAGACTGGAAAAAAATATCGAAAAAGAGAAACGTTTAATGCATTGAAAGCCCTTCATACCACGTGGTCTGTTCTTAAAGTCACGTCTAAAGGAAGAAAAGCGAACTCGAACACTCTCCGTACGCCCGCAATGCATGATTTTTTTTCCATATCAGTTTGGACATTTTATGGGTTACTTTCGAATACTTTATTATACCAAAGACTCTGTTCGATTGCTTGCCTACTTTAGTTTACTGTTCTTTTTAAAAATCAGTATTTTGTATTAATTTTAAAGCATTTTATTCGATTAATATTTTAATAAGAATATATTGGACCATCTGCTTTGCCTACTTCGTCGCTATCATCGTTAGCAAGTTAATCGGTACAGGCTGCAATGACCGTGGTCTCTTGAGTATTTCCTCAATGTAACCTTTATTGCTGTTATATTATATGTATACCATTGTAAACTTGATGTTTCATTGTGTGCGATTTGTTTCACGATCGAAATGTTGAACGTAATAAAAAAATGAAAATATTTATTATTACATAAATCTGTCAGCTGATTTTCGCACCTCGAACCCAAGAGGGCGCTATAACTCTATCCGCCGAGTCGGTCTACTCCGAGACGGAGAAGAGTGTATTATTTCTATCGAAATTGAAATTGAATAGTATAGCCCTAACTCTACTAAAAAATATTTGGATTATCTTTCGTAAATGTACCTGTATTTCCGCATTACTGAGCAAAGTCACAAGTGAAAAGGACAAAACAGCTTGTTAACTGGACAGTTCTGTATTTCACCTTTGAACGAGCGTAGCATGGTACAGAGGATGATTATTGCTAGTCAATGATTTGAGTTGAGTAAATAAATATACATTCCTACCAAATGTTTAATCAACCGTTTCGGGCCGATGGTTAACGAAAGTGCATTTTTTTCTTAAAATCCACCCAAGAAAAATGAACTCTCCAGAAATACCCTTTCTCGTCCGACATTTTTCCGCTTATTTTTTTCCGCTACACCACCGAACATATCCTACAAATTACAGTGACAAGACTTGTATTTGTTTCTCGTGATTGGCAATCATGATTCGTATAAATTATTTTACGTTATATCGGAAACCGTGAAATCAAATAATTATTCACTGTGAATATTGAGAAATAAATACAAACCCAACAAACTGTCAGTGTATTTTTTTTGATAGCGTGACGTCATAATATGGCCCAATGAGACTCTTAGTAATGAACTGCCCTTTCTGGTGTTTTCCGAATAGGAAAATTTCTTGGGGATAATTTCATGATTTTCTTTTACTGGGAATGCTACCGAATTCATACTCCCTGAAATTTATAAAAACAAATCAGATTATTCAATATTTTGTCGATTAATATTTGCACGAAGGGTGCAAAAGCAAACATACAGGCTACGCACTTTTAAACCCTGGAACGTGAATGCTACTATATAGACATTGTATTACTATGGATTCGAATTTTCTGGAAGCTAGAACATAAACCTGTGGATAGTGCCATCCAATTACGCGTAACGAAACACATTTTAAACGAGCAAACATTATTTCTGTTTTTTTTAAATCGAGTGACCGAATTATTGCTAAATCAGCAAAGTTTTTGAAAAAGTAATATTATCTTTTATTTATTTTTTGAAAAAATCAAATCTAACGTAAGGTACAATTTTTCTGAATATTTTTTATTTAACAACGTGTCATGCGTCAATGATTGTAATTATTTACAAGCAAACCTGAATCACTGCGCCCGCTAGTGTCAAGATAAGACACTCAAAATCAATTTTAACAAATGTGATGCCATAACATTCTCTAACAAAAAGAAGCCCGTTGTGATTAGTGTTACTTGAATGGTGGCATTATTAATCGGGTGAATTTCATCAAAGACCTAGGAGTTACATTAAATAATCTTAATTTTAGTACTTATATAAATATCATTATTGCTAAAGCGTTCAAGATGTAGGGGGTCACAAAGCAGACGTGTAGTCACATTGATAACGTTAAAGTGCTTATATATTTCGCTGGTCCGGAGTAAGTTTTGATCTCCATCCCAAAAGTACAAATATAAAATAGAAAGAATACAGTGCAAACTTCTTGAATATTTATGCCTCAAATCTAATTCTTCTGAATTTCTATCTCGCCCCTTGAAGCTCGAAGATATGTGCTTAACCAGTGTTTCATATACAAGTGTAACACATTTTATTTTCCCGTTCGATTCTCAAGATATCACAATTGATTTAAATCGGGTATTGGCCGTGTTAACTTATTGGGAAGGTTTTCATTTTATATCTTTTCGCAAAACTAGTTCGAATCAATTTTATCTAACTATTTTTACACGTTACACGTTTGGTGCAATACTTTTGTCTATATTAAATTAAATGGTATCAGCCAATGTAAAAGTAGCTAAGACCGCACAGGAGAATGTAAAGTTGATTTAGGATACGGCCTCTTAACATCTCTCTGTCACGTGGTGTTGTCTATAGTAATGAATGAATATGTGTCCTAAGTGACAATGATTGTATAAATAATTTTGTTTTTATATGTAATTAAATTGAAACTCAATATTGCATAGCATAGATCTTATATTGACAAATCAAGTCTCTACCAAGTTTGGTCTGATCACAGTACTAGTATATTAAAAAGAACTCATTGATTGATTCCTTGAAAAAATAAATCAATGTGCATCTGTACCAGAGATCACTCTGTCTTTGTACCAAGTCTCAGCAAAATCGGTCCAGGCATCTCCGAGAAATGATGATGGACAGACAAAAGCCATGATTAACAATCAAAATGGTTGCCAGTCGGCCATATTTGATCATTTTGAAAAAGTAAAACAACGTGCATTGTATGGGTGGTCCTTTTGTCTTTGTAACAAGTCTCAACAAAATCGGTCAAGCCGTCTCCGAGAAATCACTCCAGACGGACTGACGAAGGCGAAACTACAAGCCCCACTACAATATGTCGTATTATACAGTCACATTTTGTTTGAAAGTTATTTTCTTAAATCAACTCACAAACTCTACCCAAACAGATGGCGGTAATAATGTTTTGAGCGTTTGTGAGCTTTATACATTGTGTTTATGATATAAAGGGAATAATTAGTTTGACTATAATGCCTACCACGATTGAATTGGTTTGCGGACAGAAATCGCGTGTTATTTAAATAAAACAAAATATCACTTAAAGCCAAATATATTTTTTTTTAAAAGCTCTGTATGAAACTCAATATGTAGAATATTTAAGATACGGTTGAATAGTTGTATTTTGACAGCTGTTGTAAGTTCAAACTGAGTATTTGGTATACATTCGCGTTTATAAAAAAAGAAAGATTTACCAATGTAAACGTTATCGAGTTCATGGATAGACAGAGCAAAATATGAATTAATGTATGATAAGTAAATAATAACATGATCACAGAGAAAAATGTCAAACTGTGCGTTATTCCTTGTAAATGGTGAATTGCCTGTTACATTATTTGTGTGTGTTTAGTGAATAGTCGCCTTGATCACAATTGCGAGTTTTTAAATACTACAGTGCAAGCGTGTTTCACCATATACTATTCGACTGGGTGCCGTAAAAGGGATTTACGACAATGAAAGTAGCTTGACGCAGCGTTCGAACAAAATACTGCTAAATGTATTGATCTATTTTTTGCTGTGGACATGTAGTTGCTTAAAACCCTTACTCCACTAAAAAAATACAGACTACGTGTATTGATAGTTGTATCACATATATGTTACAGGTCACGGCAATGGGTATGTCCATTAAACAACCAGTGTGTATTGGTGTAATGATTGGAGGCTATGACGTTTAGTTTAGTTATTTGCATAATGATATTGATACATTGTATGGAACATCTCGTGAGTATTTAGACTCAGTTCCAGGCCTAGCAGTTGAGTAATAAACATCTTGGCTACAAGTGCTCCTCTCCAGTGTGTTATTCTCCTCCCGGATCTGGTGACCAATACTCACTTGGTTCACTCTACCTTGAGAAGTCTGTTCTCAGTTTACATATGGTGGCAGCGGTTAAAGAAAAAGGGGGAAGAAATACTACTGAAGAAATAATAATTCTTTGCAAAGTACTGAGGAACTTGAATCTGTGGAAAAGGCCTGTTGAGCTCTATAACATCTAGAACAACCTTCTGTGTACAACACAGTAGAGGGAGAGACTTGTGCATCGCAAGTTGAAGGAAGATGAAATACTACTTTGAGTACTAACTGTACAGAAGAACTGGGATTTGTGACAGATCGGGGAATGTAAATTTGCCAGCTGTGTGAAAAGCCGGTTTGAACTGAATTGATTGACAGCTCGTGGAAGCAGTGTACGTTGAAATGGAACATTTTTGATTTGATTGCAACATTGTTTCAGCTCTTCTAGAACTCTTTTTCACTGACTGTAGATTTACTTTTGCAACATTTTAACTAACTTTTAGAACATTTTACATTACTCACTTAGCAACTGGTGGTTGTTATGCCAACCTTTAGTGCTTTGGTTTGTTTACAATAACAAAGATTGACCTATCAAGTATCAAAGGAAAGGAAAGTCAGAAAAGGCTGTGTATAAAAAAAAGTGCAGTGTTTGGATAAATAATTTGTTTCTAGTTTGTAACATCCTGTTTGGTTTCCTTGTGGTTAAACTAAACAGTGGGTAATTTGTTCTTTGGTAGGTAGGTACCGTAGCTGCATGTTATACTTGTCAGTGTGTGAGTAAAAATAAGTTGTGAGTATGAATGATACAGGGGATGCTGCTGATTTTTCTGGGGGTTCACCACTACTGACTCCCATGCATTCTAATTTGGAAGGGAATTTGAATAAGGGCTTGCAGGATTGGGATCCAAAGCATCAGGATACAGTGAGGCTCAGGCGCGAAGAGCGTGAATATGAATTACAGATGGTTATGCTTAAACAGAAGCTAGAAATGGAAAAATTGGAAGCAGTAAGGATTGCTGAGGAGCAAAAGAGAAGACATGAAGTGGAAATGAAGTTGCGGGATTTAGAATTGGAGAAGTTACGTATGCAAGGTAGGGAGCATAGTACAGATAATAGTACTGTAATTGTAGACAAGGGTCCTAACATTTCTCATTTTAAGGAAGGTGATGATATTAATGTTTATCTAAGAACATTTGAAAAGATTGCAATTGCACATCATTGGCCGCGAGACATGTGGGCTTTGAAATTGGTAGCTCATTTATCGGGTAAAGCACAGGCTGCGTTTTCTAATATGAGTGATAAGGACTCTAATGATTATGATTTAGTTAAAGCAGCTATCTTGCAGAAATATGAGTTGACTGCAGAGAAATACCGGAGCAGCTTTAGAAGTGTAAAGTGGGATGTGAGATGTGAGTCGTTTACCGAATGGGGTGCCAGAATGGAGAATTTGTTGGAGCATTGGTTGGAAGCAGCAGAAGTTGACAGTATGGAGACAATGATAGATCTGTTGTTGAGGGAGCAAATCATAGAGAATTCACCTTATGAATTGAAGATATGGATTCGTGAAAGAGAACCTAAATCAAAAGGTGAGGTCATTAAATTAGCTGAGCAGTATATTGCTGCTCATGGTAAACCTAAAACAGATAAGTCAATGGCATCAAATGGAAAATTTAGAAAATGGCAATCTAATTCTGTTCAACAATCTAATAAGAATAGTCAAGCTAATACATGTTTCAAGTGTGGTAAACCTGGTCATATTACTACAACATGTCCTATGAATCTCAAGCCTAGTTCAAATAGTGGATCAGGCAAGGGTAGTAAAGTATTTTATTGTGCAGGTGAATCTAAGAAAAATGTAGATAAGTGTTTATATGGTAGTTGTATGGATATACATAGGTGCAAGGGACTGCTGAATGGACAGGAAGTGGTAGTTTTACAGGATACAGGTTGTACTCAGACATTGGTAAAGTCAAAGTTTGTATCGAAATGTGCATACTTGTTGGGACAGTATGTGTGTGTTAGACTTGCAGATAGTAGTACAAGGCAAGTACCCATGGCAAGAGTACATTTGAATTGTAAGTTTTATAGAGGAAAATTGGATGTAGGGGTTTTAGATACCTTAGCTGAAGATGTTATCTTGGGTAATGAGGTATATGTAAGTATGACTAAAGATAGTCAAACGAGTACAGCTTATGTTGTCACTAGAGGAAAAAGTAAAGCATTAAAAGAGAAAATTGCTAAGGTAAGGTGTAATGAACAATTAACAGGTGTTCATGCAAGACCAGTGGAGCAACTGCCAGAAAGTGTTGTTGATGTTGGTGATACTAATGACAGCATAGATGATCAAGGTGAGTTAGATAAAGCTGAGGATCATAATGATGAGATTCAGTTACCAGTAAGTGATAATGAAGTATTTGATGTATTCAAATTGAGACGAGAGGAGTTGATAAAGTTACAGCAATCAGATGTAACATTGACAAAGGTCCGTGAAGTAGTAGTGCCAGAAAATATGATAGCAAATAAAGTTTGTTTTTTCTGGAAGGATGGTCTATTATTTCGTCAATGGAGACCCATGAACTCGGAAGCAGCTGAGGTGACTCAGTTAGTGGTCCCGTTAAAGTGTAGAGGTGAGTTGTTAAGGATTGCTCACGATATTCCTTTAGCTGGTCATTTAGGAATAGAGAAGACAAAACAAAGGTTACTGCAGCATTTTTATTGGCCAGGGATATTTTCAGATGTGGCACATTATTGCAGAACGTGTGCTGAATGCCAAAAATCTGCTAAGAGATATGCTCATGAAAAAGTCCCGATGATATCAATGCCAATTGTGGATGTACCATTTCGGAAGGTAGCAATAGATCTGGTAGGGCCTTTACCAAGAAGTAAAAAAGGTAATAAATATATATTGGTGTTGTGTGATTATGCCACTAGATATCCAGAAGCTTTACCAATTCCAAATATGGAAGCTGAAACAGTAGCAGATTGTTTAATTGAGATTTTTAGTCGGGTAGGTATTCCAAACGAGTTACTTAGTGATCAAGGGACAAATTTTATGTCTAAACTTATAAGTGATATGTGTGTTAAGCTACACATTAACAAATTGAAAACTAGTATTTATCATCCACAATGCAATGGGCTTGTTGAGCGGTTCAATGGTACTCTTAAATGTATGTTGCGTCGCTACACAGCAGAACACCCAAAGGTGTGGGATACCTATTTACCATACTTGTTGTTTGCTTACCGAGAAGTTCCACAAGCAAGCACAGGATTTGCTCCATTTGAGTTATTATATGGAAGACATGTAAGAGGACCTCTGGCTGTGTTAAAGGAAGGGTGGACTGGAGATATTCCAGAAGAGGAAAATTTAGCGGAATATGTAATTAACATGAGGGATAAGATTGGGGAGATGATGGAAGTAGTGAAGCAGAATATGGTGGTCGCACAGGCTAAACAGAAAAGATGGTATGATGTGAAAGCTCGTGATAGATCTTTTGATATTGGTGAAAAGGTGCTGGTGTTACTCCCATCAAGAAGTCAGAAGTTACAGGCAGAATGGCAAGGTCCATTTCAAGTTACAAGAAAAATGACAGCTGTAGATTATGAGGTGAATGTTGGTAGTCGAAGGAAAACTTGCCGAGTGTACCATATTAATATGTTGAGGCCTTGGAAGGAGAGGGAAGAGATTGCATGTTTCGTGGATATAGTAGAAGTAGTCAAGGAAGAAAATGATGTATTGGATGCATGTTTCGTCGATATAGTGGATGTGGTCAAGGAAGAAAATGGGGTGTTAGACACAGTAGCAGAAAAGAAAGGTAAGGAAAACTGGAAAGATGTGAAAATATATGAAAATCTGACAGAAGAGCAGCGGGCAGAAGTATTACAGTTACTAGAGCGTTATGGTGACGTGTTTACAGATGCACCAGGGCTGACTGGATTGGTGGAACATGAAGTGGTTACTTGTGAAGACTTTCCCTTACGTCAGAAACCATACAGGTTACCTCAAGCAGTACAGTCCACAGTGAGAGAAGAGTTAGATAAAATGCTGAAATCAGGTATTATTAGACCATCTAAAAGTCCATGGGCAAGTCCTATTGTGTTAGTGGGTAAGAAAGATGGTACAGTTAGGTTCTGTGTAGATTATAGATCTCTTAACAGTGTCACCAAATTTGATGCTTATCCCATGGCACGTGTGGAGGATCTCATAGAAAAGTTTGGTGATGCCTGTTATATTTCTACTTTTGATTTGTCAAAGGGATATTGGCAAATTCTTTTGAGTAAATCTTCCTGTGAGAAATCTGCTTTCATAACTCAATTTGGTCTCTTTGAATTTACAGTGATGCCTTTTGGCATGAAAAATGGTCCAGCAACCCTACAAAGGTTAATAAATCAGATACTGCAAGGTACAAATGAGTATGCTGGTGCATATATGGATGATATAGAGGTACATGATGTTAGCTGGAAAGAGCATTTGTTACATTTGCAGGCTGTACTTGAGCGATTGAGGAATGCAAAGTTGACTGTGAAGCCTAGCAAGTGTTATATTGGTGGGCCACAAGTGTCCTTTGTTGGATATATGGCAGGTAGTGGAGTGATAAGAGCTATGCTGGACAAGGTGCAAGCTGTTAATAATTTTCCAAGACCCAAGACTAAACAAAATGTTAGAGCATTTTTGGGTTTAGTGGGATATTATCGTAAATTCATTCCTAACTTCTCTGAAATTGCTTTTTATTTGACAGAGTTAACAAAGAAGAAGTGTTCAAATCAAGTAATATGGACTGAAGACTGTGAGACATCATTTTGTAAATTGAAGCAAGCATTGACATCTGAACCTGTACTGCATAATCCAGATTATACCAAACCTTTTGTCTTGCAGGTTGACGCTTGTGATCATGGTATTGGTGGGGTGTTAAGTCAAAATAATGACAAAGGAGAAGAACATCCCATAGTATACATCAGTAGGAAGTTGTTGCCTCGTGAAATGAATTATGCGACTAATAATAATAATTATCTAATAATGATTTGAGGCTATGACGTTTAGTTTAGTTATTTGCATAATGATATTGATACATTGTATGGAACATCTCGTGAGTATTTAGACTTAGTTCCAGGCCTAGCAGTTGAGTAATAAACATCTTGGCTACAAGTGCTCCTCTCCAGTGTGTTATTCTCCTCCCGGATCTGGTGACCAATACTCACTTGGTTCACTCTACCTTGAGAAGTCTGTTCTCAGTTTACATATGGTGGCAGCGGTTAAAGAAAAAGGGGGAAGAAATACTACTGAAGAAATAATAATTCTTTGCAAAGTACTGAGGAACTTGAATCTGTGGAAAAGGCCTGTTGAGCTCTATAACATCTAGAACAACCTTCTGTGTACAACACAGTAGAGGGAGAGACTTGTGCATCGCAAGTTGAAGGAAGATGAAATACTACTTTGAGTACTAACTGTACAGAAGAACTGGGATTTGGTGAGTTGTTTTTTCTCTACACTCAACTCAACCAGCTGTGAAGAAATAAACTGCCTGTAATATCAGAATTGCCTGTACATTAAATAGATAACTTGCCTTCAAGAAATGCTGTGAAGTTATCAATGTCAACTATATTTTTATCCAAGTGACAGATCGGGGAATGTAAATTTGCCAGCTGTGTGAAAAGCCGGTTTGAACTGAATTGATTGACAGCTCGTGGAAGCAGTGTACGTTGAAATGGAACATTTTTGATTTGATTGCAACATTGTTTCAGCTCTTCTAGAACTCTTTTTCACTGACTGTAGATTTACTTTTGCAACATTTTAACTAACTTTTAGAACATTTTACATTACTCACTTAGCAACTGGTGGTTGTTATGCCAACCTTTAGTGCTTTGGTTTGTTTACAATAACAAAGATTGACCTATCAAGTATCAAAGGAAAGGAAAGTCAGAAAAGGCTGTGTATAAAAAAAAGTGCAGTGTTTGGATAAATAATTTGTTTCTAGTTTGTAACATCCTGTTTGGTTTCCTTGTGGTTAAACTAAACAGTGGGTAATTTGTTCTTTGGTAGGTAAGTACCGTAGCTGCATGTTATACTTGTCAGTGTGTGAGTAAAAATAAGTTGCGAGTATGAATGATACAGGGGATGCTGCTGATCCTTCTGGGGGTCCACCACTACGGACTCCCATGCATTCTCATTTGGAAGGGAATTTGAATAAGGGCTTGCAGGATTGGGATCCAAAGCATCAGGATACAGTGAGGCTCAGGCGCGAAGAGCGTGAATATGAATTACAGATGGTTATGCTTAAACAGAAGCTAGAAATGGAAAAATTGGAAGCAGTAAGGATTGCTGAGGAGCAAAAGAGAAGACATGAAGTGGAAATGAAGTTGCGGGATTTAGAATTGGAGAAGTTACGTATGCAAGGTAGGGAGCATAGTACAGATAATAGTACTGTAATTGTAGACAAGGGTCCTAACATTTCTCATTTTAAGGAAGGTGATGATATTAATGTTTATCTAAGAACATTTGAAAAGATTGCAATTGCACATCATTGGCCGCGAGACATGTGGGCTTTGAAATTGATAGCTAATTTATCGGATAAAGCACAGGTTGCGTTTTCTAGTATGAGTGATAAGGACTCTAATGATTATGATTTAGTTAAAGCAGCTATCTTGCAGAAATATGAGTTGACTGCAGAGAAATACCGGAGCAGCTTTAGAAGTGTAAAGTGGGATGTGAGATGCGAGTCGTTTACCGAATGGGATGCCAGAATGGAGAATTTGTTGGAGCATTGGTTGGAAGCAGCAGAAGTTGACAGTATGGAGACAATGATAGATCTGTTGTTGAGGGAGCAAATCAAAGAGAATTCACCTTATGAATTGAAGATATGGATTCGTGAAAGAGAACCTAAATCAAAAGGTGAGATCATTAAATTAGCTGAGCAGTATATTGCTGCTCATGGTAAACCTAAAACAAATAAGTCAATGGCATCAAATGGAAAATTTAGAAAATGGCAATCTAATTCTGTTCAACAATCTAATAAGAATAGTCAAGCTAATACATGTTTCAAGTGTGGTAAACCTGGTCATATTACTACAACATGTCCTATGAATCTCAAGCCTAGTTCAAATAGTGGATCAGGCAAGGGTAGTAAAGTATTTTATTGTGCAGGTGAATCTAAGCAAAATGTAGATAAGTGTTTATATGGTAGTTGTATGGATATACATAGGTGCAAGGGCTGCTGAATGGACAGGAAGTGGTAGTTTTACAGGATACAGGTTGTACTCAGACATTGATAAAGTCAAAGTTTGTATCGAAACGTGCATACTTGTTGGGACAGTATGTGTGTGTTAGACTTGCAGATAGTAGTACAAGGCAAGTACCCATGGCAAGAGTACATTTGAATTGTAAGTTTTATAGAGGAAAATTGGATGTAGGGGTTTTAGATACCTTAGCTGAAGATGTTATCTTGGGTAATGAGGTATATGTAAGTATGACTAAAGATAGTCAAAAGAGTACAGCTTATGTTGTCACTAGAGGAAAAAGTAAAGCATTAAAAGAGAAAAATGCTAAGGTAAGGTGTAATGAACAATTAACAGATGTTCATGCAAGACCAGTGGAGCAACTGCCAGAAAGTGTTGTTGATGTTGGTGATACTAATGACAGCATAGATGATCAAGGTGAGTTAGATAAAGTTGAGGATCATAATGATGAGATTCAGTTACCAGTAAGTGATAATGAAGTATTTGATGTATTCAAATTGAGACGAGCCGAGTTGATAAAGTTACAGCAATCAGATGTAACATTGACAAAGGTCCGTGAAGTAGTAGTGCCAGAAAATATGATAGCAAATAAAGTTTGTTTTTTCTGGAAGGATGGTCTATTATTTCGTCAATGGAGGCCCATGAACTCAGCTGAAGCAGCTGAGGTGACTCAGTTAGTGGTCCCGTTAAAGTGTAGAGGTGAGTTGTTAAGGATTGCTCACGATATTCCTTTAGCTGGTCATTTAGGAATAGAGAAGACAAAACAAAGGTTACTGCAGCATTTTTATTGGCCAGGGATATTTTCAGATGTGGCACATTATTGCAGAACGTGTGCTGAATGCCAAAAATCTGCTAAGAGATATGCTCATGAAAAAGTCCCGATGATATCAATGCCAATTGTGGATGTACCATTTCGGAAGGTAGCAATAGATCTGGTAGGACCTTTACCAAGAAGTAAAAAAGGTAATAAATATATATTGGTGTTGTGTGATTATGCCACTAGATATCCAGAAGCTTTACCAATTCCAAATATGGAAGCTGAAACAGTAGCAGATTGTTTAATTGAGATTTTTAGTCGGGTAGGTATTCCAAACGAGTTACTTAGTGATCAAGGGACAAATTTTATGTCTAAACTTATAAGTGATATGTGTGTTAAGCTACACATTAACAAATTGAAAACTAGTATTTATCATCCACAATGCAATGGGCTTGTTGAGCGGTTCAATGGTACTCTTAAATGTATGTTGCGTCGCTACACAGCAGAACACCCAAAGGTGTGGGATACCTATTTACCATACCTGTTGTTTGCTTACCGAGAAGTTCCACAAGCAAGCACAGGATTTGCTCCATTTGAGTTATTATATGGAAGACATGTAAGAGGACCTCTGGCTGTGTTAAAGGAAGGGTGGACTGGAGATATTCCAGAAGAGGAAAATTTAGCGGAATATGTAATTAACATGAGGGATAAGATTGGGGAGATGATGGAAGTAGTGAAGCAGAATATGGTGGTCGCACAGGCTAAACAGAAAAGATGGTATGATGTGAAAGCTCGTGATAGATCTTTTGATATTGGTGAAAAGGTGCTGGTGTTACTCCCATCAAGAAGTCAGAAGTTACAGGCAGAATGGCAAGGTCCATTTCAAGTTACAAGAAAAATGACAGCTGTAGATTATGAGGTGAATGTTGGTAGTCGAAGGAAAACTTGCCGAGTGTACCATATTAATATGTTGAGGCCTTGGAAGGAGAGGGAAGAGATTGCATGTTTCGTGGATATAGTAGAAGTAGTCAAGGAAGAAAATGATGTATTGGATGCATGTTTCGTCGATATAGTGGATGTGGTCAAGGAAGAAAATGGGGTGTTAGACACAGTAGCAGAAAAGAAAGGTAAGGAAAACTGGAAAGATGTGAAAATATATGAAAATCTGACAGAAGAGCAGCGGGCAGAAGTATTACAGTTACTAGAGCGTTATGGTGACGTGTTTACAGATGCACCAGGGCTGACTGGATTGGTGGAACATGAAGTGGTTACTTGTGAAGACTTTCCCTTACGTCAGAAACCATACAGGTTACCTCAAGCAGTACAGTCCACAGTGAGAGAAGAGTTAGATAAAATGCTGAAATCAGGTATTATTAGACCATCTAAAAGTCCATGGGCAAGTCCTATTGTGTTAGTGGGTAAGAAAGATGGTACAGTTAGGTTCTGTGTAGATTATAGATCTCTTAACAGTGTCACCAAATTTGATGTTTATCCCATGGCACGTGTGGAGGATCTCATAGAAAAGTTTGGTGATGCCTGTTATATTTCTACTTTTGATTTGTCAAAGGGATATTGGCAAATTCCTTTGAGTAAATCTTCCTGTGAGAAATCTGCTTTCATAACTCAATTTGGTCTCTTTGAATTTACAGTGATGCCTTTTGGCATGAAAAATGGTCCAGCAACCCTACAAAGGTTAATAAATCAGATACTGCAAGGTACAAATGAGTATGCTGGTGCATATATGGATGATATAGAGGTACATGATGTTAGCTGGAAAGAGCATTTGTTACATTTGCAGGCTGTACTTGAGCGATTGAGGAATGCAAAGTTGACTGTGAAGCCTAGCAAGTGTTATATTGGTGGGCCACAAGTGTCCTTTGCTGGATATATGGCAGGTAGTGGAGTGATAAGAGCTATGCTGGACAAGGTGCAAGCTGTTAATAATTTTCCAAGACCCAAGACTAAGCAAAATGTTAGAGCATTTTTGGGTTTAGTGGGATATTATCGTAAATTCAATCCTAACTTCTCTGAAATTGCTTTTTATTTGACAGAGTTAACAAAGAAGAAGTGTTCAAATCAAGTAATATGGACTGAAGACTGTGAGACATCATTTTGTAAACTGAAGCAAGCATTGACATCTGAACCTGTACTGCATAATCCAGATTATACCAAACCTTTTGTCTTGCAGGTTGACGCTTGTGATCATGGTATTGATGGGGTTTTAAGTCAAAATAATGATAAAGGAGAAGAACATCCCATAGTATACATCAGTAGGAAGTTGTTGCCTCGTGAAATGAATTATGCGACTATCGAGAAGGAATGTTTGGCCATTGTGTGGGCAGTGGAAGCATAATATCCATATTTGTATGGTAGAGCATTTACTGTTCAGAGTGACCATCATCCTTTAAAATGGCTGAATCAATTGCGCGAACGGAACCGTAGACTGATGCGTTGGAGTCTGACCTTGCAAGGGTACCAGATAAATTTCCAACATAAAAAAGGGGTTGAAAATGGCAATGCTGATGGCTTGTCAAGAGCATGGCAGTCAGATGTGGGTTGACTTCCCAAATTAGTTGTCAGCAGTTGTATGAGTGAAGTATGAGTAAAAATAAAAAATGATGAGTGTTGTGTGCGGTTTGGTGCTTCACCTATCACCTAAATATCATGTGCTAGATATTAAGTTTATCCAGGTACTGCAGCACAGCGATATTTTAGAATTGTTTGTTGGTATTTATGGTTATATATTTAACTTGTTATTATTGAGTTCAAAGTATTTTCAAGTGTATCTCAAAGTTTTTTAAAACAGAGTTTTCATCCTCTATAAGGGGAAAGGAATGTAATGATTGGAGGCTATGACGTTTAGTTTAGTTATTTGCATAATGATATTGATACATTGTATGGAACATCTCGTGAGTATTTAGACTTAGTTCCAGGCCTAGCAGTTGAGTAATAAACATCTTGGCTACAAGTGCTCCTCTCCAGTGTGTTATTCTCCTCCCGGATCTGGTGACCAATACTCACTTGGTTCACTCTACCTTGAGAAGTCTGTTCTCAGTTTACATATGGTGGCAGCGGTTAAAGAAAAAGGGGGAAGAAATACTACTGAAGAAATAATAATTCTTTGCAAAGTACTGAGGAACTTGAATCTGTGGAAAAGGCCTGTTGAGCTCTATAACATCTAGAACAACCTTCTGTGTACAACACAGTAGAGGGAGAGACTTGTGCATCGCAAGTTGAAGGAAGATGAAATACTACTTTGAGTACTAACTGTACAGAAGAACTGGGATTTGGTGAGTTGTTTTTTCTCTACACTCAACTCAACCAGCTGTGAAGAAATAAACTGCCTGTGATATCAGAATTGCCTGTACATTAAATAGATAACTTGCCTTCAAGAAATGCTGTGAAGTTATCAATGTCAACTATATTTTTATCCAAGTGACAGATCGGGGAATGTAAATTTGCCAGCTGTGTGAAAAGCCGGTTTGAACTGAATTGATTGACAGCTCGTGGAAGCAGTGTACGTTGAAATGGAACATTTTTGATTTGATTGCAACATTGTTTCAGCTCTTCTAGAACTCTTTTTCACTGACTGTAGATTTACTTTTGCAACATTTTAACTAACTTTTAGAACATTTTACATTACTCACTTAGCAACTGGTGGTTGTTATGCCAACCTTTAGTGCTTTGGTTTGTTTACAATAACAAAGATTGACCTATCAAGTATCAAAGGAAAGGAAAGTCAGAAAAGGCTGTGTATAAAAAAAAGTGCAGTGTTTGGATAAATAATTTGTTTCTAGTTTGTAACATCCTGTTTGGTTTCCTTGTGGTTAAACTAAACAGTGGGTAATTTGTTCTTTGGTAGGTAAGTACCGTAGCTGCATGTTATACTTGTCAGTGTGTGAGTAAAAATAAGTTGCGAGTATGAATGATACAGGGGATGCTGCTGATCCTTCTGGGGGTCCACCACTACGGACTCCCATGCATTCTCATTTGGAAGGGAATTTGAATAAGGGCTTGCAGGATTGGGATCCAAAGCATCAGGATACAGTGAGGCTCAGGCGCGAAGAGCGTGAATATGAATTACAGATGGTTATGCTTAAACAGAAGCTAGAAATGGAAAAATTGGAAGCAGTAAGGATTGCTGAGGAGCAAAAGAGAAGACATGAAGTGGAAATGAAGTTGCGGGATTTAGAATTGGAGAAGTTACGTATGCAAGGTAGGGAGCATAGTACAGATAATAGTACTGTAATTGTAGACAAGGGTCCTAACATTTCTCATTTTAAGGAAGGTGATGATATTAATGTTTATCTAAGAACATTTGAAAAGATTGCAATTGCACATCATTGGCCGCGAGACATGTGGGCTTTGAAATTGATAGCTAATTTATCGGATAAAGCACAGGTTGCGTTTTCTAGTATGAGTGATAAGGACTCTAATGATTATGATTTAGTTAAAGCAGCTATCTTGCAGAAATATGAGTTGACTGCAGAGAAATACCGGAGCAGCTTTAGAAGTGTAAAGTGGGATGTGAGATGCGAGTCGTTTACCGAATGGGATGCCAGAATGGAGAATTTGTTGGAGCATTGGTTGGAAGCAGCAGAAGTTGACAGTATGGAGACAATGATAGATCTGTTGTTGAGGGAGCAAATCAAAGAGAATTCACCTTATGAATTGAAGATATGGATTCGTGAAAGAGAACCTAAATCAAAAGGTGAGATCATTAAATTAGCTGAGCAGTATATTGCTGCTCATGGTAAACCTAAAACAGATAAGTCAATGGCATCAAATGGAAAATTTAGAAAATGGCAATCTAATTCTGTTCAACAATCTAATAAGAATAGTCAAGCTAATACATGTTTCAAGTGTGGTAAACCTGGTCATATTACTACAACATGTCCTATGAATCTCAAGCCTAGTTCAAATAGTGGATCAGGCAAGGGTAGTAAAGTATTTTATTGTGCAGGTGAATCTAAGCAAAATGTAGATAAGTGTTTATATGGTAGTTGTATGGATATACATAGGTGCAAGGGCTGCTGAATGGACAGGAAGTGGTAGTTTTACAGGATACAGGTTGTACTCAGACATTGATAAAGTCAAAGTTTGTATCGAAACGTGCATACTTGTTGGGACAGTATGTGTGTGTTAGACTTGCAGATAGTAGTACAAGGCAAGTACCCATGGCAAGAGTACATTTGAATTGTAAGTTTTATAGAGGAAAATTGGATGTAGGGGTTTTAGATACCTTAGCTGAAGATGTTATCTTGGGTAATGAGGTATATGTAAGTATGACTAAAGATAGTCAAAAGAGTACAGCTTATGTTGTCACTAGAGGAAAAAGTAAAGCATTAAAAGAGAAAAATGCTAAGGTAAGGTGTAATGAACAATTAACAGATGTTCATGCAAGACCAGTGGAGCAACTGCCAGAAAGTGTTGTTGATGTTGGTGATACTAATGACAGCATAGATGATCAAGGTGAGTTAGATAAAGTTGAGGATCATAATGATGAGATTCAGTTACCAGTAAGTGATAATGAAGTATTTGATGTATTCAAATTGAGACGAGCCGAGTTGATAAAGTTACAGCAATCAGATGTAACATTGACAAAGGTCCGTGAAGTAGTAGTGCCAGAAAATATGATAGCAAATAAAGTTTGTTTTTTCTGGAAGGATGGTCTATTATTTCGTCAATGGAGGCCCATGAACTCAGCTGAAGCAGCTGAGGTGACTCAGTTAGTGGTCCCGTTAAAGTGTAGAGGTGAGTTGTTAAGGATTGCTCACGATATTCCTTTAGCTGGTCATTTAGGAATAGAGAAGACAAAACAAAGGTTACTGCAGCATTTTTATTGGCCAGGGATATTTTCAGATGTGGCACATTATTGCAGAACGTGTGCTGAATGCCAAAAATCTGCTAAGAGATATGCTCATGAAAAAGTCCCGATGATATCAATGCCAATTGTGGATGTACCATTTCGGAAGGTAGCAATAGATCTGGTAGGACCTTTACCAAGAAGTAAAAAAGGTAATAAATATATATTGGTGTTGTGTGATTATGCCACTAGATATCCAGAAGCTTTACCAATTCCAAATATGGAAGCTGAAACAGTAGCAGATTGTTTAATTGAGATTTTTAGTCGGGTAGGTATTCCAAACGAGTTACTTAGTGATCAAGGGACAAATTTTATGTCTAAACTTATAAGTGATATGTGTGTTAAGCTACACATTAACAAATTGAAAACTAGTATTTATCATCCACAATGCAATGGGCTTGTTGAGCGGTTCAATGGTACTCTTAAATGTATGTTGCGTCGCTACACAGCAGAACACCCAAAGGTGTGGGATACCTATTTACCATACCTGTTGTTTGCTTACCGAGAAGTTCCACAAGCAAGCACAGGATTTGCTCCATTTGAGTTATTATATGGAAGACATGTAAGAGGACCTCTGGCTGTGTTAAAGGAAGGGTGGACTGGAGATATTCCAGAAGAGGAAAATTTAGCGGAATATGTAATTAACATGAGGGATAAGATTGGGGAGATGATGGAAGTAGTGAAGCAGAATATGGTGGTCGCACAGGCTAAACAGAAAAGATGGTATGATGTGAAAGCTCGTGATAGATCTTTTGATATTGGTGAAAAGGTGCTGGTGTTACTCCCATCAAGAAGTCAGAAGTTACAGGCAGAATGGCAAGGTCCATTTCAAGTTACAAGAAAAATGACAGCTGTAGATTATGAGGTGAATGTTGGTAGTCGAAGGAAAACTTGCCGAGTGTACCATATTAATATGTTGAGGCCTTGGAAGGAGAGGGAAGAGATTGCATGTTTCGTGGATATAGTAGAAGTAGTCAAGGAAGAAAATGATGTATTGGATGCATGTTTCGTCGATATAGTGGATGTGGTCAAGGAAGAAAATGGGGTGTTAGACACAGTAGCAGAAAAGAAAGGTAAGGAAAACTGGAAAGATGTGAAAATATATGAAAATCTGACAGAAGAGCAGCGGGCAGAAGTATTACAGTTACTAGAGCGTTATGGTGACGTGTTTACAGATGCACCAGGGCTGACTGGATTGGTGGAACATGAAGTGGTTACTTGTGAAGACTTTCCCTTACGTCAGAAACCATACAGGTTACCTCAAGCAGTACAGTCCACAGTGAGAGAAGAGTTAGATAAAATGCTGAAATCAGGTATTATTAGACCATCTAAAAGTCCATGGGCAAGTCCTATTGTGTTAGTGGGTAAGAAAGATGGTACAGTTAGGTTCTGTGTAGATTATAGATCTCTTAACAGTGTCACCAAATTTGATGTTTATCCCATGGCACGTGTGGAGGATCTCATAGAAAAGTTTGGTGATGCCTGTTATATTTCTACTTTTGATTTGTCAAAGGGATATTGGCAAATTCCTTTGAGTAAATCTTCCTGTGAGAAATCTGCTTTCATAACTCAATTTGGTCTCTTTGAATTTACAGTGATGCCTTTTGGCATGAAAAATGGTCCAGCAACCCTACAAAGGTTAATAAATCAGATACTGCAAGGTACAAATGAGTATGCTGGTGCATATATGGATGATATAGAGGTACATGATGTTAGCTGGAAAGAGCATTTGTTACATTTGCAGGCTGTACTTGAGCGATTGAGGAATGCAAAGTTGACTGTGAAGCCTAGCAAGTGTTATATTGGTGGGCCACAAGTGTCCTTTGTTGGATATATGGCAGGTAGTGGAGTGATAAGAGCTATGCTGGACAAGGTGCAAGCTGTTAATAATTTTCCAAGACCCAAGACTAAGCAAAATGTTAGAGCATTTTTGGGTTTAGTGGGATATTATCGTAAATTCAATCCTAACTTCTCTGAAATTGCTTTTTATTTGACAGAGTTAACAAAGAAGAAGTGTTCAAATCAAGTAATATGGACTGAAGACTGTGAGACATCATTTTGTAAACTGAAGCAAGCATTGACATCTGAACCTGTACTGCATAATCCAGATTATACCAAACCTTTTGTCTTGCAGGTTGACGCTTGTGATCATGGTATTGATGGGGTTTTAAGTCAAAATAATGATAAAGGAGAAGAACATCCCATAGTATACATCAGTAGGAAGTTGTTGCCTCGTGAAATGAATTATGCGACTATCGAGAAGGAATGTTTGGCCATTGTGTGGGCAGTGGAAGCATAATATCCATATTTGTATGGTAGAGCATTTACTGTTCAGAGTGACCATCATCCTTTAAAATGGCTGAATCAATTGCGCGAACGGAACCGTAGACTGATGCGTTGGAGTCTGACCTTGCAAGGGTACCAGATAAATTTCCAACATAAAAAAGGGGTTGAAAATGGCAATGCTGATGGCTTGTCAAGAGCATGGCAGTCAGATGTGGGTTGACTTCCCAAATTAGTTGTCAGCAGTTGTATGAGTGAAGTATGAGTAAAAATAAAAAATGATGAGTGTTGTGTGCGGTTTGGTGCTTCACCTATCACCTAAATATCATGTGCTAGATATTAAGTTTATCCAGGTACTGCAGCACAGCGATATTTTAGAATTGTTTGTTGGTATTTATGGTTATATATTTAACTTGTTATTATTGAGTTCAAAGTATTTTCAAGTGTATCTCAAAGTTTTTTAAAACAGAGTTTTCATCCTCTATAAGGGGAAAGGAATGTAATGATTGGAGGCTATGACGTTTAGTTTAGTTATTTGCATAATGATATTGATACATTGTATGGAACATCTCGTGAGTATTTAGACTTAGTTCCAGGCCTAGCAGTTGAGTAATAAACATCTTGGCTACAAGTGCTCCTCTCCAGTGTGTTATTCTCCTCCCGGATCTGGTGACCAATACTCACTTGGTTCACTCTACCTTGAGAAGTCTGTTCTCAGTTTACAATTGGGTTGTGCCACTACTACTGTGACCCGCTTCCATGAATGTCCGTACGACTCAGGCTTATGATTTAGCCCGGAACAACAGCATTATTGATGAAGTATCATGAGAATAAAACCAGAACGAAACAATATACATGTACTTAACTCTTATGGTTCACCTCACTTAAATATTAACGTACAGTCTTATTTTCAATTTTATAACACAATTTGATATCTGTTTACAAATCACGAACATCCATGTAGACTCACTAACTTGATTCATCGGTCGATACGTTCCACTTTCTATATATTACAGTGTAATTCGTGTTTGAGAATTCCGATCTCCGGTCGCTAACGAGTTGTAACAGTTGAAAGCAAATGTATTTATTGGGAAGGTTTTTTTTTGTAGATTGTATCAGAGATGAACACGCTATCAAGTCGTCCGTATAACAACACCGTAACAACAGCACAAATACATTTTCTGTCGTGGTGCCGTCTTTTCTGGAGAAAGTGACGAGAGAGTGATATGACATTCAATACAAGGCATGTCACATGTTGTTTTCATCAAATGATCTTTTTCCGACCGCAACATAAAGTCAACCACACGAAGCAATACGATCCATCAAAAAGTACAATCTGTACAAATATATTATTGATCATAAATGTGATTACTAGTATCGGTATACAGTCCGGATCGCATTAATTTCATATAAAGCTTGTTTAGCATATGCCGTCCGATGGGTTTTGATGTTTTATTGTCGCACGCAAAAATACTAGTACGGTGAAATATTTAAGCAATAACCCCCGCCGAAGGCGGGTATACCACGAGATATTGCACAATTCACGACATGTATGCACGAGCCGCAGGCGAGTGCATATATGGAGTGAATTGTGCAATATCAAGTGGTATACCCAACTTCGGCGGGGGTTATTGCTATTATATTATACCAGTATATTGACAATTCGATAAAACTTGTAAAAAAAGAGTTTACTTTCATCTCCTACAAGATCATGATTATGGCCCTTGAACATGAATATTTATAAGAATAGTATGTAGTTGTATGCTGAATGCATAAAAAAATTACATGCGCAACACAGTTCAAATCGAATACAAACTAATTTTTATTCCACATAAAAAAAAACATCCACGTTGAATAGAGCAGCGTAAACACACAAATTAGCATAACAAAGGATGACCTTTCTGACCTTTTACTGGCGCGCAACGCGATTTGAAATACAGGGTCGTGTACAGTTTGGATCATTTAAACAACGGATTTTCCACGTTTTCATTCCGGTTTGTGTACAATTTGGACTGTAATTTGCCCATTGAAAGTACATTTGTGAAATAAACCGGTTTTGTGACTCATCATACTACTTGTAACTGTGGATATTTGACGTTCAGCGGTACGCGGCGGGACGCGGTGTATTACGGCGACCGGCACAGCGACCTCAATTCCAACATCTGACCTGGATACCTTTGGTCTCACCAAAGTTTTGTGACAGTATGACTGACAAGTTTTGTCGTTGTTCTGGGGTAAGTTTGATGGTGTAAGATCGGATTTTCGCATCGTTTTTGTGACACGTACATGATATGCCTTGTCTCAACTCCGGCCGAAAGACTTTGCACGCCGTCGCTCTAGTAATACAGTGGTTGGTGTACACTCGGCACAAATCTGTAGCTTTCGAAATTACCTTCATCATCTCCTGTAATTTATTTACCCATAGTGAAGAATTACAATACCATATATCGTCGTCGAATCCTGCGTTGTCCCGTGTTTTTTGAAACAGATGGCAATTACCCGGGTGCACTGCAATTTTGTCAGCTGCCGCTGCCGGACCGGTGGCATACATTTTTGCCTGTGACTCATAGGTTTTTTTTTTCATTTTTATGTCATTAAATCCCTCAATTATATCTTGTACTTAAAGATCATGTTTTCTTTGTTGGAAGTTCGCAATCCATCTCAAAGTAACAACACTGAGAACATAGCGTTCTGGCGTTCATGTAGCCACCTCACGGTGTTAAGGGACGGTGGTTTAGGTTTGTGTGGCGAACGACAATCACCCAACGACCGACGCTCACAACTTGGATCCCACCATTAACAAAAAGCAATATTATAGTTATATAACTTTTCAGATGTTTTTAATTCAGTATTTTTTTTAATATTCTTCTAAAATTCGACCACTATATTTCTCTAAAAATCAAATAATACTGGTTTTATGTATTTCCGTATTCAACCTGTAGTCAATTCATGTTCCAGGGCCACTTGGTTTAGCCATGGATTGCATATGCAAATTTTGTGTTTGGACCAATCAAATCAATGGATTAACGCCATCAATATACTGGTATAATATAATATTAAATAAAACCTAATTCCATTGTAATACTTTTAGCATTCCATCTAGTCTAGCCATCTAGTCATCTAGTTTTGCCACGAATACTCCTACTTGAAATTGACCGTGGCTTTGTTCTCCGATTAATAACTGTGTGCGTGGCGATAATTGGTGTATAAAATTAGATGTTACGTGTTTTCATTTACTAACAGATACACGCACAAAGCCACACCGCTTTTGTTGTGAACCTGACCACAAACGAATACATAGAACGCGCGAGATATATGGATATCATATAAACAAAGATGGTGACTTTCGCAAATCAACGAGTACAAAATGAGACGTTAACAAGCTTTAATTAGGTATTTTTAGGTGATTGGAAGGTATGGAAGGAGTGACTGGCGGTAATAGACCATTTTCCGTTCACTGCGAGAATCACGTGTTATGCGTGAAATCGAATGTAAAAACAGGACAAACAAAGGTCATAGCGTCGTAGTGGCGTCAAACATCGCGTGGGATTCGACAAACGCGAAGGTATTTGGGGGATATTTCCATGCTTAATAATGTGCTGTACACATTTGATGATAGGTAATTTCGTTTAAGTGAGGGTATTCGAAAGCGATATTCCTTTGTCGAAAATCGGCCGGTCGATGTGAGCTACGAAATAAAGAAATTCGAGTTCAAAATCAAATCGTTCGATTTTTGCTGCAGACGTTCGACGCGCGTCTTTGATGCATCTCGCGAGATCTCGCAGTTGAACGGAAAATCATCTATTAGTGCAACTCGCGCCCAGGTCAAACCTATACATGTGATTTCCATTCAGAAGAACACATTGAATTGTGGGAAATCAATGTTTATCAACACAAGTGTCGCCCTCAAAGTTAACGACTGTCGCCCTTAAAGTTCAGTCAGTTTATTTTCTTTTTCATAATGTCGTGTTCGCATGACCGGGGGTTTCCCACTAGAGCATGACAATGTCAACATAAAACTATTACAGTTTGTCTGTAGAAATAGTTTCACCTTAAAATTTAGATGAAATTTTGACTTTGAACCGTGTCTTTTTTTCGACAAAGATGCGACAATATTGACTCCAGAATTTACTTATAGCAATTTTTGTGCAATATAATTTACATGAATTTGAAAGTAACGAAAATGTTGATGAAATTCTCTACATCATCTCAATTGCAAGCTACGGCACGTGTAACGTTCAACGTCGGAGAGACCCGGATGTAGTCTTTCCCGTAGAATATTTAGTTGAATCTTCTAAACACAATTTTATAAGTAATTAAACAACTGTGCACTGCTTGGAAAATAATCGCCTACATCTTATGCTATTGGGTTTAGTGTCAAGTTACATGTCGTGGCGTCCTCAATCCCCTGGAAATCATGGACTCGCCATGAATGTGTCAGTCGCCGCTGCTCGTTGGGATCACATCCCTCGACATAGGCCATAGATTCTTTGATTCACAAATCTGTACGTTGAACCTATGATCACACAGCATATATCACCAAAAAATCGCATATTTTAGGAGGTATTTAGAATACATGCTCACTAATTATTAGCTGGTTCACCATACTATTTTTTGTTGTTGATCACTCAGTTCATTTAATGCGAATATCGTTGTTATCTTGTGTTGTGAAAATACAACCATTTTATTCAACGAAGAGGGCGCTACTGTATTGCGCCCTCATATATCATGTAATCTGGAACAAATGAACGAAATTACAGAGATGTATTTGGAATAACTAGAGAGAAATTGTGTAAAATAAATAATCTTTTTGTGTAAAAAGAGTATTGGGTGTGCACAGGAAAGCATTTAATGACCCACGTAGAGGTGAATTAGGTCAATATCCACTTATATTTAATAATTGTGTTTCATGTTAAAAAATACAATTCTATCATTGATGCAGCCTATGAAGAATCCAAAACTGTTGTGCATGACCCATGGCTTATCGTTATCCAAAAAGTACTAGTGATTGTAAGCTTGACTTTTAGGTGTTGTACATTATTTAGAAAAAAATAAAAATCATAGAATAGCTTATACTGAATTTAGAACTTCTGCACATTCTCTTTCCATTGAATTCGGTAGACATAAAGACATTTTGAAAGACACCAGGCTGTAATCTCTATGAATGCAATGAAGTGAGATGAGATACATTACATGTTATATTGTAATAACTGTCAAATCAAAGAAGATAAAGATCCAAATTCCTTGCATCTCTATACATCTATGCCCCAAAGTTGGAAGCTTGTAGCATGGATGTTTATTATTTCTAATTATTATTTCAAGTATTGATTCTTTATTTATTAGCATTTTTTGCAAAATATATTTTCTATATTCTTGATGTTTTAGTACTGTAAGTTTTTTTGTCCTGAATGTTTTGTTGTTGTTATTATTGGACGTTACTCAAGCTTTCATTGGTACGTTCCAAATAAAATTCTATTATTTTATACTGTTACAGTACTATATATCTTTTTTTTGCTTTTTTTTTAACCCACCCCTTATCACAGCGTTTTTACGTTTTACGTTTATTTACTTGATAAATAATCCCGTACTGCGATTATGTGATTACTAGTAGTTCAGAAGCAGTTTTTACGGAGATAATTCGACAGCTCTTCACTCTCCCCCCCTACTACCTTTCATGTTGATACCAAAATCACAGATTCTTGCAAAATATTCGCAGTGTTCATGTTAGATATTCTAACTCAATACCAAGTTTCCATGGTCATATCAAGGTCTTAATTTCACATTTCACACACACGGCGTATTTAAAGTCAATTTGTCATGAATAGACCGGAAACAAAATGGTGAAACTATTGTGTACAAATCACAGTTCAACGTCGCATATGGAAGCGGTTGGGCTTATCTGAAAGCGTCTGATGCAAAAATCCCGCTTCGAATTTTCAAATATTTTGGGAAACAACAGAACATATTTTTCATTCGTTTTCAAACTAAAACAATTTTACTACAGGGACTAAGATGACTAAAATGACTAAGAAATATTTCGTTTCCGGTAGCAGCCTTGCCAATGACCTATAACTTCATGTGATCCGTTCTGCGCATGTATAGTGCTGCCTAGTTTCTCGGGATTTTTGTCAGTCCCAAAAATATCGTGAGTCAAACCCGTTTTGTTGAGTAAATAAGCGGAAGTGTTGACAGGTTGAAACGAAAAAATAGACAATGGCGATAAGGCTTGAAACAAAAGATATAAATTCCTTCTCCTATTACCGGTACCTTCCAGTTTATTTGGTCTTTACATTATAGAATTGTAACTCTCGCATAGTGGGTGACCCCATAGTACTATCAAAATAAGTTATAGAGGTCTTTTTACGATGTGCAATCGTCATGTAAAATGTCCAACTTTGTTTCGTTTTCCTCGGTTACCTGACGTCAGCTCCGCGTGTCAATCATATGGAGTACTCGTTCTATAATAGAACAGGGGTTCTTATTTGCTCTCATACATTGCAGCGAATATAAACAAAACTCACTTTTCTTTGTTATCACTTTCTCTAAAAATAGGTGTAAATGCTAGACATCACGTTATTGCAGTATTACACGCGTGAATCCAGGACCGGAAATCCGGCCCAGAGAAATTTCCTGCGTCCTACTCGCCGTTCGCAAGGGACTTCGGGAACCAGCAAAAAGTTGTGTACTGTGCTTTTTTCAACTGTTCTGTGTTCTTGAAGTGAAGGCGCCAGTGTAGTGGAATTTGATACAACCATGATAATATCGAACTTTTCCTTCGAATACTAATCTTATATAAAAAAAAAGTTAACGTGAAAAATGTTCTGCAGAAAAGAGGTTTATTGCACAAAAGTTCATAATCGGACAACATATTGATATGTATTCAACACTGAATTTTAATGCCGAAAACAGTTAATAATATAAATAAATAAATAAATAAATATAATCGACAATTCATCCAAAAATAACGTAATAATATTTTGTGAAGATCATTAATACTTGACAAAACACCATAAATATCTCTCTGCAAAACTATACTTTTGACGCTGAAAGACTTTGGGCGTAAGAAGTGAGAAGATTTTCAAACTTCTCGTTAATGGAAGTTATCTTTTCAGGTTGAGAATACGTTCTAGACTAAATGAATACACTCTATCGTGTTTAAGTGAAAAGTTAGTTCTCGCACGTGACATAACGCCCCGGTAAAAATACCAGGATAAGCCAGAGAACAGAGCAGAACAGAAAAGAACGGAACAGAACAGAACAAAGAAGATCAGAACAGAAATGAATATAGCAATGGATATATTATCTTTTCAGAAGCTCTTGCTGAACCTAATTGATTCAATCTCTGACCCAACATTAACTTTATATAGTTCCAAATGTCTAACTTAAACGCTACATATTCTGAATAATCATACAATTCTTGAAATGATAATGCAATAACCCATCAAAACAACGTCAATAGTAAAACAGAGTGTCTTAATGAGGAGTAGATGCAACTCTTACTTATACATTTTATTACGTTCAAGTCTTCGTTAAAAGAACTAATAGGCTCAACATTTACACCGGAGTCCTCCCACGTCATTACAGCGAGGGAAACACCGTGGTTAGATTGGGAATGGGAATCGAGAATTGCCATATATAGTTACACAACTTAACTATTTACAGAAAAATAATATATATCAGGTTAGAATGGTAAATTCTGGAAAGTACTACTTTTGGTATAAATGGAAGAAAATATTTGTATATCAATGGTAAATTTGTGAACACATGACTGACCGATACCACTGGCAAACAGAAACATGGCGGCAGCACACCGTACACCGCGTAGCTCAGCGCAAACTAAATGTCTCATAGCAGGACTGGGTATGACAGTCTTGGTTCCTACTGTATGATGTATATTATTGTTATACAATTACTAAACAAAAAAAGGGAATATAAGTGAACCTGCAAGTTCAATTTATGAATATATCGTGCTACTTTTCCGGTGCAATTTAGGGATAAAACATTTCATTTCGTGGGTGCTAGAGAAAAAAACAAACAGTATCCAGATGTTTTGTTCTGTTTTAATATCAAATCAAACACATATTAGGTTTGTTTTTGTTATTGGTTCTAACCTAGCCTAGACATATATAGAGATATTTAGTACAAGCACCAGTTTGATGAATTAGGAAGTAAAAAAACTAACTTATCGTTAGCCAAAAGTCTCAACCTGAAATGTTGCCTGTTAACGCTCAGACTACTAGTGGTCTGAGGTTAACGCTAAAATATAATTGGTGTAATCTCTAACATCGATGCGCCTATTCTAGGCCTGGTAAACAGCAGTGTGGTTGGATAAATAACTTTTACAATGTATCGTTTGGTAAATCACAGTTTCAAAGTACGAAACGACTCCCACGCGATCGGTGGAATACCAACTTACCTAACAAATACAAAAACAAAACGAGTATCCCATCATGCATTGCGAAGTAAATATACTAAGTTATTATGTAAATTGTGTCCTTTTTTTATTTTATTCATTTACCGAATTAGGCATTTTTAGTTGAAGTGTGTGTTATTACGTGTATCGTAATGCGTAGTGAGAACTCGCCGAAATTGATACTTTTTATCAAAGACTATAAAGTGACACGACCTCGAAGATAGAGTACTTCCTCGCTCTTGCTGAGTCGGCTAATCAGGGAATACGCCCATCAAGACGTATAACTGTATTCGTGGAAAATGGTCAGTAAATTCTTAATATTTTCTTTTCTCTTTAAAATCATCTGACATCAAAAATATAATCTTGTATGGCGTTAATCCAGAGTCTTCCTCATTCATTTTTTCTCATAGCGGGGACGTCACGTGACGTTAGTCAAACTCACTGGAAAGGAAAAAGAAAATAATTATTTCGCCTATGAACCACACGGTAAATTTGGTCGGGTGCAGAATATTCTGGGCACAAGACGAAAACCGTACAAATTACTTACAGTAAGCATTTTCTTTCTAAGCTGCGGTAATATTTACTATTAGACATAATGGGATTACAAATGCACATCATTAAGCATTACCAAAGACATCCATCAGAGAATGTGACGGACGTATAAAAAAACAAACTTTCATTTGTTTACGTACACCACATTCCCACTGGGTGATTGCGGGTGCTACCCTGACAGACAGACCAAGAGACAGACAAACTGTAAACAATGTGAAAACAACGTCACAACTGCAAACACAAAACAACACGTTTAACATATATTGTTCTATTGGTTAAAGAGGATCACGTGGATGACTGGGTCTTCATTGCGTAATTGGATGATGAACGTCACGTGACGCTATCGGATGTGACGTGAAATAGCAGAGACGTTCTGTCTTTCGTATCGTACCTTGATTACCTAAAATCAGCCTGCACGCTGTGCAACGGGACTTGATCGGATGGCTTGTCTAGCAGCGTCTCTGAGTCTGTCGGTGAGTATTTTATTCAGCATAGTGGAAAGCAATACTTCGCTGCCGTTCCTCTTCTGGCTAAATACAAATTTTACCAACATAAATAACGTATAGTTTGTAACACACAATGATGACATAACTATATAAAAACAGTGACCTGGGGCCAAGTCAGGGTCAGCGTAAGATGCAAACAATAAACACACAAAGAGCATTCTACACTTTCGAAACATTAGAAAAACTTAACCACCACGAATTGTAACATCACAGCGTACGAAGCAGATACGAAACAAACGTTTGTAGTCTCAACATTTATGTTGAAAAACAAATACCCATTGAATGCAGCGTGCGGGGAATAGTACGTCACACAGAGTGTAGGCTTGGTAGTTGTGACGTAGACAGTAACGTGGTCTTACAACAAGGCAATATAAATCACCCATGTTTTCGGGTGCGGCGTATGCATCGCCCCGTGATCATCTCTGTAAGTACATCGACGACGAGCATGAATCGGTTCCTCTTAGTTTAAACACTTGAGTTCGATACATAATATCAACTTTACATACAATTCTGTTATTTTATGTTCCTTGGGTTATTAATAATTAATTATTTAATAATTATAATGTCAATTGTGCATTCTGCGAATAGATCTCCAGGACAATAATTTCGTGTTTTTGCTAAATAACTATTACTATTTGGGTGAAAGTCTAAATTATATTACCGAACGAAAACAAATCATATAACACAGCGCCCGTAGTATCGAGAATTGGAAGATAATATCATGGATCGGCATTAGAACACACCATGCCAGAAGTTAATCCACGATCATCTGATAAGATTATATAAAATGATCATTATATAGCAGTTGTTTGATTGTCCCGGGGAAACCAATGTGGTAACGTTTAAGTTTCTGTTTATTGTTACGAGGTGTAAGTAATACCATCTCTTCAAAATAAAAAATGAAAAATTTGTTGAATCACGTTAAATTAGCATATATTGTCGCATAAAAAAGGGCGCAATAGAGTATGGTTACTCGAGATAGACAGGGTTATTCGGCACGTTTCTAAAAATAAGATAATTGGGTCAGATATTGATAATACATTTTACTATCATCAATTTTCCACACCTTCCCAGCAATATTTCACACTCTTCTACCCGTGCATCCATATGCTCGGACCTGTTTTTTGTGAATGACTTGCCTTAACTGTACAACCAACAGTTTTAGTAGATTCAATGAGCTTGTGACTACATATGATAGCACTATTAGACAGATGATTTGAAATGTTATCAATACCACTTGTCTGATGTAAAACCAATTGCTTATGACGAGTGATATATGGTGGGTGTCACGTGGAGCAGAATGTACTCTCCCTCTCTTCGAAACACTTGACACTAGTTCTTATTTGTATACCTCGAGGTCCATGTATGCATGGGTATCATGTTATTTCCACTCATTCCGTTGATTGATTATTTTGAAACATTTCTATAGCTTTTATAAAATAAAACACGGATACCAGAAAACTTACACGTCGTTTTCACTTTTTTTGCCAACTTTGAAGTCGCCCTGTCGAGCCTGTAGAGCCAAGAGTGCTTCTCTGAAAGCCGCTCCCTGATCCCTCAAATATTGGTTCCGCATTGCCTCGTTCATAAATGCATCTGCAGTGACACGTTTTCTACAGAGAACAAATGAGACAACACATAGCCAGTAGCGTTAGCATTAGAATGACGAGATCACTTGTGATTCTCATATAATAACATCTGTCGTTCTACTGTCAGATTCGTAGATATAATGCACATGCCTTCGGAAATCATCTTAATTGGAGAACGGCGATCACTGATATGAGACATCCCATTGTGCCGAAAATATATTCACGACGAGAGAATTTTTTTATTTTATTCTTTGAAATAACACGAAAAAAAACACCTACTAAACGGGGTTTGCCTTTGGAGAGTTAGAGGGGAATGAACTGCATTTTCACTGATTTTGTAATAGTTTTGAATCCAAATAATACTGGTCCAAACTGACGTGCGTGGTTCCAAATGTGTAAACATAGTGTTTACACATTTGTAAACACTGCCTAAATGTCTTTCATCAAACGCTTATACATAACTTGAAGAAGAAGAATCAACAAACAAATAATTTGATTTGAAAAATTCAAGATTATTTACTATGAACGTTTTTTCATCAAATTAATCGATTTGTTTATATTAACGTCAAAGGTTTGATCAATGATGTGTCAAATTAGTCATTCTTTCTACTTGCGTTTTCAAAGTAGTCAGAGTTTTGGGATCGTTTCCTGTGTTGGTAACTTGTCTAACTTCGAAAGAGTGTCTTTGGTTTAGAAAAGTGCGCTTTGTTTTCAAGTTAGTATCAGTGTTGCAGCCGGGATGTTTGCCAACTGTCTAAACCTGCTATGTAATGTTCCTGGTGTCATTGTATGGAGATTATCAACCAACCTGACGTTTAGGCCAACACTTGGTCACAGAGTTGGGCACACTGAACCATGAAATGTAGACGCGAGGAACTTTAAAATTAGAAAAGTTGAGATAACCAGCAATTTTTTAAAACATTTTTATTTTTAATTTAATGAGTTAGCTTTTCAGTTGAAATAAATGCATAAATTTTACATGTCATTTGAAAAATAATTTAATACCATCATTTTATAATGTATTATAGTAAGTTTAACTTCATTTTTATTCATGTTTTGCCATTTAAAATAGCAAAATAATTTGATAGGCCAGACAGTACACCACTACGTTATGCTATGATACACTATATTAGACTGAGAAAGTATTATAATAGGACAAGAACATTTAAAAAGATGTTTAAAAAAGTCCCATCTCCATAGTAATCTGTCACACCTCCTACGTGTTTTGTGTATATTTTGTTGACAACTTACACGAGAGTAATATGACCTGCAGAAGTGCTATATATTTAAAATTGTCTTCTGTGAGTTTTGAAATAACAATCAATCAAAACATTTTGCACTGAGCAGGAAAACATGTTTCGAAGGTAGTATTAAAGTTGTAACACTTTTGCATTGAATACTATCTATTGAACATCTTTTATTAAAATGTTAAAAACAACTTAGAGACACTTTATCCAAAGGACCATGAGCTTTCAAACGTCACTTCTAAATTAAATTTCTAATTCACATTTTTATCACCAAGACATGAAACAGTTGAATTCAAGAAAATGCCGCCAAACCATTGATATGCTGTAGACTATGATGCAACCCGATTGACGCCGTCATACTCACCCTGGTGTCCTGATGGTGAAGTCGCCGTACTTTCTTTGAAGCTTTTGTAACATTTCAATTAGTGCTTGTCCTTGTAACTTAGACATACTCTGTGACATTAATTGAGAGTTCAGTGCATCTGTCATTGTTCTCTTCCCCCTGTGACAAGATGTAATCGGGTGTTTCAATTTAAAGTAGGCGGTAAATACAGACAAGAACACTGTTTTAACCACGAGTCTTTTGAGTTTTCAAGAAACATCAACCATGGATATATATTTTATACAGGCGATGTTAGAATCATTTTATCAAATCTTAAAGGGGCCTGGAATTGGACACTCTGATAATTTGTTTTTCTAGTCACTTCAATTTATCACGTTAGTTTTCAAATTAAAACGCAGATTCGGGACTCAAATCGCATTGCTCTGCCTGAATATCAAATCATGTAAATGATGTGCATACTTTGCTTTGTTGTTATGCAAAGAAAGGCAACAAAACTATATTTTAAAAACTGCAACTCATGACAGTGCTTTGGATCAAATAGATCTCGTACGACGTAAACAATTTCATATAGGTAACATTCCTTGCTGATCCAAATATAGATACAAGATGTCTACACATTATTTTCTTATGTGCGTCTCCCGAGAATATAAATATCTCTTCCGGTTTGTAGAAGTCTGCCAAGACATGACATTACACATGACATTCAACGGATTGTTCACCACGTGTGATGATGCATCAATGCTTAATAATATATCAATGACAGACCACTTATTCCGAGACATGAGGCTCGACATTGTAATGATAAATGGAAGAGTGAAAATGGAGCAATATATATATATATAATTCTACGACCTACGTCCAAATCAACAATTTCCGTTTATAAGAAAAGCGATTGCTTTGCACTAAAACTAACAATGTTTCGGTACGTATACAGCCCGGAATGCCATTCCACTTTGTTTGTAATTTAACTCCTTTTCTTGGTCTGGAAATTGTTGGAACGGTAATATTTTGAATATTTCAACGGTTACACAACATATACACTCACTGCAATACAACGTGTACGTAAGTAACTGGAAACAAGGTGCTTATGTGTTTGCAATATGTGTCGTAATAGCAGTTAACATGGAAGTGAGCGAAACATTGTTAAAACATCCAGTTCGTGAAAGGTGAATAGGGTTGAGTGAGTAGCACCGAGGGTAGGGGTGATTAGTTGAGATGCACACGCCATGTTGTGATACTGAGAAGAAAGATACATTGCCTGTGAGACGAACGTGAGTTAGTACTGGTACGAGTGATTAGAACACGACGCAAGTGAACCCGGGATGTGAATACAATGCAGTGCGACGTAGTGCCATTGCAGTTGTGACCACGTGCGACCAGGTGCGTGTGTGTGTGTGTGCATCGATAACCTTGGGTAGATAGGTTTTCTGATTCAGTCTTGCGATGTATCCACGGGGGCTGCTGTGCAGGAAGTGTATACGTGCACCAATCTTTAAACTCCGTCCATACATGCTGTTGTAGGTGAAACATCTACGAGTATCCCAATATACACAAATATAAATATAATATAATATCATATGAATATAAAAATATAATACAGTATACAAATCAAGAAAAAGGAAGAGAAGCATTTAGGCATTTTTAAAGAAAAAAACACGAAAGAAAAAACACCAGAAAAAAAACGGAAATAGAGAAAGCCACAATAAGAATAAATAAAAATCACCATGGTAATGCAGGATTCTATTTGCTGTTTATTGACATTTTGATTTCAATCTTGTTTAAATCAATCGCATGTTTAGAGGATATGTGTACTAACTAAATCTACACGGATTGTTAAAAATGTCAAGCAAACTGATTTTTAAAGGGGTCAATTAAAGTAATAAACTGCCAATTAGAATCCATTCTTCAACATACATAGCTATGCTACTTACGCGCGATTTAACGTTAAGCGATACGTCGTCGCTACTGCATTGTCCTCGTCTCGGTCAGTGAGGTTTATCAATTCCGCCGAATGTTGGGCCTGTGGGGAATTTCTGGGAAGCAGATGAGGAATTATTGTTGCACACCTAATCCGAACATGCGGTATCGGTTTCAAATAGAATTGAGAAAAGCATGCATAATGACTATGCAAGGTAGTCGTGAAAAGTAATTTGAAAACGTGTAAGGAGGTTCGGACCGAATTGAAGAATATGTTTATTCTTCCAACATTGCAGATTCGTGCCATTAGGATACAGAAAACGGAAAAAAAATTTAGGTCACTAGACTTGTTCCGAAATGTCATGTTCATGTTATAGTTATTTTGCATTCGTTCCTATGTTAAAACTATTTTTTCAAGTCGAACAAGTCGAATATATTATTATTAATAATAGAAATCATAATTTCATAATTAAATTAATTTAGTAAGTTTCCAGTGTGATATTTTATTTTTATTCTTTACTGTGACGAACATATGTTCCTTAATATGTCCAGTGGTTTACAATTTAAATATCTCTGCTATAATTCATTGCCCATATGCTTAGTAACATGCTCAGTAGTTCAACATTTGAATTCGGCTCGAACTCCTTTAATTATTAGGAAATTGTGAATTTTTGCACAAAATCAATACTTGACTGAGCAAAAAAATAATATCCGTGCAAATAAAAAAAAGGCTAACCGTATTGTTTTACTTACAAAGGGATTATCTGGAAATCACCATATTTTTTCTGTATGTCGAGTAAAAACTGGTGAAAAGCATCTCGCCGTTTAGATTTTGCCAGTTGTAATAGTTTTTCAGAGAGAATAGAATCCGCGACATTTCTTTTAAATCTGTGGACGCATGGTTTAGACATCAGTAGTAGGGAGGAGTAGCAAGAATAGGAGTATGGTAAAAACAATGCAATGGGAAGGGTTTGAGGTTGGTAGTAGTGTTATGGGGATGACATAGAAATAACATAAAACAAAACAAAAAATTCAAAATAATGACAACAAAAAATATACTAAATAGGTGTATTTGTGTCTACTTACTTAGTATGGGGCGTTATAGAAACACTTAAATTGTGTTGTTGTATGAATTCTAGTAGTTGTTGTCGCATGGCATCGTGTCCCATGCCTGACGCCAAATTGTTCAAAAGGGTAGCCAATTGGCTATCCGAAAGATTTCTCTTTCTTCTATATTGAATATTTAAAAAAGACATAATATAAAAAATAACAAAAAAACAATTGTGACGTTAAAAAATAGTACTGGAATGAATGAAAAAAATGAATATTACTGCAGACATTCTGACAAAAATATTATATAATCTACGAAAGGTAAAAAAAGTAAAAAAGATCATCCTGCGAAAAAAGGATTGAAATTTAACATTGTTTTGTTAAAAGAAGAAAAAAGATACAACTTTCTTACAATGTGTTAGTACTGTTGAAACCCCCAACTCACCGGCGATGAATACAGTGCAGTCGTAATGCGCATGTGCAAAAGATGGTATTATGCTGGTTAGTAAAACATGTAACTATGCTTTATACAAACTGTCTTGTACATTCAAGAGTTACGACCTTGTTAGTAATGGATACACTGTGCATATGAGGCACACAAAATAGAATATATATAATGAGTTTGAAGGAATAGTGGAGATGATGATGTAAATGAGACAATCAGACACCAAGACCACTACTAACTATACAGTAATCTCCAAGAACGTGTGACTTGACGTCCATTTCCCATTCGTAACTTACTCTTCGGTAACCGTATCCACGTTGTAGCTGACTATTGTATTTATCATGTTGTCATATGTTTGGGTCTTACTGGAGCCGCGAAATGGCACAACAGGGTGTGCATTTTTCTTACTCCTCCTGTCGATTGAATATTATCTGTATATCAGTTAGTCAATATAAGAATTATCTTCTTTATTACATACACGTCACGAAGAGCTTGCGCATTAATACTGAGACAGGATCACGGTATATACTTTCTTTACGACATCTGATACGTAACTGATACCAATGTGAACCAAGCAAAAACATGGCCTAGTCAAATAACGAAGACAAACTGTTTTTCTAAGTCAATGGTGATGTCTATGGTAGGCATCACAAGACGTAAATGCCTTTTTTTAAATTTCACAATATAGTTATTCAAGGTACAGAGGCCACCTGCTTTTGTTTAAAAATTAAGTACAAACAGATAGTATATTGACTTGTTCGAAATATGTACAGTGAGGTCACACCACAAATTATAGACTAATTACTGCAATTTCTTTATTGAATAAAACACGCATTTCGAAATTCGTACAATTAGGGATGCACTGTTTGAGCTCATAAAGTATAGTAATTTATCTCTTGTGGTTAGTTTAAGTAAACAAAAAACGAAGGTATATTGATATGGTAGACATACCAGACAGAAATGAAATTCATCTTCAGCTTGGTTACCGACATGAAAGTCATGCCATTACTTCGATTATCAGTTTTAATTTTTCAAATTGTGTGCCGATATTCTAAATTGTCTTAACCATGCAGCCATTGACACATTGTCAAATAACTGTAAGATACTTCTTCTGCCCAAATGTAAAGTTTAATTTATTATACGTTGAAAGCTTAGGTGATTGGTTCAAATTGTTTAGCCATTCATGAATATTGATATTCACAAAGTAAAATGAAATAATTGAACCTTATCCAGGCCTTGACCCCTCTACAGTCCTAGCTGTATCCACTCAATCGCAAAAGGTATATTGAATAAATCGGCATACAATCGTTTGCTTATTCACTTACACTGGGCCCTGGTCACGTAGGGTATGAGTTGTACTTTCTAGTAATAGCTTACTAAACCATCTCAAGAAAGCTGCATTGCTATTATGAACACGTTGTTGTTCAAGGTATGTTCCCATAGCAGCATCGGCTGTATTGCGCTTACTTCTGTTGAAACAAAGCTGTGAATTATTTCTGCCAAAATATATCAATATGTCATATAGCCTTTGACCTTTAGTCATTACCACCCTGTATTAACCTGTTCACCACCAGTTCCATCTTTTCATCACAAATTAACAAAAAAGTCCCATTTATAGCCTGGGACAAACATATTAAAATTGTTTGATTAGAAACTGAAAATCAAATCAAATTGTGTCTGTTGGCTTCAAATTAGGGTTCATTTCCAGAAATATTGAAGAATATAAGAAAAAAAGGAGCAGAACAATTTGGGATGAAAAGGTTAAGATGAAACATCATTCGGCTCCACAGTGTTTAGATTTGGTATTATTAGCATACATCGTCAGAATATAGTACAGGCTGTTCTATGGGCTGTGGGATATTCCCCATAACTCCCTGATTAATCCAACCTTTCCAGGATCTCAACATTAGACTTATTTTCACGTTCCTCAAGCATTGACACTGCGACTACTTGCACGTGCCGAGTGAACTTTAATAATTTATTTTCTTTCAGTACATTTTGCAACCAATTTAGTTACGCTTTGTCATCAACTTGAGTGTGGAGAATGGATGCCATTGAGGTATCTGCTAGGTTGCGCCTTACTCTGTAGAAAGAACATACTGTAAATGTGGTGTGACCTGGTCACACACTGCGACCTCACTACGCTCCCGGGCAAGTGAGACCATCCATGCACTTTCCCACTACCATTTCACTCTTGGGAAATCATACAGTTGAGCGCCCATATTACTGTACAAAAGATTGAATTCATTCACAGGAACATTGTGTGGATGTAAGATTATGTATGACGTCACATATGTTTATTACAAACTCGTGATGTAACGCTCCTTATACATTGTAACAACCTCTGCAATGTAATTTGATAGTATGTGTCAATTTCTACAGCTCTGCCACCTCGCTGTTGAAAAAAACCAAATACATTTCCGGCTTCCCATTTACAGTAACTTGATTCTGCAACACAAGTGATTATAATACATAATAACATGTACCCCATTATGTTGGGATGCATTCCGAGTTCATTCATACTAACGTATAAGGTATAAGGCAATGTTCGCACTCCATTCGAATAGAAAACTTGTATAAAAATATATATAATATACATATTCATAAATACATATACATAGATGCGTTTCGTATACACTCCAGCAGCTAATTACACACTGTAAAATACCATAGTATAGATTGATGTCTCAAACGTTATTTGGTTAAATTGACTTTTGAGTCAGCAGAGTTCATCTGAATTTGCCTTCATGAAAATATATGAATATAAAGCACAGACTTCTAAATACCATGCGTGGAAATACGAGGGTGTGTTGTCAGAGAAGCTGCGTTTTAGATAGCAAGCTCACCATAAGAGACGTAATGTTTAGTGTAAATGTTGTAAAATAACTAATGTATCTTCAAATGACAATCGCTATCGTAATATTTAACAAGCACATGTCGTGTCCACCTGTATAATGATTCGGTGTAAAAGTACAGTTAGATTAATGCATCTGAGAGAGTTCAACAAGACTAGCACAATAAAACATGTATAACTTCACTACACCGACTAATTATCAGTATAATTATCAGGAAGGAGGTATACTTACATTGGTGCCCCATAGCTTTGTTTAACCGCTACCACAACCATTACAAAGACTGCTACAAGTATTGTTTTGTTCATCATTAGTTGAAAATTCCTGAAAATAATAAGAGAGTACGTGTGCGTGAGGAAAAGAATTATCAACGGGGATTACCGTGATCTCCATCCATCTCTTGTATTCGTGGGTTGTTTTGTTCGTAGTATTATTATAAATTATCTAGTAGATACAAAGATTATGTGTTATTTATAGTGTATCCTTGGGTTGAGTTGTATTTTGTTTAACTCTTATACTGCCAGCCCAATGTACTCTGACATTGAGTTAAATTAGGGTTTGATTATTTAACAACCGGATGTTTTTCCCCTCAGCTTTCTCTGTACACACTGCATGTATTGAACATACTATACATATTGCCTAGTTTAACGTTGTTGTTCAAATTCATAAGATTATGGTCTCTACATACAACAGTACGGTCAGATTTGCGATGATGGTTTCGCTGAATCCAGATCCATGATTGAAGTACATTCTCTTGTTCTCCCTGTGAATATCTAAGTGACATTTATTCACTGTTTTGTACTATTGATGACAAACGAGAGTAGCGAGAGTTAAAACACAAATGGGAGTTCATGGTTTCTCAAAATGAATATCAATTCAATGAATGAATGAATCATTGTCAATGTACGCTGTATAGCCGTAAGAAATAGAAACGTTTAGCCATGTAGTCTATGCTGCAGTACGAGAATTGTAGTATCTTTCGATTTGAAGCACTTCGAGGTATATCAATCATCAACCTCTGCTGTGATGGTAATCGCATCCCATGGAAAGATGTATATTCAGTTGGTTGGTTGGTTGGTTGGTTTGTAAAGCTCGATTTTAACTTAGTATTATCTTAACCAGACATGATCAATATAATAAATGAATAATATAACTTATATTTATATAAATGAAAGTGTATGTATGAAACTGAATAAAGAAGTCTGAATGAATTTACGTTTTTTTTTACAAACGTCCCCGTGCGCAAACGTGGAATTTGCACGTAGATGCCACCATATGGAATGACAAAACAACAGCCTCTGATGTGAATATACCTTCTAGAGCATAACGCAGTTCTATTTTATTAATATGATACTTTATTCTGCTGTAATTCGAGAATATCGCCGGTGGTTTTATATTTTACTGTATCATTTTCCAATGTGTTTCATTAGTTTCGCTGCCATAGTAGATAAGAAAGCGAAGTTATTCTTATAGATGTGTGTCTGTCGTCCATAAACCATTTACATTTGCTTAAAGGTTAGTTGAGCGGACTTCTATCAGATGTGATTTTGTGGAAATTAATTTTTGGTCAAAAAGACAGCCCAATTCATGACATCTGATACGTGGGTACCTTGGCTATCATTAAGTTTTTAGCGAATATTTTTGTCATTTATGGTAAAACTTGCTTTGGTCCTTTGATGAACCAATATTTCTAGCATTTGTTATGTCTTGTAAAAATTATATTTTCGACCTTTTCTTGACAACTAAATGTCCAATTGCGTTGATACTTGACGTGTTAGTACCCTGGGTGGACAACTAATCAAATGATATTTTGACGTCTTAAACACCACCAGCATAATGCTTTTGATATTTGAGGTGCACATAATGTTTGTGAACAGTTTATTTGATGAATATTCTTAACAGCCAAAACCAATTTACTTGTTTTGGGGTAAATGTGTTTTATCTTTTGGTTTACGGATATGATTTACTTGACTTGGCTACCACAAGCTATTGCGACTGTCAGATCGCTTGTTTTTTTATTGGGTTAATAATTTAATTATATGCAAGCATATGCTATTGACTAAATATGCTTCTCTTACGATATGGTTAGTCGAGATTATTGCCAAATCATACGTGTTAATTTGTCGCCCGTGTTATACAATTAAGTTGCGTAATCAATTCATGTCCCGTTATGCAGCTGATTTACGTGATTTTGTATCGTATTATATCCATACATCCGGGCTATTACGAAGTGGAGAATGTCACCACGTGTAATTCTTTTAATTCGTTTGTGATACGTTCAACAAATTGCATTCATTTGTTGAATGCGCACGTCGAGTCTGTTGTTAGAGCATGGCATACGATACACACGGGCTAAACGAACCAGTTCAATCACTGACAATCCCGCTGAGCGGAAGGATGCATATCATCATAGACCTGATTATATGCTCTTTATAATCGAGTCACAGTGCATTTCAAATGATTGTTAATGCCGACTTTTCATCATTCAGCTGCCAGTATAAGTGGAAGTGAAGTGAGTTCAGATTATTTCGATATATACAACCTTATCATGGTCTAATCGTGTTGATAATGGAAATGCGAAATGCGTATAGAGGTAGGCTTGACGCAATTAAAGAGTAACGGATGAGGCTTTCATCTAGGTAGGTGAAAGTGTGATCTATTTCCGTATATGGAACAATGTGGGGGTCCAATACTCGTCATCAGCTGCATAATGAGGTCATTTACAGAATACTGACATCTGCTTCTCAGAGTAAGACGAGTAGATACACCATCCTACCTCTAATATCGTGTTTTATTCGTCCAAATACTAAGCTTAGCGGATATATTTCAGTGAAATGTGAATTTATTGCATGCATGTTGTTAACTCTATACTCAATGGATGTTTATCGATACATGCTTTAGAATTACCAAAGCAAAATCGTATGGTTTTGATGTTCTGGGCTGGTCAGTGATATTTTCACAATAGCGAATGAAGTATTTTACTTGTATTCATTCCCAGTGACGTTGGTAATATTGATGTAACTCGCCACATGAAGTACCAGCTACTGCCCCACGGACAATGCATAAATTAATTGTCTAGCAAATCACAGTAGATGTTCTCCTGTGAATAGGATGCACACTACATTTCCCAAGTTGCATTGTCATGTCTGACCAGCCGACCGATTGCAATGTGCATTTAAATTACTATTGCTCCCAAGAAACAACCTTTACAATCTCTCCTATCTATTCCTGGCTCACTTATTTGCCATGGCTCAATCGGCATTTGCATTTGAATCTGTAAGCAGACTGACATCACATGTCACCATGCCTAGATCATCAACAATCAAGGAACGTTTGTTTAAATTGGTTGAATGACAGTAAATATAAATAATTGCTTCATACCATCTATACAATTACAAGCAATTTACCATAAAAATAGTCATTGGCGAGAAAGCACATAGAGATCAAAGCACATGGCCAAGGAGTATTTCGGAAGAGACACACGACGTGCCCCACCTATCCATATGATTTACAATAAAATCTATCTGAAGCATTCTTTCAAAGTATTGTCTGCCTGAAATGTCTACTTTTGGCTGAACATCAAACAAACTGTAAGCCCTAGTAAGTGTGCCACTGACTCGATGGAGGCAAATTCCACTGACCAAGATTTATTCACTAAAGGATGTGACTTTAGGGGAATACACTATTTGTTAGCATCCGCACATGAAATGTACACAGAACAAATGTCAGGAGAGACAGTGACATTCACTTTCTGAAACGTTCATAACAATTATTTTTAAAACGTGTATTCGAATTCTATACACGCACACAGTTATTGACAAACTTTTAGAACTCTTCTTTTGTGTATGATTCATTGAGTCACAGAATCGAACACGCTGCTTCACTAACAAATTTCCATGTGGAAACTGACCTGATTACATATGATCTCAAACAAAAGGAGTATGCTTTACCTGAATATATGACACTAGGTTGTATAGTATGCAATCCTGTCAGTGACGTACTACGTGTGCTTTCACAGTTAAGTGAGTTCACTGACAGTAAATGAAATCCGCCCACACCCTAAAGTTGTCCACGTCAGTTACTATCAATAATTCCTTCTGAATTGAAGTTTGATTTTTGTGGTGGTGATTATATGTTGTTCTTATGATAAAATGAATATGGAATTGTGATATAAATGATTGTCCTAAAAGTAATATCACTATTTCACTTTCTGGTCCGTCCTGAAATCATATGATATGTGTGATATGACGTCATCTATGATAACTGTGTAGTTTGAAATGTATAATGTTATTAGCCTAAGAGTACAGTAGTGCAATTCAGAGTGTCCTATGATATGTGTTGCCGGAAGTCGACAGTGGTGGCACTTATAACTGCGCAATTGAGCGGAACATGAAAGTGTTCCATTTCGCCGCAATATTCTTTGTAACTCATTGATTCAACCATGTGGCACGCTGTGTGAATCAATCTTATTATCTGAATTGCGATTAAGAATTTCAAAATTGTCAAAATATGTAATATGCTCACAAGTAAGGGATGGGGCATATTCAGTAATCTCAGAGCAGTAGTGTCAGATAAAATCAATCAAGATTATGCTGACTTTAGTATCTCAAGCGCAGATTGTACATCGATCTACGTAGCACATTGATGCACCAACTGGGAGAGGGAATTGCCTGACTCCAAACAAATAATAGAGTTTAGTGTACATATAGTTACATGTCTTTTCCTATAGGAAATCTCTTCAATAAAGACAAAATCAATTCATTACTTCCCAGATTTAATTCGGAATGAAATTGATGACAACTCGCGTAGGCAAGTAATCGTGAAATCCCAAAGGATGAAGTACAAGTGGTCAGTGCCCCTAGAGGGAAATAGTTAAATTCCCAGTCAGCTAATGCGACGTGGGAAGAATGGATTTACCTTTTTACGACTCTGAGCCCTGTTCAAAGCATTTTAACGTGTACCACCAGGTTTGAAGATTATAACTGACATTTGATTCCCCGAAGAGACAATATGGGCAACCAACAAAATATTCACCTAGAGTTACCCATTTGTTAAAATCTTGATGGTAAATATATATATCTAAAAAGCATTAGGATTAGTATGTTCATATAATATTATGATAGATTTATGTAATCAACTGAAAGACATTAGAAAGAAGTAACATGGGTGGTGTAAGCACGTGGAGTTAATATATATATATATCGCGCACCATGCGTCAAGTGATGCCTAATTCAAGAACCCCAATCACAATAACGGACACCGTGACACCCAATACCACATATGTATTAGATATGCTTATAAATAATTACGTTTACGTTAACTTTCGACATATACACTTTCCATTAAATATTACCATATACTTTATTTATTAGTTCGTATATTCAATGCGTATTGCTTTTAGACATGACGTTGAAGGATCCAGATGGACCTACTGACTGAGCGACTAAATATCACATTTCCATGACAACAATATATAACGCTATTAGTTATTTAAAGGTCTCTGAATTGTACTTGTCATAAGGATTTATATTCTAGCTGTACTCATTCGTTCCAAGATTAACCATTCACATGCCCTCATCCTCGACTCCCACTCAGTTAACACCAGTCACATCAGCTAGAGTTGTATTAGTAGTAGTGGACAAAACCTACATGTTTAACTATTACATTAAGAATACATACAAATACGTATATTATAATCTCAGTCGTATCGAATTGATATCATCTGTCACACTAGTTCACGTTCGCTATAATAAATCAGCAAAACTCGACTATGACAGTTCTTCATTGGAAGGACTTAAATATCCTAAATCATCGCCACAGTACGCGACCGCAAGATTTAACACTTATTTCAGAAACGATATTTTTTTAATTCTTCAAATTCAATTTTACTGTTGACCGAGAAGGCTCATAGCAATCTATTGATCTTCGAACCTATGTGCCTGTTCGTGCTCTAAGGGCCACAACGCACTGGTATACTTTATGGGGTGATCGAGCTTGTGTCTCTGACATTCTCTGTAGTGCACTTACTCTGCTACTTAATCCTTTGAACTACACTGGTGTTTGCAAATATAATATAATTGATATGGGTAGTTACCGCACATTTTCCCACAAGAAGGTCAAAGTTATTCCCCATTACTATCCAATAAGGACCGTAGTTGTTTTTTTTGCTGATAAATTGTGGAATTTGAGCATACACAATTTGCAGCCCAGCAACAAGTCATTAGTGCCTAACAATGGGAAACTGTAAATCAACTATTTTGATAAAAAACAGTTATATACCGTTATCGGGCGACATTGCCTATAAATAGTAAATGGATACATATGCCAAATTCTCATGACTACAATTCATAGTTTGTTTTTCAATAGTTTCGGCTCTGATGGGTTGGTGGTGGAGACTTTGCACGGCCATTACATTACATGTGTTGAAAATTACTTTATTCAAATTTTACAGCAACAAACGAAAGTGTGTGAAAAACTGTATCCATACATCTAAATCGAAATAAAAAAAATTCAATCGTCTTTTCATTTTCATTATCCAATTACAACATTTTTGAATAATATATTTTCAGATATATGACAAAGATGTTTGTAGTGTGCTAAATCAAGATTATGTGTAGTATTTAACTGACCGCGTGAACGGAACTTATTTATATAATTGTCACCTACATGTTATTGTCTGTTTTGAACGGAGATTAAACGTTATTTTAAGATTATAAAGGCCAACTCGCGGCTCTCATTATTTATTCATTGCTAACTATACATGCGTGGACCGACAGTGAGCATGTTCTTTGAAACTTACACTGGATAAAAATGCATACATATATGGGATTAGAAGCATCACTACATATGTATTCCCGCCGAATAAAGTGAGATTATGCTAATATTCGTTGATATCCCAGTCTCGCATTGCCACGCTGCGACAATGTGGAGTCGTCGTTCAACATGCTGCGAAAAGTGCATTTGCAGCTCGATACCAGGAGCGACTGAGAAGCCATTTTATGTCATCGTTAACGAGTTGAGGGCGAGTGGGTTACAAGCGTATACGTCATATGTGGTTCATTATCATATTCCGATCATTAATCCATGACCTGAGCACGTGACAAAAATTTGATGACAAAATTTCTAACTGGTGATTTTACGCATCAAAGTATAGTGGGTTTGTCAGCCCCGTATTGGCGTTCATGCACTTTTTTTTACTAGAAACACAAATTGTTATTCTATTAAAATGTAAGCATTAACATACTTTGTAATAGTATTGGTATAGTCTCTGGTTCAAGTTCACGTCGTTCATTCCTATGTGCGTCAGTAGTGTAGTTATAAGTGTAAGAAAGTGGTTTTGCTTCGATTACCATCCCAATAAAATGATTGCTTTAATCACCTGCACATGACCATTTGATTGGTAAAATTGTTGAAATAAAAGCATAAAACTCCATTTTAGAGTGTATTTTCTATAGTATACACATCATCAGTGCTACACTGTGATTTTATTCTTGGAAAATTACAAGTATGCCTCAGCTGGTCATTGTGCAAAGTGAACTAAACAAATATATCATATACATAGTTACCAGATGACACACTTCCTTACAGGGCCTACAAACATAGCAGAAGTGACTGACCAGAGAAAGAGAATGCCACAATTTCTTTCAAAACACATTACATAATGAACGCTATATCACGAGTGATCAAAACACTGTCAAAATGATTTAGGAACAATTCCAGAAACTATATGTGTTCAGCTATCATCGAATGATGATTGTATTTGTTGTTCAGTTGTCTCTCCGGTGACTCATCACAGTAATTCTTATTGCACCCCGTCCACATGACCAATGGTCATAGTAAACACATGCTTGCTGACCAGTATACCTCCATGAGAAGTCACGCAACAAGCGCGGGAATCTATTCTATTTGCACTTTGTGAATAACATGTAACATTTCACTGCGATGCGTGTCCGCTGGGTAAACTGTCTGAAATTGACACCGGAAATGGAAACAATGGGATTACGGAATAACAATAAGCTCACATATATCTCCATGCATTGCGTTGAGTGATTAGACTTCTCTGTAATAAAAAAAAAACATTCCCATTGTCCATCAACGAAATGCTAGTAGCTGCGTTTGAGTCGGTTGAATGAGAACGGTTATTACCATAGCGGTGCCCGGGATGATCTTCTGATAACCTTGGCGTCCGGGGATCTACCTTTGTGCCACCGATGTTGTTGCCCGTGGCAGCGTGGAGAATCGCGCATTTTACCGGATGATCTATCGGGGGATTGAAATAAGTCAATCTTACCTGGGGTGGACAATATTTCAAGACAATATTCGTAAGAACCGTTCGCTCTGACATTTAGTATTGAATGAAGTATTTTCTGAAGGTGGAAGACTTTTATTTGAATTCTGAATACGCGGTGACAAAAAATAGAGCGAAAACAATGGGACGACGATCGATTTGATAGTCATCATATCACGTATATACGCCGAGGAAAACCAGAATTTATTGCAATATAATATTTTTCACATTTTAGTCGATTTCATTAGAACCGTATGCCAGATATGAATTTATTGGGTGCAATGATATCGATATAACTTGTATTGCATTAAAGAATACTGACTATGTACGATTTATATGGTCCTGGGTACACGGTATACAAACCTAAAACTTACATCGGTCCTAATGTCAACATATATTTGTGTACATACTTTGATTAATACATTTCATTTACAGTAGTACAGTAGCCGTGATATAAACGAAATGTTTACAGCTTCCCCTGTCTTTAAAGGTGAAATATTATTACCAAGCAGCAGTAGTATGAAAAGTGTATCTCTTGCTGGGATGTGTACGGTTTAATTGCATCTCAGCTTGAAGCCTAACACCGAGGACGTGTATCCAACCGATAGTTTATGACAATTCGCTATACACATAAAGTCAATAACTACGAGAGAACCGGGAATTATAGCCACATATAAATGACGACAGTTTTATGCGCTTTATTATCGATGTATACTTGATAGATACTCTTTTTCACCTGTGGTGTTCGCTCAGAAAGCCGAATGCATGTATGAATGTTATTAGACACCGGGTTAAGCGGTCCGGGGCAAAAAAAAAGAGTGAATACTGAGATATAACATTTCTCGGGGCAACATTTTAAAAGTTTCGTTTGGAGTAATGGATGAGATCTTTGTGACGTGATTGAGTGAGTAATTGCATCAGTGAATGAGTTCCGGTAATCGGCTGATGAAACCTTCCTGAGTTCACTGTCAACTCACGTTATTAGCGTCGGGTAGGCATGACGTAGCCCTAAGCCATAGTGACATTTCAACTGTCATACGCATCTATACATACACAGCCGTTATTACTATATATATATATTGTATATTCTTATTCCGCCAATGATATACCATAGATTATAATGAAGTACATGTAATAATATCACGTGACAGTACAAAACTAATCTATGTCTCTGCTTTAGTATGTTTTGCCCGTTCGCATTTCTAATTTACCTTACGATGTCCCCGGACACGTGTTGATTATAGGTGTATATGCTAACAGAGATATGTTGAAACCAACGCCATCCATCTATTTTTATTACTAATATTAGCCGTATACTCAGAGGTATGGTTTTAGTCAATGTGAAAATATACGCTCCAGTGAACACATCTAGCATAATTTTCTCAATAACTACGATATATGAATCCGGCATAATGACACGATTTGCCAATACCTCTGAGTTACATGATCTTAAATGGGCCCACTGTCACATTATATACGCTGGGTAGCGGTGCAGTAGTTTTGTGTGCATATAAGCATGATTGGTTGTAATGGAGATGAGAACATCTTTGAATATGACACGCCGGCCTTCACAAAAAAACTGTTGATCTTAAATTTTAAAATGATATATTTTTCCCCAGGGTATATAGCAAGAATACAATTTATTCTAGAAGTATATATTGTTGTACCTACTGCTACGAGTTTAGTGTGAAAAGTTATTGTGATTTGCCATTTGGGATGAAAATTTGAAATGCATAATACAATAAATGTTATTATTTTGGTATAGTAAACATTTTAAATTAGCGAAATATGAATGATTAAATATATGGCTGGATGCAGTTAAGAAATCATTAAATATATAATACCTTTTCTTTAAATAACTGGTTTCCCACATTTTTTAATCCCGATTTTTTTCCCATTCCGTAATAATATTCCACGTTTCAATGTGACCCACTCACATATTAAAGTTCTAGCCTAAAATTTTGCTCCACCTAAAATATTATTGATTTTGATTAAACATGGTTTAATATCATTTTTGATAATCTTGCATTAGCATTTGTGATTAAGTAGATTTAGTTGTGAATGGAATGACTACACATCCAACAAAACTGGAAGGATTAGGCTGAAATGTTATTTCAATGTTGAAAGAAACTTGTGTCTGTATTCTGAATTTTAGCACCATAAGACATAGCAACTACTTTAATATATATATTAATCACTTGAATAAAAAAAAGCAAAATGTTCTTACACGTTCACTTGTCATCCTTGAAGCAATTCCCAAGACAATGCCCCAACACGTTTTATCTTAATGTTTAGAAACATGCATCAATGCGTGTTGCAAACAAAATAGGTTCGCCTGTACAATTAAGACTTGTCAAGCTGACTAAAATTTATTGAAAACCACCTTACGTCTTCATTACAGATTACAGTGCCGCGTTGAATTTGAATCGCCCTGAAATGTAATCAAATCTCACTTCCCGTCGCTTTGATAGAATATAACGCAGTCAAGATATATGTTTAGTGACTGTAGTTCCTGTTATTACAAATAAAGTCTCGTTCATTGAGTCCCCGGAGGTGTTCAATAAACTAGAGATTTACACCCCATTCCACGCAGTATCAACTCAATCACAGAATATACACTCAAGGCTCATGATTAATCTGAACATCTGGCATGCGATTTATCTCTCTGTGAGCAATTCGTACAAAACACACAGTTACACGGGTCTTTGAATATAAAGCATATTAAGGAAATGAGTTCTGAGAGTTGGGTTACAATTATGAGATGATCCACGGGGTTAAATGTTGACGTCTCTTGAAAGTTTACACCGCACGGAGAGTGTACGTAGTAAATGCGCATGGCAGGAAAATATGATACAATTTAAAGACAGATTGTAGACTGTGTGTCATCTGTCATTTTGTAATACGTGTGGGGTAAAAAAATCAGGAATAATATTATATCATGGTTTTTATAATGTTGAAATACTAATCAAACCAAATACATTTGTTAACTGGGAAAATACGTCCCGGCAGTAGCGACAAATATACGACATAAGCAGGAGCCCGATATGCACCGTAAATTATTAAACGCAAGAAAGTATCAAATTCGTATAGGTGTCTACAGGATCCCGTCTTGTAAACATAACAAGCGTCCGATCGAATGACGTTTGCGATGATACAGTAGTTCAGTCAACTCTGTGTCTGATTATATGAATGCAGAGTAATCACAAATTGACAATAAATATTGAATATTCCCACTCCTACTGTGAGTCCTGTAACATCCTGCCCACAAGCCGCTTTTGTCGCTCCCTGCTAATTCTTACATCATTAGAATAATCGTGGCGCCAGAAAATGACTGAAATAGTAAGCCCAGCACAGGTAACACTTGGTAAATATAGAATTTGAAATTAATCTACAATCGCGCTCACGATCAACTAAGGACAATGTTGTCTAAACGCCATTTGATTTTCTTCCTAACGTGTACGTAATTGCAAACTCACTCATTAAATCTACTCTGTTCTCTCTTATCTTGAATCATTTATGCGTTGCGGAAGAACACTTCTCAATGGCAGAATATCGGGGGGGGGGATAAACCCTCCGGTTGTTGCACAACTTTGTAACAAATAGTTCAGTTACGAAATTTACGAATTTAAAGAAACCCTATTTCTTTTGAAATTAACGAATGTAGCAGGTAATAACTTAAGTATCTTACGGATTGTCACTGTGGGCGATGTATTGTATCTACACGATTACTTTGGTTTCTAGTTAACATGTGTAATGACTGACATACAAATTATTAACCGGTGCAACAGTTTGTTGTTGCCGTTGCCGCTGTTGCTGATGTTGCTGTAATTACATCTTTAAAAACTTGAATTAAAAGCGGCATGCCTGTTTGATGTACATTCATTTCTCGATGATTGTGAAATAGTATCGTTGTAAAAGACAAAATTGGGATATTTATAATTGTATATTATTGCTCTGAAATGTTCTCGAAGGAATAGATGTTGATTCAAATGAACTCGCCCGAGGATCGTTTGTGGGGGTGAATGATAATTGAGTTGCATTGTGCGAATATTGTCAGATTACTTCATGTGTCATACAGAGGCCATCGCACGCCGGAGGCAAAGGTTTGCTTTTACCGACATTCACCACTCAAATATATATATTGGAATAGCATAAATGACTCATAATAGTTTGCAATTCAATAAGACCATTGAAGTAGTTTGGAAAACACATTCGCCTCGTAGTTCGTTGACTAGGATGAATACGATTCACACTGCGCGTGTACGCATTGCCTTCATCCGTTGATATCATGTGGTTTTGACACAACAGTGAAAAGTGATTCCCCTCAATATCATGATTAACTAGTTATTAACGCAGTTCCGGCGTAATGATGATTCTCCACTGATATAATCATAAAGTGTCGTCTAAATCGACTGTTTTTTGTATTGAATGCGTTGATTTCTATAGCGCATCGATTAACAATTAATCAGTTGGAGAATTAGGTATTTGCTAGTGAGATACAGCAGTTAAATTGATGACTAGGACATTGAAATATAGTGTATATAACTTCAACTGTCGATTAGGAATATATGTTGCAGTACATTAAAAAATATCTAATTTCTTCTGTGGCTTGTTTTCACATCCAACAGCATTGTTAACTTGTCACTGGGGTCTGTCATGGATTATTAATTTAAATAAAAGTATTTCGTTTACTTTCGATTTCTTACCATGCATGTAGAGAAATCAGGCTAAACAGGGAAATGGAAGGGAAACTCGTTGAACACATCCCGTCACGGCCGTCTTCGGTGTCATAGTCTTTGTTGACAATTAATTTGACCTCAATAATCGTTACGTGTTTTCCAACAGCAAGATTATTTTGGTGTGTTCTAATTTTTGACATATGAGTGCACAAATCGCTGGCCCTGTACTAGTACTTGGAGGAAAAATAAAACAAAGTGACAAAAGTCTGTGCAAATTATGTCGTTATCGCAAGACTTTTACCATATGGCCATATCATTTGCGGTTGCACACAAAATCCCGTAAAAAGTATTGTCACTGAACTATTATTCGCACGAAAAATGTGTCAAGCCCTAATAAAATGACAATTATTGAGCCATTGATCATTGGTTCCGATGGTCAAATGGTTTCTTCATTTTTCATAATTTCATTGAAATTCCTGAAAAAATATGTCATTATTGGTACTCAGGTTGTCCGGAATTATAGAGATATTCTGAATACTATTATTGTTTATAAGATTATGGTTTACGGTGAATTCATCTGAAAATAGTTTCAAAGCGAAACAGTCGGGAACGATTGATGATTGATGACAGAAGACAGTATAGATGTTCATCTTTTTGATATGATCGCGTCGACCTCACTTCTCCCCATCTGCCTATACTGGGATCGCTTACACCTGATTATCGACCTGATAATTGTGTCAATTTCCTTTTATTTGTCATTGTGTTCACAGAAGTCATTATCTCTTGCTCAAACAAAATCCGGCTACGTCCTCGTACTCTTCCTTAGCTATTTATTTTCCGGTGTTTGTCCAAGATCGCCGTGTGCAAACAAACTAATGACATGCGACTGACAACCAGCTGTGCTGCTTGAGAAATGTTGCTTGCACGACGACGTTCCATCTCACTTTATGAACATCCGGCGCCCGGGGGTGTACTCTCATAGAGGTATGCATGGACAAACTGGGTAATATTGAAACGGAAAAAAATGTCCAAATTATGAAGTAAACCATTTATCGTTCAAATATCAAAAATTTATACAAATTGTTTTTGCTTTTAAGCCCCTGGTTACGCGGTCTGGGACCATTGCAGAGGTAAGTAGAATGGATTAGTCACTGTTTAGGTGTGACAGTTTCACACGTCACGCCCCCTCCCCCTAGGACCTACCCGCTACAATCGTGTTCATTCTAATTTAGTGAGCTTTAGATATAATTATTTTCATCAAGATCATATCATGCTTTAATCGTCCAATTATTAAAAGACTATCTTCCAGTGGTGATTGGAGAGGTCTTATTCCCCGAAGTCGTTAACACTAAAATGGGCTTCTTCGGACAAACAATGAACCAATGGCTCATATTGTTAATTATAACTCAGTAGAAACAGGAGCAATGAAAAACAAGAGTGACCTAGAACGTGATATGAAACAAGTGTAAAACTAATTTAACAATCGAGAAGATTAATTATTCTGTTTTTTTTCTTTTTGTAATTATGGCTTATTCAAAATGATCATTGAAATTATTGTCTCAAAAGTATACAAATTATTTAAGTGGTAAATTTGGTTGACTGCATTTGTGTAATTGAGACATGTTCATTACTGAACGCTCGACTGGTCCAGATAACCCTTCACGTTGACTGACAACCTCCGCCTAGCGTATCACCTGACCTGGGACCACGCCGTCTAAAGAAACGCATCTACTTCAACCTGAGCTTACTTTTTGCAGCCAACTCTATCAGCGCAACGCAAAGAGCGAACGCGCTAGCGATAGAAAATTAACAGAAACAAAGATATGATTAACTGAGAAGTGACGGGGAATGCAAACCGCCGACAGCGGCGTGCAGTAACGTAATTTTCCATAACGTTCTGTAGTCGGCCAACCGTCACCTTCTGACCGATATTGTTGCAGCACACAGGGCCGGTTATTGATAGAATATAGTATTAAGTCCAACGCGAAACAATGGGAAGTTAACGGAAAGCGTGATACGTTCTGATCCCTCCTCCCTCGTCTAGGACAATAGGGGCGATATAACCCACAGATTCTCTACGCACATACGTTGTTTTAAAGGTGATTAACCGTTCGAAATCCAGCCATTTTGCAAATACAATTCCTCGGTCGACCAATGAATCAGAGGTTCGATAAAATAGCGCACGGGTATTTTGGAAAGCAACGTACTAATCTTGAACACATAGCCGTTACTAAGGATGCCTGGGAAACATGTCGTTCTGATAAAGATGCTCTCTATTATTTACATATGGCTTCAACCGTTTTCATTCAATCCTACATCCATATCTACAGCATTATTTCATCACGCTACCACCTCGATTTCTTACTGAGCCGTTGAAGCCATTGCAACTAAGTAAAGTCTCCTAATATTTTATACATATATAATACTCATAGAAAAAACACATACATATAACGTTTTATCGTTGAATTAATCAACGTCAGCGTGTTTATTCATACTTTCATAGGCTCAAATTATTATATTAGCGGGCGATACGATATACAATAAAATAAAATGTTATTCGGGTTGGAATTACGAGCATATTAAAACTTGTTTTACATCTGTTTTTAATTTCGGGTTCTACAAAGCAAGTTACAAATTACTCCATAATGATGATATGCGACGTTAATCAAGCCTTACAATGCATCGACGTTGGAAAATATCCGTACATACTATAAGCAATGTATACCGTTGCTCCATTCTACACATCACATGCCATTGTCATCTGTGTTGCGATTTAATACTTCCTACTTTGCACTGACTCGAGTTGATACGCCATTTCGCGCATTTTTAGAAGCTTCATCTGACACATTATACTCCACTTTCAATTATTCATATTGACGACCTGTAACCGTTTTATTATATTTCCATGCACATTTCATGAAATAAAGTGGCATTACACGAGCTGCTTAGAGTTGCCGTACAATGACAGATCGATAGTGGGTCGTGTCTTCGGTATTGTGCTAGTGGCACTTATCGCTGATGTGTGGCGTACTAAGTTGTACCAAGCATGAAAGCTCATTATTATTCAACAGTTGAACGAGAACAAAATGGGCTAGAGTGTTACTCTGTTTGCTCAATGCGTTATGCTGTGCACGCAGCGTTCTCGATACCGTTGCAAGTATTGGACATGTGACTGATCGATCGTTACGGAAATTTATATCGGGGAGTGTTGATGAATGCACACGTACTTTATGTGTGGCATAGGTACGGAAAAAAAACCCACGTGATCCTTTGAATACTGAGCTGTGTTATATTGGCTTTCAAACGCAACACGTGTCAGTATTCAATGTTCATGTTAGCGCGCCTCATATGGCACTTAGGCAGGACGGGTGTGCAAAGTGGTGCAAGTCAAAACTAAATATCACAGTTTGGCAAGCGCAGCGCAGACTATAGCACACGTGAATTGCGTACATCGACTCGTTTTGTGAATTTACAGTGAATATATATATTTTAAAGCGTCAACTGTTTTTAATTGCAATTGTAATATATTTTAGTTTTCCATGACCATAGATAATAAACAACTGATTGAATGTCACAAAAGCACCAAACACACATGCTGTCTTACACTTTGACAAACAAGATTCCCTCACTAATCCATATGTTCCTCGAGGTTAAGCTTCAAAGGTAACGCTACGCTTGCTAACTCGTTCCATAAACGCATGGATGATTCAATGTTACGTGTATATAGTGTACTGATATTACACGTTTCAAGTTTTTAATCGCAATAATTATTATCCGAATAACTTGAAAAAAAAATACTAACTTCTAAGATACCCGAACATAAGTACCCTTCTTACCTTGTCTATTTCTGCTAACGTAACCGCGGAGGCTCGAAAATTCGCTATTTGCTCCAAAAACTTCTCGTACTCAGAGTGATTCTTGAATCGGTATTTAATGACGATCCCAGTCAGTGTACAAGAGTTCTGCTCCTATCTTGGTGTGTTCGCGTTCAGCTCCAGAGAAAGTTAATAATGTGTGTGTGTCTGTACCAGCAGACAGCGTGTTATATCAGATACTTAGCTTGTCGATGACGATCCGACTTCTGTCGTTCACCCTGGCTTTTAATTGCCTCTTTTATATGCGCTGAGCTACAACCCCGCACTTGGAACGTACCCCCTATCTTGCCATCAATAGTCAAACAGTTTTAAAATGCAAGCAACATTGTTGAATTCGTTGACGTCATTTGTACTGTTTCATTTCTCCCACAGAAGCAGTTATTTTTATTGTATTTCAAAAAATGACTTTACAAAAGTCGGGTTTCTTTTTATATCAGCTTTTATTTCAATAAAATAATTAATTATACTTTTGATCTGCAGACAATCTGTCAATACATACATATATTAAGTGCGAGTTGAACACAACACAATACAGTGATAACATATATTTTTAGTGGAATACTTACAGTTAGGCAATATAACTTGAGTTGATCACTTCACAGTACATCGCACTGTAATAAACCATGTAAACACCACACAGTTACTAGTATGATACAGCATGTAGAACATGAGTTGAACACCATACAGTGATCACATATATTTTTGATTGGATTACCATACAGTTAGGCAACACATATAACTTGACGTGAACACTGTACAGTATATCGAACTACAATACAACACGAGTTGAACATCGAACAGCTATAAACCATGTGGAACATGAATTGAACACCACACAGTAATACAGCATGTGGAATATAAGATGAACACTAACCAGTAATACAACATATAGAATATGAGTTGAACATAAGGAAATACAACATGTGGAACATGAGTTGAACGCCACACGGTAATAAAACGTGTGGAACATGAATTGAACACCACACAGTAATACAGCGTATTGAATATAAGATGAACACTATACAGTAATACAACATATAGAATATGAGTTGAACATAAGGAAATACAACATGTGGAACATGAGTTGAACGCCACACGGTAATAAAACGTGTGGAACATGAATTGAACACCACACAGTAATACAGCATGTGGAATATAAGATGAACACTATACAGTAATACAACATATAGAATATGAGTTGAACATAAGGAAATACAACATGTGGAACATGAGTTGAACGCCACACGGTAATAAAACGTGTGGAACATGAATTGAACACCACACAGTAATACAGCGTATTGAATATAAGATGAACACCATACAGTAATACAACATGTAGAACAAGAGTTGAACATAAAGAAATACAACATGTGGCACATGAGTTAAACACCATACGGTAATACAACATATAGAACATGAGTTGAACTTAAAGAAATACAACACGTAGAACATAAGTTGAACGCTATACAGTAATACAACATATAGAACATTAGTTGAACACCACAGAGTAATACAACTATGGAACATAAGTTGAACGCTATACAGTAATACAACATATAGAATATGAGTTGAACATCACAGAGTAATACAACTATGGAACATAAGTTGAACGCTATACAGTAATACAACATATAGAACATTAGTTGAACACCACAGAGTAATACAACTATGGAACATAAGTTGAACGCTATACAGTAATACAACATATAGAATATGAGTTGAACATCACAGAGTAATACAACTATGGAACACAAGTTGAACGCTATACAGTAATACAACATATAGAATATGAGTTGAACATCAAGTATAGAGTAATAAACATGCGTTTAACACCACACAGTAATGCAACATATAGAACATGAGTTGGATACCAAACAGTAACACAACATGTGAGACACATGTGAGTTGAGGCAAAATGTCTGGAATTGGGTCTACAATTTCAGCATGTAAGTATTACGGAAATCATAAATGTGAGACTCCGGTTTATAAATATATGCATCGGTCATAAACATCCTTAATTCTGCTAGAAAAACGGATCATGTAATTCATAACCCATATCAAAAATAAACCATAATCTAAGAAGGGGTACACTTTTGACGGCATATCCCGATTATTTGTTACAGGTATATACCCCTGGGTTAGTATAACATGCGTTTAACACAAACCCCTAATATTGAAACGTAAAGAACATTAGTTGAAAACGACATGTAATTGAACATCAATCAGTAACGCAGAACATAACAAACACTGGATGAACAAGCAACACAAGCTATAGAACATAATAAACATAATGTAACATCATAACTACAATAAAACATGCACAATAGTAGATAATATATATAACTAATTCAAGCACAAAGAGACACGTGACATATATTTTTCTTTTGTTTTTGGTCCAATTAAATAGAAACGTGTACAATAAACACTTTTTTCTTCTATATAAATTCGTCACAAGCCAATAACTGTGGAGAAAAGCAGTTTCTGTTTTGTTTTGTTTTTGTTTTTTGTGGGGGGGAGGGGTCTAGATCAATCTACTAACAGTGATTTTCACAGCCTTGTTATGTTTCTTGCTAAAATACAAATGCATTACGTGAAATTTTATACAACAACACAAAGTGTAATGACCGACGTGAACATTCTCAGCAAATGAATTTATCGGTTTATATTTAGTTTCTGTTTCTTCATTAATTCACAAAAAAAAAACACGCGACGGCGCGCTATTGACATGTAAATGAGGAACAGATGTCTTGTACATTTCAGCGATGCATTGCGTACGCGTGGAATGAAATGTATTAAATATAATAAACCGTGCATTTATCGGGATAATGCAACTCATTGCAAATTCTCCGTTGGGTTGTGTGGGTTCATGCGCAATGTGCCCCCCTGGCGTGTACATCAGCTGCACATACTGTTTAATGCCCGCGTTATCTGTTGACTAAAGACCAACAATGAATCCTAATATCATCCATTAAGTTGTTTCAATATTTATAATGTGTCATATATTGAATTTTTGTCCTCCACACATAAACAGTGATCAAAGCTCGCCTTCCAACATGTTGTGTACGTGCTGCACAATTTCACAGTGGGACTGCCCATTTGGGTGGTGTCAAGGACGGCTGCAAGCAACGCTGGCGGCATGATTTGAGTACAAAAAATATGCATTTTGCCGATACGTTACGAGATGGGTGTTCCATTACCGTCGATAAAAAAAATCGCAAGTCAGAGTCAGTCAAATATTCGATTTCATAAAGACATGTGTTGTGCATATAACGTGTATTGAATTGCGGCCGTCTGATATCGAGTATCAGTAAGACGTACGTGGGACTCGTGACCCCGAGGATCTGAAACTAATCACGATCCAATTTCCAACAGGGTGGCAAAAAGAGTCTCAGTATTAAATTATATGTTGAAGGGTGTGTTTTATTAAGAATCTTGATTGAAGATTTTATAAAAAAATATATATTTTACATATGGTTTCAATCAACATCGGGTAATGTACCGGCGATTGATTGATGCTCAGTTAACATTGCTTGAAAGATATAAATATGTTGTTTCCTTCTGTTGAATTATTTTAAGAAGGGGTCGCAACAGTTGAATGTATAGACATAGATTATAATGCGTTCATCGACTTCCATGACCCTTTCAACCAAGGAAAATGCGCATAACATTATTACCGGAAGTATTATTAGAAACGTCTACAAATCATGGGAACACTATCTCACATGGATACACTGACTTGCCCGTACACGCGTACACCCGTGTGTATATAGCGGTATCAGTTGAAGACGCATACGAATCACTGTTGACGTTTAGTACTGAAGTACATATTAATGTGCACGGGGAATAATTGAAATTTGTTCCACCACATCGAGAACTGATAATTCTTCTATGACATATGTATCGTGTGCCCCCGCCCCATCCCACCGTATGGGTTGTTGAAAATTGACGATCATACAATCGCTTCTAGTAACTCTACCAATAAACCACATATAACATATATGCTCAGTGAATTGTATTGTGTTTGTGAACGAGGATATGTGGGACCTCTCGGCTTATTACCGGCGTTGATCATAATCTCAACTACGTATCGGAGCGAGTCTCGTAAGACTGTTAAATCATCTCGTGCGTGAACATTGCCGTCCAAAGAGTGGAATTATTCGTCGTGATAATAAATGTCGACGAGAAACACGCAGATACAAGCTCCTCCACAGAGGCTGGTTCTCGGTCACATCCTGTTTTCGTGCTTCTGTATTACCATAATCTGAGCAAAGTCACGCGGGAAATACTTCAAGTTCGTACCGAAGTATGTCAGTATGTCTGTCTGTCTATCCGGTCTGTCTGTCTATCTGTCCGGCCTTGTCCAATTCCAATTCCAATGCTAATTATCTGTATAGTTCAGGGTTATTTTTATCACAGTTTGTTAAAATATGTTGAACATTCTTACATGATACTGTTTATGCAATTGAATATCTGACAGTGGTTTAAACTTTTCATCGTCAGAGGAGTAAAAAAAGCGGTTAAGATATAACGACAAATTAATCATTCCAGTGCATGAACGAATATAGCAATTTCAAAGTACGTATTAAAATGTGTTATTTTTGTGGGTGTTTTCTTACGTTTCGTGGAAATCTAACGAAACAGAATGAAATGCAATGATGCCATATGGATTAGTTATCTAACAACTTCATGAACCTCCTTGAATATTCCCATGGAGGCAGCCGGAGTCTAATTTGAATAATCGCTATGTGTGTAAAATTAAATTCACGACAAATTTGTCATATGTAGGTTCGTAACACAGGTGGTAATATTCTCATTTTTGCAAGCGTTCGTTAAAGATTACAGTTTGTTTCATTTCTGCCGTTTACCTTGTTCTACGTACATACAGTCTGGTGAACGTTTACAAGAAGAATATACTGTTAGTAATTGAAACATGATTTGCGTGAGCTCAGTGTGTGCTCGGTAGGCATTACGTGAACCAGTTGGTGCTTTTCAAATCAGAATTACGCCTCATTCGTCATTCTTGGTCTGCGGTCACAATGTTTCTTCGTTCTGCCGTTTACCTTGTTCTACGTACATACAGTCTGGTAAACGTTTACAAGAAGAATATACTGTTAGTAATTAGTCCCCGTTCGGACGCAGTCCGAAAACGGGGACTTATGTTTTGACCTCCGTGCGTGCGTGCGTGCGTGCGTGCGTGCGTGCGTGTGTGTGTGCGTGCGTGCGTGCGTGCGTCTGTGCGTGCGTCCGGACCTGTATCTTAGAAATGCCTAGACCAATCACAATCAAACTTCACACATACATCATACATGATAGTATACATATGCACGTCAATTTGTTTCACGATCTGATTCAAGATGGCCGAATGGCGGCCATTTTTGTGCTAAAAATCATCAAAAACAAGCATTTCTCAGCTGTTAACAGATGGATTTTGTTCAAACTTGGTATATACATTAGACATTATAGGACCTTGACGCACATCATTTTGTTTTTTAGATAAGATTCAAAATGGCCGACTGGCGGCCATTTTGTTTTAATGAATGTGGTTCTCGTGCCATATTTCTGACTTGCTTTCACTGATTATGTTCAAATTTTAAATATTCATTATACGTCATGTCATAGATAGACAGATATATTGGTTTGACGATCCTATTCAAAATGGCCAAATGGTGGCCATTTTTGTGCTAAAAAATCATCAAATATCAAGCATTTATATATGGATTTCATTCAAACTTGGTACATATGTTAGACATTACAGGTTCCTGATGCACATCATTTATTTTTCAGATCGAATTCGAATGGCTTTCTGGTGGCCATTTTGTTTTAATGATTGGGCTTCTAGAGCCATATCTCTTAAATGCTTTGACTGATTATATTCAAATTTTATATATTAGTTATACATCATGTTATATATACATGTATTTGTATGTAAATGTTAAAAATCATATCCCTGACATGGTTATATTCCAGCTATATTACTATAAACAAAACTATATATCTTAAATTTGATAACTAACGGGAACTGTGCCATGCATGGCTTGTTGAAACATGATTTGCGTGAGCTCAGTGTGTGCTCGGTAGGCATTACGTGAACCTGTTGGTGCTTTCAAATCAGAATTACGCCTCATTCGTCGATCTTGGTCTGCGGTCACAATGTTTCTTCGTTCTGAATTTGGATATGAAGGAATTCATACTTCATCAACCCCCATAAAAGTCAATAATATAAAAAATGGATAGGAAGTGATTTTTATTGTGACATAATACAACCCCCCCTCTCTCGCTCCCTAATCAATATTTTTGCAACACGTCGCGTACCTTGTTCAGCTGCTGGATGTATGGCAGCAATCTGTTCAAACACGCATTTCATGTGATATACTTGGCTTGGTCAATGTTAAAAACAAGCTATCATAAATATCGATTTGTCGCTGATGAGAAGACAAACGCGTAGGAGTCGTGGGTTAATTGCACCAAGTAATTGGTTTCGTTGTGTACGTACTTTTTATAGTACGGCAAGTTATTTTTGATTGACATTGACTGACTCATGGGTACTCGCGGAATCAAATAAACTACTAGTATTGAACCAATTCTAATCATCATTGTCATAATTATGTCCGCCCAATAATTATCCAAGATATCGTAAAAGGGTAAATTATTCACTGGATTTTAATTTTGCTTATTTCACTAACTTGAAAATGCGCTAAATTAAAACCCAGTGAATATGTAAAAATTAGCATGGAACACATCACCTATATGATAAAACCGTGAATTTATATATATATATGGTCTTTATTCACAAATTTAAGGCCATCGGCCCATAAAAGTATTTACACGTACAAGAGGAATATTCGAAAAATAAAAATAATTTACAGAATATTTAAATAAAATTACATATCTCGTTCCTAAGTTTCAATGCATGAAAGATGTATGTAGCCAGTGGTTGTAAAATGTCAAACCGTGAATTAAAAACCCATTGAATATGTCTGAAATGCTTAATCAGAGAAATTTAAACCCTGTGAAAATTAGTCATTCTAAAGTACTTTAGATGGCAACAACGTGCATGTATGTAACGAAACTGGTAAATTGCATGGAACAGCAAGAGCTTATATGACACGATGATATCATCTTACAATAAGCACTTGTGCATCATGACATATCGAAGAAAGTACTTATTATTTTCATAATAAATTATTCAACACATCTTTTCTTCAATTGATATGTTTTGAATGACGTAACCAACACTGTAATGGAGTGAGTCAATTACTACGCATATTCACGTTGAAACTAAACAAATCGTCATTAACTAGATATCCGCTATTATGTAGTAACCATGGGAATGCATCAATCTGGACATTAAATATTAACAATTATATGTGCAAATCATCCGTAACATGTATGCGTTCTTCTAAAAATATGGTTTCAAAAACGAACACGACAAGTGAAATTAAACATGTCATGTCACAAGTATGTGAATATTTCACAGTTAATGGATTTACAAAATATACAGCCGCTAGCTACTGTCATCAGTCATAGTTCAAGGTCATATGATTAATATTTATTGTATGGGAACGCTGTGTAATATTTGCCGAGTTCGATTTATAGTGTTTACCATCCAGCTGCATCTACGTCTTCAGTCGCTAAATTCAAACAAGTGGTTCCAGACACACATCCGCAAATGAAATCTTAAAAGTGCTCACAAAACATCATTAAATATTATATGCTACAACGTTTCTACAATATTTCTGGAATACGCCTGTTTTATTTATGTTTTTCTTCATTTCGTTTTTTTTATCAACATATAAATAACCCAACTTACAGGCACGAGAGCAAGAAGCTGCTCATGTCTGTCTGTTAATACGAAGGATGTCAATGTTCATTAGTGCCCAACGTTCGCAGTTGTGTGGGATGACAATTTCCATATTTGCGCACATGTGATGAGGAAACCTAACTAATAACTGGATAATTTTATATGTATAATTGCCCCCTCCTCCCACAAATATTGTAGGCATCACGCTCTTGGCGCATCGCCCGTTTGAAAATCGTGAACAGTAACAATATAGTTTACACCCGTTGCTGACGTTGCATGGGACCCATACAGAACACGACACGTCACGATGTATATGTAACATACACACTTAGACTTATGTATTAATAGAGCTTTAACTTGGAACTAATTTGACTGTTATGGGAAATATATTATTAACGTTCAAATTTATTTCAACGATTTGCAGCGGGTTCGAACAATGTATATTGTTTTAAGCTTCCCATTCAATTGTTCATTTTAAACGCACCTTTTGTGCTGCAGCCTGTTAGTTCATGAATAGATGATTAGATGAATTGAAATTATAATTCATCAACTAATGAATTATTTAATTGTTGGTTGTCGGAATCGTTTAATCATTGCGGTATATATAAACATGTATGCTGTTACCACACATTAACGATCACTGTTCACAAAATAGAAAATCACTGCGTTTTGAAATAAAATAATATTACACTGAGATCAAGTTCTCAACATGTTGTATAACTCATATACGAATGAATCAAAGAAAGACATTTTTTTCTTCTAATTCGTGTAACCAGCCACCGTGCGTTGCGAACAAACGCAGATTTACTCGGGGAGAAGCCGTAAAACATTTGAACTATAATGAAGTTGTATAGGTATTTAAACAAAATGCTTTCGGCGAGAGTATTTCGTGTGCGAATTGAATAAACTACAAACTCTTTAAAACGTCCACGCTGTTCACAGAGTACTAGGTGAAAGGCCAACATAGATGTAACTGCAGGATAACCCAGAGTTATAAAAATGTTTTAGTGATACCGGGCGTAATGGCGTGTTTATGAGGGCCACGGGGCATTTCGCCTTTAGGTATGGAAATGAGTTAATATATCCATCGTGCATTTTGACAAGTATTACGTCTTCTGGGAAAAAATGTGTTAATAATTAGTTTTAAATCTTTCGATTGACTATCTGTCTTAAATGTGATCCGAAATTTATATCTCCTTAACATTGAAGCACTGCACTTCTCCCTTGGTTAAGTCATCGTTAACTTTATTTCTTTTTCTACTTTTTTATTAGTATTAGAAATTCGTTTATTAGTTATGTCTGCGTCAGGGCACGGCGTGCTTGCGTCATCGGCGGTACGGTGATGCGCAACTACGTCCACTATGTACGAAGCGTTGTACGTGCTTGAGCGTCGGTGAAATGAAAAATAATGCTCTGATTATTTGTTTCGATTTCATTTATTTTGCATTTTTAGTTATTGTTTTTTTACCTGTTTATTTTTGCTGCATGAAAATTTTAACATGTCGTTAATTATGTTATGCAAATTAATGTACCCACTTAATAACTGATCAAGCAAAATTAGCAAAGGCTCTGTGTGAACGTTTTCGCTAGAATAAAAAAACAATAACCTAGGGAGTTACAGTGATCGTATTGGTAGGATTCCTCGGAGATGCCAATCCGTGTTTATTGTTAGATATTAACAATGGCAGTTGTGACATGCGTAGATCTTTTATATGACGTTATTTATGCTAATGTATTGCATTACCCATTTGACATATTGCTCCAGGCGTTGGCCGTCAAGGTCATGTGACAGTGACACGTACTTTGCAGGCAAACATTTGGAATTAGATCAATCATTGCGGCGAACTTGATAATAGACCGACATGCGACCAAAGCACAATGGCTTACTGACAATAACATATCAAACAGGAAATAACATAAACAGTGGCGCCGCTTCATGGGCCCCTGGGACGTGTCGCATCCAACGCTATATCTAAAAACAAAATGTTTTCTCTTGTCATTTCAGACAATAATATATTTTTTTAAACTGTATAATTAAAACATGTTTCATGCAATACCTACATAATAGTGACACCAGTACGAACACAGCTGAAGTAACTGCATTTTTTCGTACTTTATTTCTTTAAATTAGAACAAATTGTGGTTGACAGATATTTCTACTCTTCGCAACTGTACAATATATTTTAAAATGGCCAACACAATGGGCGGGCCGGACCGTTAACAAACTTGTTTAGAGCTTCCTAAATATCCGAAGATTTCGACAGTTTTCTTAGAACATGTTCTTGACAATTCCTAAGATTGTACTATCGTAAGAGGGTATAGTATCGCCATAACGCATGCGCAGTTCCGGGAATCATATTATTTCCGATCTACGACTTTAATGATGTTATTTCGAGTATTTTCGCAGATGTGTCATTTAATATAACAAGGAAGTGTAATGCAGCCCTGGGGGTACAATTTTACGGGGAAAAATGAGGTACAATGTGGGCTGAAAAGAAGGATTTTGTCGGTTTTATGATACATGTATTTACCGTTGAAATTAAGTGAACTGAGAGTATCTCAAAATGTTGGTTTTAAAAATGTATACTAGCTTATGTATTGTTTCTCACCGCTCTCTTTGATGCTAAGATATACTACAAGACTGACGATCGCATGTTCATTATTGTCGAACGAACAAAAACACTGTGAAAGAGGTTGTTTATTTTTCGTATATTACATGGCAGCTTTTTTGTCTTTTTCAATAAAAAGTAGACTTAAAAAACGAAATATCCTTCATATTGCAAGTTGTGCATTACTGGATTGGTAGAATTAAATATATATTGGCACTGGTGCATAAACTACGCATGCGTACTGTTTACCTGCAAGTCAGAATAATTCTCCAATTCCCGTAACCCATTTGGTACACTGAATCATGACCCACTGGCTGTAGGTGGACATTAACACCGTATTTATATTTATATTGTATACAGTAGCAGCTCTCTAATTATTGTGAGTGCTGTTTTAATTATGGATTTCCAGTGCCAATCATTCTCGTCTATGTCCCTTTTCATTGACACACAGGCGCCCCCACGAGACTCCGGGTGTGTATTTTGATTGGCAATTATGCAAATTATCCCTGGGTGTGTGGTTTTAGCATATACATCAGTTTGTGTTTAATTTACTTGTAAAACCAACAACATCAGTAAACACATTCTCCAACGCAATCACTCAGTGACAACTATTCTCCACAGTGGAACCCGGGCATTGAACCCACCAGTTACACGTACTCTACTCACCGCGATCTTGTTTTGTCATGGGTTATTAGCAGCCATGACGTTCGTACGCCCACATCAGTCACTGTCCATTAATAATTTAAATCCAAAGAGAAGCGTATATGTCATTGTTGAAGCAATTACTTATTGTTCAAATTCAAATAGTTCAACTGTATGACTGTATTCAATTGTAACTTTTCAGTTGTCAAATTTAAAATGGAAAATTCACAAACGTCATTTATAAATTCACAATAATTGCCGAATGGAACTCCATTTTAACGTATTGGTCACCGCCATCATCATCAATGTTGTTGTTGCTGTTGACAACAGGTAACGGTGATAATTGTTCATTGATTTTGAATTCAACGCAAATGCAATATGCAAATGAAATAAGCTCAGCATATAACAACCAATATTCTCGGGGCGGAGCTACGTCACAGAACGTTTTACGTTGCTACGACGCGCACTACCGTACCGTGTATTTCTATGGGCTCTGTGCAAGCTGCTGTGGAACGCTGGTCGAAGAGCCAGTGAAAACATCTTAAATCGAAAAAACAATACAAATTTAACTTTGAAGCAACAAAATTTATATATGTTGCACATGTAGAGGTAACCATGTTACACTGTTCAGAATACTCTCATAAACTATTCCAAAGTACAGTTTTCAGAGAGTTTTCAGCTTTTATTGTCACCGTGGTGATTGTCAGGCGGTGGAAATGCCCGGGTGTGTAAGAATGCACATAGAATTTAAAATGTTGCATTTGCATATGTAAGACATATATTAAAACGAGGCAAACATGTACTGTGAAACGTGTCTTCTAAACCAGTTTATTGTCTTAGCTTCTTTATGTACCCGCGTTTCTTTCCGATTCGAGAAAGAGTATAATCTCATAATAATACCATACACTTTAGGTAAATTTGAATAAAATTACAATTGTAGTGATGTGTAGGCATTCTCAATCTGATTAAAATCTGATGTACTGTACGGGCTTTAATTATTTTGGCTATAAACTTATTCATTTTATTTTTTATTACTTTTGTTATTAATGCCCTTTTATTTTATTATTTCACTTTGATTTTGATTTTGTGATTTTTTTTTTAATTCCGCCCTACCTACATCTGATCCGACGCCTATGTAAGTCCCGTTCAAATCTCGCGTAAATAACAGCCAATCACAGCCCCCCTTTTATACAGGCTGTCGGTTGCTTACTTTTCAGTGTAGCGATACTCTACGGGCAATCTTTCTGTACATTATATTTTGCCCACTTGAATAAACCATTAATAGAAAATTGCTAGTATATTTTTATTTGCAAAAGAAATTCCACAGCATTTTACAATTGTTGTCATTACATTGAATATTTTTTTCATTTCCAACAAATGTGTACACTTCCAGATACATCTTCGCCAGCCAAGGTTCGTTCATTCAGTCATCGCTTCAATTTTACATCACTGAGCATAATTATCTAGAATGGAAGCAAAAAAATAAGTAAATCGTAATGATTAGAACGCTGTAAACAGCTATAGCAAACAATGCAAACTGATTTTAAATTGTACAACGGTCATCGGCCCACGGCATCGACGCATAAAATTGGAGCAAACAAATATTTCCTGATCAATTGCGATGTGTTCCAATAAAACATATTTTTATTCTAGTCCAAATCAGCTCAATTACTTTAATAAAGAGTTATTGTATAATGTACAAAATGTTGATACAACTTGATGAATATTTACAGCTACGGCTTCAATACCGTAGACGATGTTGGCCCGATCTTCAACAAAACATCACCCGTCTCCAGGGCAGGCGAATGGAAAAAGACACTGGTGTTCGGTCGAACCGGTGGAAACAAAATCGTCACTCCCAGAATAACTATGCAAAATAACGATCTAAAGTCGAACCATTCGAGCCACAATGTTAACATAAAAATGACGTTCGTTGCATTTGACAATGATAAATTTACCGAAAAGCCGTGTTATTCTCGGTCGCTAACGTCGGTGTAATCCGCCATTTTATTTGAGTGTGTTTGCCACCCGACTCCGCCCGGTGACGTCATCATGTGCGCTATAGAAGGAGGTATGTGATTCGTTGACTAAAATCGTCGATAGTGGGTCTCGTTGAAATCTCGTTACATAGGCATCGGGTCAGATGTAGGTAGGGTGGAATTAAAAAAAAATCACAAAATCAAAATCAAAGTAAAATAATAAAATAAAATAAAATAAAAGGACATTAATAACAAAAGTAATAAAAAATAAAATTAAAATATGTTTATAGCCAAAATAATTAAAGCCCGTACACTACATCAGATTTTAATCAGATTGAGGCATTCTGAGCTTTTCAAAAAATATTCAATTTTTTTTGGCAAATATATGTGTTTTTTATTAAAGGATTTTAGGATGTGTTAGACTTATTCTGAAAATGAAATTCTACTCATCCCAAATATACAAAGCCCCAATTGACTGGTGAATTACGCTAAATGAAATTCAATCATTTGTGTGATGACTCTGATTATTAGAACCGATATATTTCAAAAGTAGATTCGCTGTTTCGTAGTCTCGTTATCGTTCTCGTTCTATCACTACTATAAGGCACTTCCCGGCAGATATTTTATTTCAAACAACGTGAAATTTTGAAACGTTGCCTTTGTTAATTTGTTTGTATGTATGTAACTATGTATGTACGTACGAGACTGGACGTGCGTGTCACGCAACCATGAACGAACCCAATAGACAAAACATTCAACACAAACACGTCCGAAAACATAAAAAAAAAACATAATTATAATTTTTATATTTTGACAGAAATGTGAAGAACGCATTGTACTTTATATTTATTCGTGTGGTTGTGTCTTAGTTGCGTTTCGGGCCTGAATGAAAAAAGATTTTTATTGCATGGAAAAAAAATATGTATCGAAAATTAGTGACAGCAGAAACCGTTACACTTCCCGTCATGTTTTGCGTATTATACATTTTACTGTTTTTCGGGGGGAAACACTTACTTTTATGGATATTTTACCATTAAATATTCATGAATATGTCCTCATTTGTTACATATACTGTTGTGAATTTAATACTTTGTATTCACTTTTGCATCATTATAACAAAAGTCATCAATGATAATGGTATGGGTAATTAGAAGTCATAATGGTTTATTTCAATAAAAGTTGTAAAGAATGGATAACGAAGATGAGACGTGAAGTGTACCAGGATAGGAAACGTCATATCGTCATGGTGATTGTTCACACGATCGTGTTGCTAGAAATAGCCACAGCAATTTAGGGCGTGGCTAAATCTACCATCACTAGGGACGAGAAAGGAAATTCCGGGCATTAATAGCGGATACGGATAAGTGTATCTAAGTGGATGTTGCTACGATTGTCGAAGATAGAAGGTTGCTGGGGTGAATTTGGGTATCACTGCCGCTCAAGGTTAAGTAGTACTGAGAGCGAAGGCGTGTGAAGTCTATATATGATACGAGTTATTGGGATGCTTATTTATACCACTATTGATCACGTGGTCCATTGTCTATTTGTAACTATTTGTAATCCGGACACGCATGCACGTGTATCAAATGCGGCATATTTTACGTGTGTCGTTTCAAAATTAAATCTATCATTCTTTTCGTAGCACCTTTTGTCACTACTCTAATTATCATAGTGTTCAAGTGATCAAGCTCTTTGGCGCGATAAATTATTCATGTTATCATAATCTTTGATGTAGATTGAATATTACTAAAAAAAGAAAAAAACAGCACTACTTGATAAATTGCTCACATCTAGATATTATGATCCTATTTTGAAATGATAGAAATAGACCAAATTAATGGGTCATGGCACGAACATCGTGGTTTTGGCGCCGAAAATGCTTTTAGTAAAATGTACTTAAGGTAGCGAGAAGGTTTGGTGACGTTTTTAAATAAAACACTCTCTGTCTGTTGTCTTGTTCAGAACAGTAATTTAGGTTATATATATCAAAAGACTAAGTATAGAGGTGCAAGTTCGCACAAACTGGACAGACATTGTTTACATAATTATCACGTGACATCAAAAATGGCGAACCTTGTAAAAATGACTAAGTCCGCGATTGCGAGAGCACACTGCGGAATTTCCAGGTGAAATTTACGTCATGCATTGTCCGTAATCAAGTCCATTGAAATGCGTCTCCGATAATCAAAAGACCTATTATTCCGATTTCTATGCAGGTTTGTTTTTTTGTCCCCAAATTATTTCATACTTGGCACCTTTAACAGACTATTATTCTGTGACAAAGTATTTTCTTTAAAAACCCAGAAATATTTCGCACCATCATTATCTTTTGAACGATAACTGCGAGTTTGAATGTCCTAGTCCGAACGCACTTGATTTGGCGGCGGTCCCAATGAGTCGTTCTCGATCAAAACTTCAACTCGAGAAAAACGCGAAAAACAGTTTTGGTTAATAAAACACTGATTTGCTACATTATTATAAATATACACTAAAAATGGCCAAACATATTAACCACTGATATCATAGAACTCATAAAGAGTGTCAGATAATGAATAATTTCAAGCTCGAGCGTGAAAAATGAAGAAAACTGCTGGCATTTGAGTCCGTACTCCAGGAACGTTCGGTTTTTTCCATTGTTATGCAACGAGGGATAATCCTCTGACAAACATTACTGTCCCACTGTACACGCTGACAGTTTACAAACAAGCTAATCCTTCAAGTGTCTCTGATAAGACATCTAAAAACGGTTTTCATGGTGAAACAAAATGGCCGATGTTTGAAAAAAAATTGCTGTGTCAGAGTGCGACACTGAGTGGCAGATTTTTCTTTGCCTCGTCTGTCAACGCTTTCTTTCTTTTCTTCGCCATTGCGTTAGAAAAAAATGTATTAGTAAAATGGAATATTGACTTGGAAAATAAAACGATTTAAAAGAAAGTTGTGCAAAGTTACAGTACTCCTTTCGCACAACCTCCCGCCCGCTTCCGCTTTCCAATCACCTTTTTCTCGCTTTTGCGACCGCTTGTTGAATTCGACCGGACAATTTCCGCTTTGTTTTCGACCGCACAAACCTCGAAATGTCTCCGCCCATCTGCTCGCTCGCGCGCATTTAAAATTCAGACTAACAGAATAATTTCCGAGGTTCACATTGTCTTATAATTGTCTTTCTGGTTTTTATAGATGTTGAACAGCTGACAAAAGTTCAAATACTTTTTGTTTTAACTATATATAATTATATGCACGCACGCATTTGGCTTGGACTGAATATTTTATTTTAAACAATATTCTGACGTGAAATACAAAATGTATTTCAACACAAGTACGACATGGTTGTCTGGGGTTTCTTTCCTGATTGTTGAGTCTTCGCAACGTGTTTTGTATAATTATTGTTGTTTTCCCCCGATGCTGAAGGACCGTAAAGCTAAATGGCAGTTACATGCATGAGCTGAGTGAAAGGAAATATTTCTAAGCCTAAAATAAAACCTAATATTACACCTCTTTGTGTATTTGTTAATTTTACATATGTTTGTCATGACAATATGTTTGTAAATATCTAGAAAAATCTCGTCTTTCGTTGATAATTTCGATTGTTTGTTTGGAATGTCGATCCCCGTTGGTTTCTCCATACTGAGTTTAGGAAGGGCGTCGATCAACACCGTGACAATCATCCAAGAGAAGACAAACATTGACCGTAATTCATGGGGATCATGTCCGTAATTTGTGGGCTGAAACCCCAAATAATTAATCAAGTATTATTATTTTAATATATATTTTATTTTACATCGCAAAACTAAACCATGCCCAAAACAGAGCTAAAGTTGTTGCATTGAAGACGATGCAACTTCAACTAGCCATTTCTTACCTTGAAATAAAAAAAATAAAAATTCGAAGAGCATCGGGGAAAATATTAATAATCATCCTTATCAATCGCTTTTTTTTAACATTGTTGGCAACTTCCGCGCTAAAAAAGATTGAAAATGTGGGTGTGGTTAATTTGCAAAGTCCTGTTGATAATACGGACAAATATGGTTCTGTGACCCAGGTCGTGCTCCGATCAGGTGACTCTCAGCCAATCAATGATGTTGTAACAAAGCATATTTGACGCTAATTGAAGGGTCGTCGTACAATCCAATCACCGGCGTCGATTCACATAGTTTTTTGTGCTGTGACAGGCTTCAAAATTATTCGCTGAAAAACATATATTTTGACAAACTGATGGAATTTGACCTTAGTTCAAAAAGAAAATACTAGACTAAGATACATTAGAGTTCACGCGAATCAGTTTTCTCTGCAAGTTGTGAAATAAAGTAAACCAGAGTAGCGTCGATTATTTTCAGCCCTGAAGGACTTCCGTGTGAATCCTGAGTTTTGAATTGTTCATCGACTGGCCACCAAATAGTTATGGCTATAACTAAATTTGACACGTTTTTCTTTTAAGCCCAATAAATTATTCATACATGTCAAGCTCTGTTCGATTTTTTCATCGCATGTGGTCGTTTTTAGTCGAAAATATTTTTTGTGGGAACACTTTTGCGGTACGTATACGGTATAGACCGAGCTCATTCAATGATCGTGACTTAATTTTAAAAATTTAATGTCAAATTTTACCAGACGTGGACCGATGTGGATTCGGTATCGTTATTTTTGGAATTAATCACTAACATTTCCTCGTTTCTCTGCTCTGTCAAAAGGAGTTACTTAGGCTTTTTTCACGTAACTGTCTCATTAAAATAAAAAAAAATATTACATCTAGAACAAGCACCCAAAACACGTAACAAGAGGTCCCAGTTCAGTTGCTTTCACGATACTTGCAAGTGTCATACAACTACTAGATTTGAAGTGTCGTACAGAATTTAATAATAGTTAATACTAGTTGTATGTTCACACTTTACTATCAAAACCACCATTTCGACCACCCATGTGCCAGTTTTCAGTGTTTGGGCGAGCGGTCAATGTTTTCAATGAGCGAGCGAGCGGAAAAAAAAAACGCGATTAAAATGCGGTCGGTTTCCGGTCGGACAAGATCGCGTGGTCGGAAATTAAGCGATAAGCGGTCGATGTAAAAGCGGAAGGTTGGGCGAAATGAGTACTGTATGACCATGTTTCTCCGACCATGGAATTATTACCAAACGCTTCAGCGTGGTATTAAGAGTTTGTTTTCAGGGGTGGGTGATACCAAGGTGGGAAATAGATGCACATATGGGGTTAATTCCTTGAATTGCAATATAGAGGGTTCAGGCTGAAATACAATATATAGTGTTTTCATGTTTCGTCTGATATTTCTGTGGCATTCTGCTGCTGTAAGTAATGCACGATTTGTTCCGAAATTCAGTATATTGTATGTATTCCAGGGTTATTCGTTTTTTGCTGAAAACACCCCTATTTTTTAGTGGCAGAGTTTGAATAGTCTCACTCCCACTGGGAAATCTGCATTGTTGCTTGAATGTGAGTTAATTAAACACATTTTCCAGACCGGCGAAAGAGTATGCAACAGCCAATATTAACAGCCTGTCACGTGATTTTAGTCTGAATGTCAACATGAAGAGGCTAGTCCATTTTACGCAGGAGTAATTGGGAGTAGAATATGTGAGGGATAGTATCAACAGAGATGTGTATAGTGAAAAGTAATATCTATCCTTCATTTACATCTCTGAGCATTTCTGTTTTAGTATATTGGTTTGAAAATGTTGAACTTGCATGATTTGCAATGTGTTTTTTTAATGGGACTCCCCTATTGATCGAATCCCGGGTTTGAACGAGAACGGCACACCTAGTGATTCGTTTGAATACAATGCTGATGGCAAACATGCCGTGTTACTGCGGTACTCACTGACGGGATGACTTACTGCATGCTACAACTTCGCTTGTGATGTTGCTTGTTAGCCATGGATTACATGAATCTTGATTACCAGTCAAATGTTGCTCATTTGACGTTGGTAATCTTTATTTGGAACTGAGTAACTTCCTGGTACTTCGTACTATGATAAAAATCAGTCAACATACATCAAGTTCTCTCAATCGTAGTATTCCATGTGATGTACACCTAATATGCCAAAAATGTTGCTGAACGATTTGAACTGAATAAAAATAGCAGACGAAAATTTGTTTACAAAATAAAAATACTTCGGTTGCCAATGAAAAACGGTAAAAAACAAGCAATATGTTTTCGGCTGTTATCATGGACATGAACGTGAAGCTAACGTCTGTTTACAACTAAAACCGGGCACCTTATACGAGGTTTGCAAAATAACATGGCAGTCATTAGAAGTCACTTTATTTTATTGTTAGGACGTATTCAGCCGTTAAATGTATAATTTCCAATCGTTTTGCGATAGTATTTTCTAGATTGGAAGCAGCATTTACATTTTATTCAAAGTTCAAAGCTGCGTTGGGATTCCGTTGACAGTGGTAACAATGTCGGCGCCGGTGATCTCTTACCAGTGCGCAACGTAGCCAAAATAAAAGGCATGATCATTTGGGCACTGCTATTACAAGACTTTGGCTGTTGCCATGGTAGCGGTGGGTCAGGATTGTTTTTCCAATTAGTGATGGTACGACCTGCCTGTCAAGTATGAACCGTGACAAAATCAGCCAAGCCAAAAAAAAAAATCACAGAAGAGTTAAAAAGCCATTCCTGCTGAACAGTTACTCTAACTTCGGGGTCAACTTTCTCATTAATGAAAAAAGATATCAAAAATTCAAATAGTAACTTTTTGCCCACACTCCAGCCGAGCACAATGAGCTATGTCTGAGATGTTGTATCACAGGGAGTTGGACAAACTTGTGTATTTTAATAAATTATTGAATAATAAAATGTTATATAACTTTTCTTTTACCCCCCTCCCTTTCCTGGTATCTATTTCAAGTATTTTTGTCAGGTTCAAATCGTTCACCAGCATTTTTGGCATGTTAGATGTACATCACATAGAATACTAGGATTGGGAGAACTTAATGTTTGTTGACCACCTGGAATCTGAGTTTTATAAATCTTGAAGGGCTCTCGGAAGATCCACCCGCTGCCTGGACCCGCAGTAAAATCTCCGATTAATATGGAGCCGCAACCATCAACATCGATATACCATGAGGTTTCTGCTGGCGACGTTGCGGCGTTACTCAGTTCCAAATAAAGATTACCAACGCCAAATTAGCAAAATTTAACCGGTAACCAAGACTCAGTCTATCCACGACAAGCAAGCAACATCACAAACGAGGTTGTAGTGTGCAGCTCACGAGTCAGCGACGACCGATTTCAACGAAAGTCATTCCGTCAGTGGAGTACCGCAGTTGCACGGCATGTTTGCCAATGTACAGATCTGTGGAGGAACTTTTAACTTCAACATCAACCGTGTATCGTAGTCGCCCAGTTTAAGTTCTGGTTCTTTCGTGGTCCCAACTAAAGGGCGACAGTCGTCGTGTCGCGTCCTGTTCGATATGGGACTCATAGCGACGTATACAACGCGTGTAAAATACATTGTTTATTTACATGAAATTCGAACACGCGCTGTGCTACGACCACCGCGCTTAAACATCGACGAGTTATTTATTCGGACAATGACTTAAATTAGACGTCTGATTATTTTATTTTCACACGTACAGCGACACGCGTTCTACACTGACACTGAAGCGTTGCTAGGTCGCAGCACTGTCTTGGAGCATATTAATGGGCAATTGGGTTCCCCGATCTAAATTTCTATCCCGGTTTGTTGCACGTTCTTTTTTTAATATGAAATAATCAAATATGGGACATGTGTATAATAACAGAACCCCACACCCTCCCCGTGGCTTCGCTCGTGAAAGTCCGGCAGCAGGATACACCGCATCACTCGTGAAAATAACTTCCATACGCAATGAAAGCCACGGGGAGGGTATCTGTCATAATACTTCATTATCACTGAAAACATTTTTCCCCTGAAATAAATTCCAGTGAATATGCCATTTCCCTCATACTATACTGAGACACAGCGCAGTGAAAATTAGATTCACATGTAATGCTTGAAAACATGTCAGCAAAAATAAATTAAGTGAAATTCTACGTGACTTCATAATAGTTGGAAACGAACACATTACACCCGACCCTACCACTCCATATACAATGTAAACTACACCCCAAAACATCCTTTCACCCACAGTTACTACCGTGTTTCACCAGTGTATTCTATTTGACGTCAGGAGAAATTGAAATAAACAAATTAATTATAATTTCAGCCTCTAGTTGACCACTGATTAAATAAACTACCTCGTCTTTATGTCAACTTGCAGTTATTCGTTGCCTACATCAGTGACTTCAAAATATATGTTTCAATCCCAGGAATTTCACTCGCTGTTAATTGCATGGGAGTGGCAGTCTTTAATGAATTTCTATTGTCATGTCAATTTCTTGCGATTACTCGAACATTAAGCTGTAACCACATACCGCCTAGGTGCTGTAATTAAATCCTGGTGTAAGCACCATATGAACTATGAACAATGCATGTGAAGCCAGCTGTGGGGTATATTCAATCCTATAGATTTCTCATTGTTTGGTAACTATTTGCTGCAAATGCAACAAAAATCAATATAAAAAATATTACCCACACAGTATTCTACAGGTTACTTGTTATAGTTTTATGTCTCGACTGACAATAATGCTGACAATGGACGTTAGATAAACACGCATTGTTTGCAACTGGAAGCTTATCACCCGTTATATCAGAATCGTCAACAACAGAGTATACAGATAAGATGTTATCATTTAAACCCTTTCAAAGATAAACATTATGCAAATATCCACGAAACGCCAGTTGCAGTCTTTTCTGCTAGTGTTTTAAAACACTAATTTGAGCAACGTTATTTCGCAATTTCGATCTTTTGTAAACCTGGGGTGATGTATCAAGGTCTAAAGTAACCGTTTTATCAATTTTTGAAAACTCAAGAAAAAAGTGAAAATTTCCCTTAAAGCCTTTAAAGTGACGGAGAATGGGACTGCATATTGTTTCCCTTGCAACGGTACACTGATCAACACATATGTGTAGTCAGTTAGTTACTTTGAGTTCGTTAGACGGAGGCAGTGATGACAAGAAATTGTGAACTTGTAAAAATCGTGATTATTTTTAAAAATCCCCCCCCGAGTTATATCCGAATACAGCGCAGTAAATGCTCCAAAGACTAAGAATACTCATCTCATCTATTGACATTTTGCTACAAGATTGAGATAAACCATAAATGATTTCCGTGACTAGACTCTCCATATATGGATGTGTTATTGGTACCTGTTTTACTACACCGTCAACGTCACTGTAATCATAGCGTGTAGGTGTTCTGTGTCGATAGTGGCGCGCGTATGACCGCCTCGTTGTCACTAGTAAGTCGTGACGTCATCGGTATTTGGTCACACTTTTCCGATGACACGTAATTATTTGAATGTAACGTCGATCGATTCACTTAATGAAGTCATGCGATTGATATTTATACTATATTACGTTCACACAGATATCTACTGTGATGTTTTTACTCATTTTTGTCAGAACGAAAATTCAGGACGCTTACGTCATGTGTCACATTGCCAGTGTGGTCACAAAAAAACAAATAGTTGCCATGTACATAAACTATAAAGCATTTTATTCATTTCCGGCGGAAATTTGCGGCTGAATTTGTCAACATAATATCTAGCTGTGTAAATGAAAGCTAAAATAAACGATCTCCGCAATGTGTGCGTTTCGTCACCAACCATGTCTGTCTCGGTTTTTCCTGACTCCAACATAGTAGTTATACGTTTTCTGACGTATCAAATAGCCAGATTTTGAAAGTACGGTCTGTTTTGAGTCGTATTCTTATAACTTGAATGTTCAACCCCGGAGCGGTTACTGCTAATATGTAACAGCGCCATCACACAATTTAGACAAAATAAAAACAATGGAAGTGAAAATCGTCACAACGATCGTAGTACCTAAGCCGTAGATATTGAATTTTGTTATTATGGAATGAATTATTGTCAATTATAAATTGTGTGAGTAACCATTTTTTTTCGCATTTGTTCACTTTGTCGAACATATTAACGAACAAGGCACCGGCATGATCCACCCGTAACGAATATGTTGCCTAGAAAATTGTGCGAACTACTAGTATTACGTACATTTATAAATGCTCGTATTTGTACATGTTGGTTAAAGTGGGAGGGTCGTCACCTGCGCACGCTGGAATTGAGTCCCAAGCGACGATAACAACACACGCTAAAAACGCAAAGGCTCATGGGTAGACGCTTGTTTGTAAACAATGACACGCTATGACCATCTGACGCATGCGCAGGTGACGACTCCCCCGCTTTAACAAAGTGTCCGATGGAGTATGATCTATTTGTACCCATTATTATAATATGTTAGTAGGGGGCGCTGTTGTAGTTGATTTTGGGAAAAAACAAATGCACAAGCCAGTTTCTCTTCAGAGCACGAGATTTCCGGGAAATCGCATGCTCTGTGATGGGTTACATTCGCTCTGGAGACGTTGACGTTAAATGTGATGTTGTCGGTATACTATAATCTAGATAAATGTCACTTTATTTTTGTATGTGGATTTATGTGCCACGTAAACCTTGGGACTAGGCAGAAAGTACAGAAGGGGATAGGTCGGTGTTTTGGGGCGGGGTTGGTGGATCACTGATTTTTGTGTAAGTGTTGAGGGGAGGGTTAAAGTAATCTGTGCAGGCATAAGGGAGAGAGTCGCAATTTTGTTGTGCATTGACCTCATGACACCACAGTGGACGTAGCCGAGATCTTATGCAACACACACCTATTCTTATTACTCATTCAGCAGTTGTATTTACATTGAATGACATGTTAAAAAATTAAGTTATATTCAGAGCTATAATGAGGACCCACTGTCTGATGATTCTAATAATGAATCATCGGACACTGGAAATGAAAGTTTCCAGCCGACACGTATTTATTGTAGTGTGATATTATGATATAATATGTGTTTACAATACCAATAGCCACTGTTTGTTTACATGTATTTCAGCAGATAATATGCAAATGCAACTTTTACACTACAGTACTTATTACCCTGATTATTCAAATGTGATCTTTAATATGTAATTATCCTAAGCCATGATTATGTAGAGGCACCTTTCCACTATAAAGGTACAACCAGTTACCTGTGGTTCTCCTTTTTCATTCCACTGAAATATTTGGCTACAAGACAGACCTTTCTTCCCCATCCACCCTTATATAGTATATTTGGCCTTCTTTGTTGTAATTTTTATCTTTTCAGTGTAGGTTTTATAGTATGATTGTAGAATTTTCTTCACAGGGATGTATTTATCCCAAGCTAGGGGCAACTTTTGTTGGTATGGTGGCTGTGCTGGCATGCAGCCACAAACCTACCTATTTAACAAGTCATTGTGAATGACGTAGTCCCCGTGAAATTAGGGGAAATGTTATTCATGTCAAAAATAAAGTTGCGGATCAAAAGTATAGTAAGTATAGTTAAAGGTGAATAAATGGCTGGTCTAATGTCAATAGAAATTAGATGTATTAAATTACTCTTCCAAAATCGAAATATATGGTCAGACATTAAACAGGATAAGCTATTCATGCATTTTCGTATCCAAACTAAATTTCCTTTGTCTGGGCTTATGTGCAGATATATAGTAGTATGGTCAAAAACCATGACTACAGGCAGTCAACCATCTTTGATCCGATTGTGAAACTAATTGTCATGGACATGTAACATGTAATCATTTGAAGAGAAAAAACAAAAACATGTCAACAATACATTTTGAAAAAAACAAGATGGCTGCCAGTTTATTATTCTGGATTCGAACACGAAACAAATCCTCAAGGCATGTATCTCAACATAAACAATGTTTGTATCAAATTTGAACAAACAACGACAAATCCTGTCGAAGTAACCACAAAAAGATGGATGCCAGTCGGATTTTTTTTGGTCTGATTATGGAACAAACTGTTATGAACATGTATTCCTATATTTATGATGTATGTGCCAAACATGAATGAAAATGGTCCAAAAGCCTCGGGGATATAGTTCCATGGTAAAAAAGCAAGATGGCCACTAGTCGGCTATCTTTAATCCGATTGTAAAACAAATTTGTGTGGACATGTAATCTGAAACGTACAATGCATGTACCAACACTGACAAAGCATGCATAAGATACCACATTTTCAAAAAACAAAATGGCTGCCAGTCGGCCATCTTTGATCCGATCATAAAACAAATTGTCATAGACATCTATCCTAACATGTATAATGTATGTGCCAAACTTGACTAAAAACTGACAAAGCATACATACCACAGTCAGCTGGTGCACACATGATAATAAAATAAATACGATATTTACTATATGGGGGCCGCCATCTTGAATTCAGCATAAAACTAAATAAGAGACAAGTTGTGAAACGCGTTTTTCAGATTCCTACAAATCTGGACAAAAATACCAATCTTTCACAAAAATGCGATCCGTTGGGGTTATATTAAGCCAACCGATAACAAAATTCGGCTGAATTCGGCGTTTTTGTGTGGAAAAATCCCTTGCATACGAACACCTAATTACACGTAGAACATAGAACACTTTCCTGGGATATTTGACACCGAAATTGTCATCTGACTGAGATGGAATGAAAATGTTTGGTTTCAAATACCCCAGGAAAGTGTTTTATGTTCTTCATGTAATTAGGTGTTCGTATTTAAGATACCAAATTTTCAAAAACAAAATGGCTGCCAGTCAGACATATTGAATTGAATCAGTAAAGTACTAGGCACATGCAAAGAATGAACAGAATTGGATAACAGCTGAGGGTTCTGAAATATGACTCTGGACGGAAGGACGGACAGAGTCCTCGTTTCGAACTTTGTTCGAACGGGGACTAATAAAGCTAGCAGTTCCCGATTGCCCCAACTTATATCATGGTATCGTGAGCATTTTATAGGTTTATTGTTTAAGTTATTTTTGAACCATATATCTTATTTCATTCAACATCCCTCTGATTCAAGAGAGAAACACACTTAAAATGATTTGGTGAATAAGATTCCTTTTCTCATTAACATATTTATACTGTGTGATGGGCAAGTCTTCCAACACGCTTTGGATAAAAAGGCGTCTCGATACTTCAATCAGTGTGTAGATATAATTTTAATACATGTACTATCCTTACACTTAGAAGAAGGCAGGGTCACAATTTTTCATGCAACATTCAAGGGGGGAATGCTTGTTCTTGTGAAGAGTCGTATATTTTTATGTACGCGACTTTCAAAAACACCGGCCTACCCAACTGTACTTTTTGTCCAGTCCCTTATGGTCAAAACTACAACCACGTTTTGAGTATAGGCGACATCATATGTTTACATTTTTGCCAACCAGCATGCAAATGTCTGATAACAAATATCGCTTACCAATCAGCCATAGGTTGCGATCTGCAAGTTGTTTTCATGTTTATTTTTACTAACCTCTGGCAGTCGCTGCGCACGCGTAGGCATGCGCGCAAAACATAAACAAGCGTGACGGCCGGCTATGATTCTGTCAGGCCTTCCAGAATCAACCACAGGGAATCTAATCTAGCCATCACACATCAGCGAGACCAAAGTTCATGATGAACTAGCATCAAAGCACTCAATTATAGGGCTTAGATGACAGCTCGTTTGTACTTCAGTGGACTCTCACAAAGACTTTTATAGGAACACATAATGGGTATTAAAAGAAAGCCAATCAAATCTGTCAATTAAGGCATATATAAGGTATCGGAACAAACCATTAAATATGCAGGCACTATTTTAAACGAGAAGAGATAAGTTGCTGGCTTTAAGACCCCCTAGGTCAATTAGCAACATCAATGAAACCAATAGCAAACAAGAGAGACTGAATTGTTCGAGTTATGGAGTTACGAAAACATCGAGTTATAAAAAAGTCCATACATAAGAAACCACTTTTGCGAAACCACGCTCAAATTGTAACTCGATGTTCAGCTACAAGAACTTCGAATTAAGGGCAACATAGATTGTTTTTTTCGAATTTAGTAACTCGGACTTTAATTAAAAGTTAAATGAACTTCGAGTTCTGGGCAACTTACAACGTAAATAAAAGTGGCAAAAGTGAGTGTGTGTGTTTTTATATACGGGCGTTTTACCCATAGATTACTTCATTGCCTGTATTACGCGAGTTCTCACATGTATCATGGTCTGATTTTACACAGTCAGAATAGAAAAACATGTCTGCCAAAAAAGTCACAATATCAGTTGCGTTGGTTAAAAAATGATGACAATAGTACTTCGTCTGCAATATAGAGGAAGCGGAACGCATTTTAAAATAAGCTAAAAAATATAACGTGCTTAGACAAATGCGGCATTTGGGTTTGGTTATTAAGGTAAAATAGCGATTGCCTATATACCAGGACGAACCACTTCACAAATAGAGTTCAACGACACATACGTCATTCTGACGTCACAGAAGCGCTTCGACACTGGAGGGCGCGGTATATTGGACGAAGTTATCAATGCGTTTCCGTGATTCAGGCTATTATGTGAAGTTCTTCTTCAAAATGAACTAGAATTGCCAGCATGTAGAAATTTCCGAGAAGCTTTCATGGGAAAAAGAAAATGTCAAAATCTAATATATAATAATTTCTGAAATGCTATTTCGCTGTAAATTGATGTGCATTTATGCTTCGCCACTTGTCCATCTTACAAGCGAATATTTTGTTAATATGTGATAAAAACGATAAAAACATCGAAATACTGCGTGATGACATCATATCATTCCACTGCTAGAAGCACGTTATCATACCCCTCTGGATGAAAAACAAAATCACAGAAAGACGTTGTAATTGTTCTGTCCGTTTTTTTTTTAATATTCAAATTGTGTGTGTTATTTGAAAAATGATTGAATTACAAAACGTATTATAAATATCGGATATTTCACAATTCTTCTATTACTGTCCATTAACCAATTATGCGGTGCAATGCAATCTGAGAAATAACAAAAATATAAAAGTTGTGATATGTAAAGTTTAACATGTTTTATACTTCAATGCTTCGTCATTTACTTAGTGTAGCACAATTGTATCGGAAAAAATGGAACATATACATAAAATCTATGACTCACGTTGATCTGTTTTTTGTCATTATCTCCTGTCACACTCATTGATCGGTCGCATGATCATTTGATAAATATTGATATTGACTTATCCCATCGTATTCCTAGCCTCTGAATGTGTTTTAGTGGTCATTTCATGTCACTTATATTGTTGTAGACGGTAATATGGTGCGTTTCTCCACTGAGGGCTAATTTTAATTTTAACTAATATTAACTAGGGGCTAACTGCCTCGTTGCTCTTCTCTGAGGTAATAAAACAGTTATTGCCATTGGCTCGATGTAAATAATTATCGCAACCAGTTTAAAACGAGAGTGAAAAAGGATCGACGTTGAGGGCGCTTTGTTGCTTAAGAAATTGCGTTTTCCCTAAAAAAATTAAGTTTTGTTAAAATGGCTAAAATTCTTTCAATTCGGGTTCAAGAAGATCTGTTCGACCGTCAAAATAGGAGTCACGACAGCGGCGCATACCCATACATCTAAATAAATATGGGAGAACACTCCCTCCCGTATTATTGACTTCAACTTTAGGCTTCGGCCAGTAACAACCATTTTGGACGACAAATGTATATTACTGTAGAATACTTTATTTTAGCTGGAATTAATTTTCGCTGAAAAGACATTATGGGTATTTTTTATGGAATTTATTTTCACTGATTTATTTACAAGTTGAATGTAAAATAAAGGAAAACGGGTATATTCGCTGGATTTGATTTTCACTTGATCATTCCTGCAGCGATAATAGCGAAAATTAATTCTAAGCGAAAATAAAGTATTTTACAGTATCAGACATTTATCTACACGAATAGTATACACGTAATTTGTTTCAATTCATTATAGCAAAACACGTGATAAAACAATTAGTATGCATATTATCTGATTCGTATGCATAGAATATTAGAAGCTAATAGTAATTTATCAGTCATTAGACTATTACAAACTGTTTAACATTTTGTCTGATTGATACAGAGTTACTTCGTCGAATAGAAGTGCGCCTGTTTTGTTAAATCACTCATCAGAGTCCCATCCTTTTCCATGTCACGAAACCTTAGTCTGCCCTTCGAGCGCAGATTCTTAATTAATACTGGACTCTCCCACAATGACCGCGATTGGACGCACATTGTTTCACAGTTTCATATTGTTTCGATCTATGGTCGACCTTCCATGAAAAAAAATTGTTTTCCTAGAGGTCGGTTATTAGTATTACAAAAGACGAACGACTTCGCAACAAAACAGGATTTTCTATCTTAACAACATTGCAAACACCCACCAACGTCATTTTGTTTCCAGACAACTTGAAAGCCTCGTCGCTATAGGGCGCTATATATAGGAACAGCCTTTGCGTGCGAGGGACTTTTAGTAAGTTTGTCTTCCTGAACTAAAATTATTTAGAAATTCTATAGAGTCCTAACAAATTCAGGATAACCATTGCTTTATCTTTCGCCCACTCTAAAAAAGGCAGTATAAATATGTTTTGATATTTCACAAACATTCTGTAAAAACTTGAAGACAATGCCTACAATAAAAAAACACTGTGTATTTTAATATTCAAATTCATTTATTTATTTTAAAAATTATTGAATTAATAATATCAGATCATACAATACTTCCTCCATTACTGTCCATTAACCAATTATGTTGTCCAGTGTGATCTGTAAAATAAAATAATCAAGATATTAAAATTGTGATTTATAAAGTCAAACATACACATTGTTTTTTGGAATAATTGAACAAGTACCAAAAATCCATGACTCACCTTGTAGTGTTCTTCATCTTCATCACCAGTCACACCAATCTCCGCATTCTCACTCTGCGTCAATACAATGGCTGTTACATCCACTTTTAGAACAAGTTTTGTCTGGCCACTTCCATCTCTGTCATCAGAGAAGACTCTCACTCTCGCACCAAACTCGCCATCATCAATCACTCTAGAATTGTCACATAGTTGATACAGTTCCTCCACTGGTACGTATACTCCCCCAACAAGCACGAGGCTGTCTCTGTGACAAGAATCATTATTTCCATCAAGTCCTTTGACATTAACGTCAGCGAACAGTAACACAGTTTCCCTTGCCATCTTTATCTTATCCATAACTGTGTCAACCCTGTCTTCTGTTTGTCCTAATGTATCAACGTCCATCTCGTCACCCGCCTCTATATATCCTCCTATTTTCTCTTTCTTTTTTCGCATTATATCTATGTTGACCCCGAAAAGCACCTTCAGAAGTTCTGAAACATTGTCACGATTCGTCACCTCTTCAACCTCAGCAGATATACGTGTCGTTACACGTGCTTTAGGGAAATCATGGCAGAGATTGAGAGTAAGCTCTTTGTCAGTATCCTTGTTGTTTTCATGCACAATGTCATCCTCATCCCGTACTCTTCCGTGAACTTTCACAGCAATGAACACATCGGGATCTACCACGTCCACCGATTTGTCACTTTCATCTACAATGCCATCGTCTATCTTCTTCTGAGCATCCAAACTGCGTCTTCGCTTACAGTATAAATAATACAGTGCTCCACCAGCAGCAACCGTCAAAGTAGTTACGAGTGCACAAGTTGCCTTCCTCATGATGTGGGGGAATACGTCTACAGTTCACTTAAAGTAGAACTCAATTCTGAAAATAAATATGAACAACAAACATTAATAAATTAGCCCAGTGTAAAACATACCACAAACAAGAACCAAATTGTATGGCGTTTTTCGTCCGAATGAACAATACAGCCCATTTTTTCGGTCGAGTTCGAAGCAAAGCAGTCGATTATTGAGTTTTTAGTTGTTGTGGCGCCGTGCAGAGTATGTTTTTGTTCGAATGCGAGCACATTAGACATGTTTGCAGAACTTGAGAACAGCGACACATTGTCAGAATGATAAATACAAATGTGCACAAGAGTTCTACCTCGCGTAAAAGTTTCTTAGTAGTAAAACTTTCTATCAGATCGATTTTATTTCTATTAATTTACTGACGAGCCAACGCAGTATTTTCGATTCCTGAAAACACGCCGATCTGAGAATGAATTAGTATACTGTCATTAACGATTAAATCTAGCTATAATCCAATAAAAAGTGCACATAGTTGAAAATATCAGGGACACAAAATAAAACAAACTGACCAGTTGTAGCTGTACACGAATCTGACAAAAACGAGATTCCATGTTACTACAACACAGCCGCGTTCCGACATTCGAACGTGTATTGTGTACGCGAGCGTATCCCATTGGACGCATTTGATGTCGACTTCCGGCGTCGTTCGAAAGGAAAGGGCGCCACCAACGCGCGCGAATTCTATTGTTTTGTCCTGAATCTCGGAAGCCCCGCTAACAGCCTTGATATCTTTGAATTTGACCGCGCTGTACAACCTCACAAAAAGGTAAAATGTGAAATGAAAGATAAGGAAGTCAGTATTGTATAAATAACAATCCATACACGTACATTGTAAAGGTTATAATGTAAAATGTGTATAAACTGACGTCGACTGGAAACCGGAATTGCAGAGCCATTTGTAGGTGCACCACAGTCGCTAAAATTTCACTTAGGCAGTCTGTTTACATTGGAAATGAAGGTTCATGGAACCGGTTGAATATTGTTTTCGTCGCGAAGTGGCTATATTTAGGCTACAACTGATGGCACAATATTTAGTGATGCAATCGATTCCAAAGTGTTTGAAAAGTTGGGATAGGGACCGGGGCTGGAGAGTTGCGTAGAAGACGTGTCGATGAAGTGAAATAAAACAAAATATTTGAACGACGACTGCATAATGTATAAAGACTTTGGAACAAGAATGTCGTCAGACAAGTGTAAATAAAATTGGTATCCCTTTAACTTGTAGTTGATGATAAGGGAGAGAATTGTAGTATACCAGAGCTTTCCCTGAGTACAAGTGTTGTACACGGAGTGTGATTTACAGAAAAGATGATGTGTATCGACCTCTTCCGGTTTGTGTTCACGGCCAAATGACGTCACGTTTCTTTATTTCATGCGTTGCATGTTTAATTTGTATGTTCATGGCATGAATTTCCAGTTTCTATTTCAGAGTTGTCACTGCACTGAACTGATATAAGATGAGAAACCTACTTAGACATTGAATCTAACACAACAAATATTCCCATTGACATCACTATGTCTTGACTTTGCCACAAATTGAAACAAAATTTGGCCACCGTCAAATCTCAATCACATTAGTAACTCATTGCGTGTGATGTGCAAGTTCGAATAACATTGACCAAGACTAAATGTCTCATCAAAATTTCAAAAATAACTGAAAAGAACATGCAATCCACTACGTCTTGCCTGTGTGCCAAACTTAAACAAAATAAGTGATTGTGTGTCTGGGAAATGAATCACAGTACCAGACATAAACTGAAATTACTCTGTATGTTCAATTAATAATGTGTGTTTTGGACCAAATAGTTCAAAACTAATATTTAAGGACCTTTCCAACGCAATAGTTGTTTCTGTTCAAGATATATATTTTTTGATATTGTTTTATTTTGTTATGGACACGAATCTTTAATTCGTACGCTTCACAGCAAAAACGCCGAAGCAGTGAGTTACATGTACAGACTATTGTAACATCAGTCATGTTTCTAACCCAAACAACATGTATTAATTAGGTTATATTTATTTAACCAAATAACTAATATTAATAGTATGAAACAGTGTGTTATTGGTCAAAAACGGTCGCATGATCATTTGATAAATATTGATATTGACTTATCCCATCGTATTCCTAGCCTCTGAATGTGTTTTAGTGGTCATGTCATGTCACTTATATTGTTGTAGACGGTAATATGGTGCGTTTCTCCACTGAGGGCTAATTTTAATTTTAACTAATATTAAATAGGGGCTAACTGCCTCGTTGCTCTTCTCTGAGGTAATAAAACGGTTATTGCCATTGGCTCGATGTAAATAATTATCGCAACCAGTTTAAAACGAGAGTGAAAAAGGATCGACGTTGAGGGCGCTTTGTTGCTTAAGAAATTGCGTTTTCTCTCAAAAAATTAAGTTTTGTTAAAATGGCTGAAATTCTTTCAATTCGGGTTCAAGAATATCTGTTCGACCGTCAAAATAGGAGTCACGACAGCGGCGCATACCCATACATCTAAATAACTATGGGAGAACCCTCCCTCGCGTATTATTGACTTCAACTTTAGGCTTCGGCCAGTAACAACCATTTTGGACGACAAATGTATATTACTGTAGAATACTTTATTTTAGCTGGAATTAATTTTCGCTGAAAAGACATTATGGGTATTTTTTATGGAATTTATTTTCACTGATTTGTTTACAAGTTGAATGTAAAATAAAGGAAAACAGGTATATTCGCTGGATTTGATTTTCACTTAATCGTTCCTGCAGCGATAATAGCGAAAATTAATTCTAAGCGAAAATAAAGTATTTTACAGTATCAGACATTTATCTACACGAATAGTATACACGTAATTTGTTTCAATTCATTATAGCAAAACACGTGATAAAACAATTAGTATGCATATTATCTGATTTGTATGCATAGAATATTAGAAGCTAAAAGTAATTTATCAATCATTAGACTATTACAAACTGTTTAACATTTTGTCTGATTGATACAGAGTTACTTCGTCGAATAGAAGTGCGCCTGTTTTGTTAAATCACTCATCAAAGTCCCATCCTTTTCCTTGTCACGAAACCTTAGTCTGCCCTTCGAGCGCAGATTCTTAATTAATACTGGACTCTCCCACAATGACCGCGATTGGACGCACATTGTTTCACAGTTTCATATTGTTTCGATCTATAGTCGACCTTCAATGAAAAAAAAATTGTTTTCCTAAAGGTCGGTTATTAGTATTACAAAAGACGAACGACTTCGCAACAAAACAGGATTTTCTATCTTAACAACATTGCAAACACCCACCAACGTCATTTTGTTTCCAGACAACTTGAAAGCCTCGTCGCTATAGGGCGCTATATATAGGAACAGCGTTTGCGTGCGAGGGACTTTTAGTAAGTTTGTCTTCTTGAACTAAAATTATTTAGAAATTCTATAGAGTCCTAACAAATTCAGGATAACCATTGCTTTATCTTTCGCCCACTCTCAAAAAGGCAGTATAAATATGTTTTGATATTTCACAAACATTCTGTAAAAACTTGAAGACAATGCTTACAATAAAAAAACACTGTGTATTTTAATATTCAAATTCATTTATTTATTTTAAAAATTATTGAATTATTAATATCAGATCATATAATACTTCCTCCATTACTGTCCATTAACCAATTATGTTGTCCAGTGTGATCTGTAAAATAAAATAATCAAGATATTAAAGTTGTGATTTATAATGTCAAACATACACATTGTTTTTTGGAATAATTGAACAAGTACCAAAAATCCATGACTCACCTTGTAGTGTTCTTCATCTTCATTACCAGTCTCACCAATCTCCGCATTCTCACTCTGCGTCAATTCAATGGCTGTTACATCAACTTTTAAAACAAGTTTTGTCTGGCCACTCCCATCTCTGTCATCAGAGAAGACTCTCACTCTCGCACCAAACTCACCATCATCAATCACTCTAGAATTGTCACATAGTTGATACAGTTCCTCCACTGGTACGTACACTCCTCCAATAAGCACAAGACTGTCTCTGTGACAAGAATCATTATTTCCATCAAGTCCTTTGACATTAACGTCAGCGAACAGTAACACAGTTTCCCTTGCCATCTTTATCTTATCCATAACTGTGTCAGCCCTGTCTTCTGTTTCCCCTACAGTATCGACGTCCATCTTGTCACCCGCCTTTATATATCCTCCTATTTTCTCTTTCTTTTTCCGGATTATATCTATGTTGACCCCGAAAAGCACCTTCAGAAGTTCTGAAACATTGTCACGATTCGTCACCTCTTCAACCTCAGCAGATATACGTGTCGTTACACGTGCTTTAGGGAAATCACGGCAGAGATTGAGAGTAAGCTCTTTGTCAGTGCCCTTGTTGTTTTCATGCACAATGTCATTCTCATCCCGTACTCTTCCGTGAACTTTCACAGCAATAAACACATCGGGATCTACCACATCCACCGATTTGTCACTTTCATCTATAATAGTCTATATGATTACATATAACTGAGACACCGAATAAACCTACTCACCAGTTGCAGCTGTACACGAATATGACAAACGAGAGATTCCAAGTTACTACAACACTGCCGCGTTCTGGCGTTCGAACGTGTATTGTGTACGCGCGCGTATCCCATTGGTTCAGCGCCTTTTGATAGGGAAGCGCGCCACCAACGCGCGAGTATCATATTGTTTCGTAAAATCTCGGAAGCGACCATCCAAAAGGATAACATCAATATATTATAAGTAACAACCCATGCACGTAAAGCTTAACAGGATTATTAAACTTAATCGGTCCGCTTACATTAAAATAAAATACGTTTGAATGTTATTTTCGTTACGAGCGACTGTAGGTGTACTCGAAGTGGCCAGGTTTAGACCGGGGTTTAGACTGCAACTGACGGCGTGCAAATAAAATGGATAACCCTTTAACGAGGGGGGCAAGGGGGGTAGCTGGTACAGGTTACGGGAAATAAAAACAGCATTTTACGTTTTTACAGGAAAAAAATGAAAGTTCCATTTACAGTAAAAATAGGTTTTTACACTTTACAGATAAAGCAAATTCCTCATTACATTTTTTTTAATATTTTTGATAATTTGTGTTTAAGAATCAAAATTGGAAATTGCACACGAATTACGACATTTAATTCGGAAAATGCTTTATACGCTTACAAAAAATAATATCCTTGTTCAAATAACGAACGAATAAAATAGCTGATTACAATTTACACCTTGCCCATGTCTACGACTTTACGTTTTTTAGTTATTTAAATTACATTATTACGTAAATAAAAACAATTGATTACAGCTTACGAAAATACCCCTTGTCGACCCTCTTTAACTTGTGAACGATATCCATCTCCATTTTTGAAAATATAAATTTCGTCTGATCAAAGGCCGATACAATATGCCATTGAAGTGGCCCAGTCCACCTTGCTTGTTCCGGTCATGAATTTCCAGTTTCTACATTGACAAGTCGTCAGACTTGCCACTGCCCCGAACTGATATCAGAGGAGAAACCTACATAGACATTGAATCTAACACAAACATATTCACACCGTTATGTCTTTGATTTGTACCAAATCGAAATAAACTCAGTGAACGTATATTTTAAAGCACCTTGAATTCAATTATTTTGGACCCAACGCATTTCATTTAGTACTTGCCGCAGTAATGGATTGTTAGTAAAGCGCAGTGGATTGTGCGATTATGATTGTCAACGCAAATCTCGCACATGCGTGGCGCGACGACTCCGCCTTTTAAATCATCTACGTGCGTATGTGTGTATAAGTGTGTTTAAAGGGCGGTAGTAGTTGCGCTGCGCATGTGCGACATTTGTGTTGATAGACATTGATTTTCCCACAACTCAATGCGCTCTTCTAATGGAAATCACAAATATGATGTTTGACATGGGCGCGACCGACTTAATTACCGCCGGTGACACTTTCGATGCGTTCCAAAAACCTAAAACAATACCTAATTGAAGCTTAGTAACATCTCAGTTTGTGGATCTGCTCAACAGTCAAAGTCGCCATCTTTGTTTATATGAAACCCATATATCTCACGCATGCGTGACGCGACGACTACCGCCCTTAGATGTTCAATGGTCATCGCCCGAATCGCACGGTTTCGGTCTGCTGTAGCATAAACATTTACTTGATAGAATTAAGTCCAGGTATCCAAACAATCCCTCAATCAAATGCCACATCCAACAGTTTTTTTGAGGACTGTGTTTTGGGGATATATGGCCAGTTTTCTAAAATGGTTACGTAACAATCAAGACTTCTTGTACTGTATGCAATTGTGGAAAAGTTACGTTGTAATTTTAATTCCAGTCCCCCATTATGTTAACCTTTTCATTCCCAGATTTTTCTGCACTTTTTTCCTTATATTCTGGAATATTTTTGGAAATGAAACCTAATTTTGGAGCCAACAGAGAAAATTTGAGTCGATTTTCAGTTTTTACTCAAGACTCTGGTTATTTTGGTTTCAGTCTTCTGAAGAAAGGTGCTTACTGTATGTGGGACTATTTTGTAAATTTGTGATGAAAAGAGGAATTAGTAGTGAAAGTTAAAAAACTGCTGCTACACGTAAGCCACCCTGGTCAAAATTCACAATCAGCACACTGCGCAGCGGGACAATTAAACCATAACATTCTTAATATAAATCAGATTTCTTGCACCAGATAGTTTATGGCTGCTGTACGGGATTTCTATAACCAAAATTGTTGAGTTTGTTTGTTGATGCGACCAACTGTAGGGACGTGCCTACGAAACGAATTCGTTTATTAGTAGTATTACTTGAGCTGTGTCATATCACTGACTCCCAATTCTCCATCTAGACTAGCTGCGTATATTGCTTTCCAATTGCTGGTTGTGAAGCCTCGACTCATTAGGCAAGGAAAATAAAAATATTCATTACCGAAACCTGGTTTCAGAAGCGAAAGTCATATCATCTACAGTACCTGTGCAAAGAACCGTTATTTTTCAGACAGCTTTTAATATAACAGTAAACCTGTAACCGGATGCTTAAATGATTAGCTAAAATCTAAAAGAAATCATCGTCCGCTAGCACTGTTTTATATCCGTTCATCCTTCTCCACAAATGTAGAGGCAGTGAGATGAAATGAATTAGTAACAGTACATTGTACAGCCAGAATAAACCGGAATCCCACATGGGTGAGTTAAAATCATGGAATGTCTTATAGCACCTTTCCACTCGAGGTGATGTTTTCTTAATGGGGTTTCTTTTTAGTTCTGTTGTGACGATTAACACCCAATAATCGAGTTTTAGAGTGTATCAAATCACAAATTGCCTCCCATAATAACTGAACTGCGCGAAAGTCATTTCAAAATTACATATTTATTGGGTTTCGGTCAATCACGCAAATGATTGCATGCCTCGTGGCTGTTCCAATCTAACGCCAATCCTCCCACATTTTGAAGACTGTGAAACTGCTGATAAGTCCTGCTGTGAGGCGATTATATACGCTTTTTAATACCTGTTTTCGACATTATTTCGAAATAAAACAGTTTATGAGACATTAGTGTACACACTGTTTTTTACTTACAGTAGTTGTAACGATTGTTTTGGCCATAAATTAGTTTTCATTCAACGAAATATACTTAAATTTCAATGTACTCGAATTTCAGGTACACACTAATGCCCAATATCGTAACCCATGATTTCATCAAAGCATTACTATTTTCGTTTACGATAAACACATTTCCATTTTGTGTATCTATTGAACACGAGTATTTAAGGTACTAGTAGAGATGCAGTTTAGCGGACAGGTATTTTAATTAGTTAATTAGGAAACCAAGATGACCTCCCTTGTCCACAAAACTATATATTTTCGGAAAGCTTATTGTATGAATTTTAAAATTTTGTTAGTATTTTTTTATGGAAACTGTAGTTTGAAATATGCACAAGAATGTGCTTTTTTGGTCAAAAGTGATTTTAAAAAAATAGCTTCTAAACCATGTTTCTGTTTTCTGTCAAAATTGGTTTATTGGATACATCTGTTTACTATGAAGAAAGTGCCGTCTTGAAAACTGTCTAGTAGTTGTCAATTTTGCAGGGCAGCAGCTCAAATTTAACTACTTCATGTTTATGCATAAATTAACACCCAGGCTAGTTGTCCGTACGATTGCTGTAACACTGTTCAAGCAAAAACAATGCTCGACGGCGTTTTGAAGATAAACACTTTGTCAATCATTTGTGAAAATTTCAAAACAAAAGGTCAAACGTCTAGGAGCTATTTGTTTTAAAAGTTCTGGGATGTGCACTAAAACGAAGCTGAGATAATTGCTAATTTGCATAACAATTCACTCAATAAGAAGTTTGCTAATGCTCATAATTAAAATGGCTGTAATAGTTCCAAATTTAAATGTATTATCGTTTTGTTAAAAGTTAAACATAGTGCATGATATGGAGATCCCGTCATTTCTTTTTTTCATCATGTTTCTTTTTTATTATTTATGTACAGCCTTGCTAAATCTTGCTAAGCATTCTATATTTTAACATTTTTTTTGAGTATGTTCTACGATTCACAATTCTACACACAAAAAATTTACGATAAGTCGGCTTTATTCTTCCATGGTTAAGGAATTGATGTCTCAACAACCTGTTGAACGAATGTGTTCATTTATTTGTGGTGACGCGGTATTTCCCGGAAAAAATACTATACAATCGGTATAGTGTAGGTAGAATATGATAATAATTTGCATAAATACTTTTTTCGTTCTGATTATTTAACTGTTATATTGACATTGTCAAGTCAGGAATACCTATAGCCAGTCAGACTGAAAGAACAACATCACAAATTGTTTGTTTACAGTAAATAACTTTGTCTAGTTTGTTATTGATATTGTCGTTCAAGACTGCGTTGATTTTTAATAAAGAATGAGCTTTTTCAAAATAAAACCCGCTCTCCAGTGGTGAAGTGTTTTGTGACATAGGTGGGTGAAAGAGGCATTTATTTTTGAGATGCAGAAAAATATATTCTAAATTATAAAGGACTGGCTACACAATCAAAAAAAGTTATCAATATGGACGACCTGCTTCCATCTGCATTATTTTACGTCATAGAAGCGTACCGCCGACAGAGGGCGCGACTCACTGGAAAGGTGGAAAGCAGGAATTACGTGGACGACACGTGGAATGTACTTAGAATTGTGATTGGTTTACATTGTTCGACGTTAGCAGTACCTCGAATACGAATGCGCGCGATTTTTGAACGTTTTCGCCGTGTTTCTCGCATTGCATTCCGTGAATGCATAACACAATCGAAGAACTGATTGACGTGCCAGTGAGTATCAACTTGTTAGAGGTTGTCCAAAGTATATTTGAAATACTTGTGGAAGTGTAAATGTGCATCTTAAAAAACGCGTTATATGACAGGATGCTAAGAGAAAAGAAACAATTCTCCTGAAACATACTAGCCGATATTTTGACCCAAATAATGTTCGTTTCAGATTCTAGTGAAGTAGAGGTATTTATTGTTTTGTTTAATATATTTGTCAAACAATACACAGAATGGCAAAATGGCTTTTAATTACGTCTATGGTGGCGACGATAATGACGACAATAATGAAAAAAAAAAATATGCTAATTACTATTTCACCACAAGGTTTCTTTTTGTGAATTAATGGCGACGGCTACGGAAATTTCAACTTAATCGATATCGGTAAGATTCCAGTGACGGCATTGATGAACCCCAAGACACTGTTCAAGGCAAATGAAGTGAACAAGTGAAGCACTCAAAACTGTTTAAAATTGTAATACAAAACACGAATTAACCATTGTTTACCCTCGAGGAAAACTAGAATCACTCGCTTTTTAAGGGTGTTATAATAAGCGAGGGTGAAAACCGTGTTTATGTTATATAATTTACCACAGGCATTTCCCGTGTCAAAATCACGAACTATCCGTTTTTACTCAATCTGGGAAGTACCAATTACTAAACGAAGTACAGGACAAGGAAACTTAAGTATCCAAGAACCAACACACATCAAAAATTGTATCTCAAATGTAAATATTCATAAGTATAAAATAACTTGACCGGAAGTGAAAATTGTTTAATACTCTAAATATCCAAACATATTTTAGTATAAGGTGATGATGCCGTTCATGACTATGTTGTCAGTCATGGCAGTGATGATTATGTGATCCATGTGGGTGTTGTCCATGACAGTGGTGACGATGGCATCCATGAAAGTGTTATCTATGACAGTGGTGACGATGGCATCCATGAAAGTGTTGTCTATGACAGTGGTGACGAAGACATCCATGAAAGTGTTGACCATGACAGTGGTAACGATGTCATCCATGAAAGTGTTGTTTATGACAGTAGTGACGATGGCATCCATGAAAGTGTTGTCCATGACAGTGGTGACGATGGAATCCATGAAAGTGTTGTCTATGACAGTGATGATGATGGCATCCATGAACGTGTTGTCCATGACAGTGGTGATGATTGCATCCATGAAAGTGTTGTCTATGACAGTGGTGACGATGGCATCCATGGAAGTGTTGTTCATGACAGTGGTGACGATAGCATCCACGAAAGTGTTGTCCATGACAGTGGTGATGATGGCATCCATGAAAGTGTTGTTCATGACAGTGGTGATGATGGCATCCATGAAAGTGTTGTTCATGACAGTGGTGACGATGGCATCCACGAAAGTGTTGTTCATGACAGTGGTGATGATGGCATCCATGAAAGTGTTGTCTATGACAGTGGTGATGATGGCATCCATGAAAGTGTTGTCCATGACAGTGGTGACGATGACATCCATGAAAGTGTTGTCTTTGACAGTAGTGACGATGGAATCCATGAAAGTGTTTCCATGACAGTGGTGACGATGGCATCCATGAAAGTGTTGTCTATGACAGTGGTGATGATGGCATCCATGAAAGTGTTGTCCATGACAGTGGTGACGATGACATCCATGAAAGTGTTGTCTATGACAGTAGTGACGATGGAATCCATGAAAGTGTTTCCATGACAGTAGTGACGATGGAATCCATGAAAGTGTTGTCCATGACAGTGGTGACGATGGCATCCATGAAAGTGTTGTTCATGACAGTGGTGACGATGGCATCCATGAAAGTGTTGTTCATGACAGTGGTGACGATGGCATCCATGAAAGTGTTGTTCATGACAGTGGTGACGATGGCATCCATGAAAGTGTTGTCTATGGCAGTGGTGATGATGGCATCCATGAAAGTGTTGTCCATGACAGTGGTGACGATGGCATCCATGAAAGTGTTGTTCATGACAGTGGTGACGATGGCATCCATGAAAGTGTTGTCCATGACAGTGGTGATGATGGCATCCATGAAAGTGTTGTCCATGACAGTGGTGATGATGGTATCCATGAAAGTGTTGTCTATGACAGTGGTGATGATGGCATCCATGAAAGTGTTTCCATGACAGTGGTGACGATGGCATCCATGAAAGTGTTTCCATGACAGTGGTGACGATGGCATCCATGAAAGTGTTGTCCATGACAGTGGTGATGATGGCATCCATGAAAGTGTTGTCCATGACAGTGGTGATGATGGCATCCATGAAAGTGTTGTCTATGACAGTGGTGATGATGACATCCATGAAAGTGTTTCCATGACAGTGGTGATGATGGCATCCATGAAAGTGTTGTCCATGACAGTGGTGACGATGGCATCCATGAAAGTGTTGTTCATGACAGTGGTGACGATGGCATCCATGAAAGTGTTGTCCATGACAGTGGTGATGATGGCATCCATGAAAGTGTTGTTCATGACAGTGGTGACGATGGCATCCATGAAAGTGTTGTTCATGACAGTGGTGACGATGTAATCCATGAAAGTGTTGTTCATGACAGTGGTGACGATGGCATCCATGAAAGTGTTGTCCATGACAGTGGTGATGATGGCATCCATGAAAGTGTTGTTCATGACAGTGGTGATGATGGCATCCATGAAAGTGTTGTTCATGACAGTGGTGACGATGGCATCCATGAAAGTGTTGTTCATGACAGTGGTGATGATGTAATCCATGAAAGTGTTTCCATGACAGTGGTGATGATGTCATCCATGAAAGTGTTGTCCATGACAGTGGTGACGATGTAATCCATGAAAGTGTTGTCCATGACAGTGGTGATGATGGCATCCATGAAAGTGTTGTTCATGACAGTGGTGACGATGTAATCCATGAAAGTGTTGTCCATGACAGTGGTGATTATGGCATCCATGAAAGTGTTGTCTATGACAGTGGTGACGATGGCATCCATGAAAGTGTTGTCTATGACAGTGGTGACGATGGCATCCATGAAAGTGTTGTTCATGACAGTGGTGACGATGGCATCCATGAAAGTGTTGTCCATGACAGTGGTGATGATGGCATCCATGAAAGTGTTGTTCATGACAGTGGTGATGATGTCATCCATGAAAGTGTTGTCCATGACAGTGGTGACGATGGCATCCACGAAAGTGTTGTCTATGACAGTGGTGATTATGGCATCCATGAAAGTGTTGTCTATGACAGTGGTGACGATGGCATCCATGAAAGTGTTGTCCATGACAGTGGTGATTATGGCATCCATGAAAGTGTTGTTCATGACAGTGGTGATGATGGCATCCATGAAAGTGTTGTCTATGACAGTGGTGACGATGTAATCCATGAAAGTGTTGTCCATGACAGTGGTGATGATGTCATCCATGAAAGTGTTGTCCATGACAGTGGTGATGATGGCATCCATGAAAGTGTTGTCTATGACAGTGGTGACGATGTAATCCATGAAAGTGTTGTCCATGACAGTGGTGATGATGTCATCCATGAAAGTGTTGTCCATGACAGTGGTGATGATGGCATCCATGAAAGTGTTGTCCATGACAGTGGTGATGATGGCATCCATGAAAGTGTTGTCCATGACAGTGGTGATGATGGCATCCATGAAAGTGTTGTCCATGACAGTGGTGATTATGGCATCCATGAAAGTGTTGTCTATGACAGTGGTGACGATGGCATCCATGAAAGTGTTGTTCATGACAGTGGTGACGATGTAATCCATGAAAGTGTTGTCCATGACAGTGGTGATTATGGCATCCATGAAAGTGTTGTCTATGACAGTGGTGACGATGGCATCCATGAAAGTGTTGTCTATGACAGTGGTGACGATGGCATCCATGAAAGTGTTGTTCATGACAGTGGTGACGATGGCATCCATGAAAGTGTTGTCCATGACAGTGGTGATGATGGCATCCATGAAAGTGTTGTTCATGACAGTGGTGATGATGTCATCCATGAAAGTGTTGTCCATGACAGTGGTGACGATGGCATCCACGAAAGTGTTGTCTATGACAGTGGTGATTATGGCATCCATGAAAGTGTTGTCTATGACAGTGGTGACGATGGCATCCACGAAAGTGTTGTCCATGACAGTGGTGATTATGGCATCCATGAAAGTGTTGTTCATGACAGTGGTGACGATGTCATCCATGAAAGTGTTGTCCATGACAGTGGTGATGATGGCATCCATGAAAGTGTTATCTATGACAGTGGTGATGATGGCATCCATGAAAGTGTTGTTCATGACAGTGGTGACGATGGCATCCATGAAAGTGTTGACATTTTAAGAGTTACAAATAGTTCATGTACTAGGCTATGTTATATACTGTTGGATTGATATGTTTTATTAATGATAAATGTTATTTCAAATATATCATACTCATTTTTGCTATCTTCTTTGGTATTGTACATTAAAATGAGTTGAGTTATCCAAAGAAAAAAACTATTTGGGTGCATGCATTGGTTGTTTATTACAAATTAAAAAATACAATAAACTTTATATTATAAAAATAAAACTTGAATATTTTTGTGCAATAAAGATTTTCAATAATCATTAATGTAAATATTGTGTCTGTCCAAACTATGTATTTTTTTCTGCACATAACAAAATTGATTGCCCCGCTAAGGCAATGGGGGAAATAGGCACCGCCCATTCAATTTCAAAATAGCTTGGTCCCCCTGTTTTCCCCCGGCACCCCCCCCCCCCAAGCCGGAGAAAATTACCAGTCCCTAACCTTCCATCCAATGTCAACCAATATGTTTCCCCGTATTAACCAACATATCGTCCAACGTCAATAAGTCACCCAGCATCACTTACCATGTCGCACTGTATCAGTCAACATGTCCATAGTTCAACATATTGCCTTACATCAGTCAACATGTCCACAGTTCAACATCTTGCCTTACATCAGTCAACGTGTCCATAGTTCAACATATTGCCTTACATCAGTCAACATGTCCATAGTTCAACATATTGCCTTACATCAGTCAACATGTCCATAGTTCAACATCTTGCCTTACATCAGTCAACGTGTTCATAGTTCAACATATTGCCTTATATCAGCCAACATATATGTCCATAGTTCAACATATTGCCTTATATCAGCCAACACGTCCATAGTTCAACATATTGCCATACATCAGTCAACATGTCCATAGTTCAACATATTGCCTTACATCAGCCAACATGTCCATAGTACAACATATTGCCTTACATCAGTCAACATGTCCATAATTCAACATATTGCCTTACATCAGTCAACATGTCCAACATATTCCTTACATCAGTCAACATGTCCATGGTTCAACATATTGCCTTACATCAGTCAACATGTCGTCTAATTTAAATCAACATGTCAACAAATTCAGCTAAATCATCGCCTTACTTAATTCAAAGTTGTTTTTGCAACATATCTTTAGGGAGTGTTCGTATTAAATTCAACGGCCGAACACTTTATATAACCCACACTTCACTCCCCTCCCCGGTAGATGAATGCTAAAAACACAGCATCAAATCAATATAAAATACCTTGTAATCCGGTCATGCCTTGAGAAATGAAAACATAGTAAAGCTTCAATCGATTTCACCTTTAGATTGGTTGTGTGTGAAAACAGGTATAAAATCAATCAATCAGTCGAGTGTTGCTCGATTGTGCTTTGCGTGTGCATGTCAAGTTTCGTTATCAATTTCTCTAAACAACAGTATTTTTTCAAACAGTTTCAAGAAGTGTGTAATTCGAGTTATTTAAAATGAACGATCCTTTCCCAGAATGCGTACAACCTCTATATCGTGGAGATGGTCCATACTCCACCGAGAAAACCGATCTCGGAATCCAGCGGCAAGAGTTGCCGGCTCGTGCCGAAAGGAATCGAACTCACGACGCATCCGACGTGTACGATTATCGTGCAACAAGTAATCCGAGCAAAGACGCATCGATCCATCAATCACAGGGTGGATTTTGCCACAGGTATTCTATCAACAACTTGTTGGATCTTTTCAAAGAAGGCAATAACCCGAATGAAGTCAATGAAGTTAATCCGACCGCCATGAACACATTGAATGGTAAGATACTAGTATGTTTATTCAGAAAAAAAATTGTATCCAATCGCACGAGTAACTATGTGTTTCAGTGTAACATCACAACTTAATTTGGTGGTCTTGTTTGTTGCTGTAAAATATCATGGTTACTATCGTTGCGAGTGACGAATTACGCAACAACAAGCCGACAAAAACGCGAAATAAATCGCTACTTCGCTGAATTGATGCTACTGAAACATGTTCATTTGCATATCATACCACGCTTCTAGTAACCGAGAGTACATACAATGTGGCAAAATAATCAACACAATCATGTGAAAAAATATCTCTGATTGAAAACGATATACTAATGCCTATACTTTGTCAGTTGAGATCATCATCACACAACCTTCGGGTTTAAATCGGATCGGAAGTTCCATATCCCGAAGAATATGAGAATATGTAAACTTTGTAATTTTGGCTTGGTTGAGAACGAATTATAATTTTTGCTTCGTATGTCACACGGTATTACGATCTCAGAAGCAAAATATCTACCTGTATCTTTCCATGATGAGCATTCATACCATAACTTAAATTTATCCGTATTTTGCAAACTTGTAATTCTACTGCATGATTGCCACAACTCGCGACATTTGTTGCATATGCTCTTAAGTGCAGAAAATCTCTGATATTTTAGCCATTTAAGATAATTGCCTTTTGCGCGTTTACGCACTTTCTAAAGTTACAGAAATATATTCACGATCAAGACAATTGATTCACGTGACTTACAATGTTTCAGTGATTACTGTTTCCAACTGACGTGTTCGGGTGTGTATTGTTTGTTGCCTTCTATGTACGACTATAGAAGGTGTTAAATCAGACTTTCTTTTCTCATTAGATTGGGTCACATATATGTGTAATACATAACCACGTGTTCACGTAGTAAACAACACGTGACTCGGGACTAAAATTATATATCAGTTTGCTATAACAATTCATATACACGAGTTGTACTAGTACACTGTAGTATAAATCAACCTATTTCTTGTTATTACAATCTTTGCTATGCGGACGTATAATCTGATCCTATTAACTGTGAAATTGAACACGTTCGATTTTTCGAAAATCTGACTAGTAACAGACAGTGTATTTTTGCACGATCGGATTGCATCTGACGCCAACATTTTTTAAATGTCTGATCGAAAATCATATTCATATTTGATCAGTTAAATCTAATACATTATCTCGCCTTGGGCCCCAACACAATCATCTTCATACTGGTATGTCGTCCTGATATATTATCTCTTTCGCTTCACTTCAAATCTGTGCATCCCCGGTGGGTTATAAGGTTGCAATAAAACCTTGCCACTGTATTGTGTCCTTAGCTTTTGGTCTGTGCTTCGCCCTTTGAGAGACCCATCTCCTCCGATACAGCTCTGACAGTCCTACACCAGGTTGTCTTTGGTCTTCCCCGATTTCTCTTTCCCGGTGGTGTTCATCTCAGGGCAACCTTAGGTATTCTGTCACCAGCCATTCTTACAACATGTCCCAGCCATCTCGTTATCACTTTAGTAAGTCAAGTATAATAGTGGGACTATGAAAAGATAGCTTTACTCGTACTCTTACTTTGAATGTCTGTTAACAAAACAACAAAACAAAACCTGAACAATAGCGGCGGCACCGGGGCGCCCCGAAAACATGTGGGGGGGGGGGAGTTCGCCCCCCCAATCAAGTTGGAACCCTTTGTGTCAGCAAAATTTACACCTCAAAATGCAGGAAATAACGATTCAGAAGGATGGTGAGTAGATCTCGCCCCCATGCAAAATGCAGAATGGTATCTTTATTGTTTTAAGTTCGATTTTTCCCATTATATATGTACGAGTATAGATAAGATATAGATAGTGGGACGGAGGTAATTGAAAAAAGGTACTACGTGGTTAATTTTAACTATTGTTGCCCATATTTAAATATTTGTGTTTGATGTTACAGAAGGGAATGATTTATCATAAAATAAAAACGACTAACTAGACTACTAATACTTCGAAGCGCATGCGCAATAGCGTTTGATTTGTCAGTTGGTTGTCCAAACAATGGGAAGAGTTTTTATAGCTACGGTTAACAATACATGATGTAAATACTAGTAATTAATTTCCGTGGCATACACACATGTAGTATAAACCAGGTTACATTAGATTATAGGGCCTATACATAAACGTACTTTGTATTCTGAAGGATTATTACAACTTGAGTGCAGTTTCAACTATAGAGGGCGTGGTTAGTGAAAATCAGTGACGCATGAAAGAAGATCTCGCGGCTGATGATGAGATCCCTAGAAAACACTACTATTGTGTCTCAGTCGCCAACTCTCATTTGAAAAGCAGATGAGTACAACTTTCTAGAATTAGGCATATTTGCATATATATCTTCTATATACTAGAGACATTAAGATGCGCATACGAGAACGGAACGAGAACGGATACGTCACTGCTTTGTGCATGACCTCCGCGTGAACCAATGACGTCATCGGTTGCCTGGTCGTACGGCATTCGTTTTGAACGTAATGAAGGTGACTGTCTCGTAGTTGATTTCCGAGAGCTTTTCTCGCTGTCAATTTTGATTAATTTTCACTGACATTGATAACATGTTTTATATTAGATTGATTTTGTATATTTATGATGAAATAACAAATATTGGATGCATTTTAGCTGATATTTATACCCACTGAAAACGCATGACATTGATTTGCTGAAAGAGGATTCGGCAAACAGGCCTGGGACCTCAGCAGAGTGGATGGAAATAGAGAGTTTAAGATTTGCGTACGTAACGGGAACGTAACGTGATGTTCTAATTGCGTTTGCGTTACGTTCTCGGGTGTCAGAAAACGATTAAGTACAAGCGCCCACAACGGGAACGTAACTGAAACCAGAACCATGTCAATCAGTCTCTCATTGGGCAACAATAACTACCTAATAAAATTTGTTATGTCATTTCACGTTCGGAGTCAGAATTAGTAATTAGTTCACAGACATTTGACAGAGCTCTCACTATTTCCATCCACTCTGCTGAGGTCCTAGGCCTGTTTGCCGAATCCTCTTTCAGCAGATCAATGTCATGCGTTTTCAGTAGGTATAAATGTCAGCTAAAATGCATCCAATATTTCTTATTTCATCATAAATATTCAAAAACACTCTAATATAAAACGTTTTATCAATGTCAATGAAAATTATTCAAAATTGACAACGAGAAAAGCTCTCGGAAATCAACTACGAGTCAGCCACCTTGATCACGTTCAAAACGACTGCCGAACGACCAGGCAACCGATGACGTCATTGGTTCGCGCGGAGGTCATGCACAAAGCAGTGACGTGTCCGTTCTCGTTCCGTTCTCGTATGCGCATCTTAATAGAGACATTAAGATGCGCATACGAGAACGGAACGAGAACGGATACGTCACTGCTTTGTGCATGACCTCCGCGCGAACCAATGACGTCATCGGTTGCCTGGTCGTTCGGCAGTCGTTTTGAACGTGATCAAGGTGACTGACTCGTAGTTGATTTCCGAGAGCTTTTCTCGCTGTCAATTTTGAATAATTTTCATTGACATTGATAAAACGTTTTATATTAGAGTGTTTTTGAATATTTATGATGAAATAAGAAATATTGGATGCATTTAACTGACATTTATACCCACTGAAAACGCATGATATTGATCTGCTGAAAGAGGATTCGGCAAACAGGCCTGGGACCTCAGCAGAGTGGATGGAAATAGCGAGAGCTCTGTCAAATGTCTGTGAACTAACTACTAATTCAGATTCCGGATGAGAAATGACATAACAAATGTTATTAGGTAGTTATTGTTGCCCAATGAGACGGATTGACATGGTTCTGGTTTCAGTTACGTTCCCGTTATGGGCGCTTGTACTTAATCGTTTTCTGACACCCGAGAACGTAACGCAAACGAAATTAGAACATCACGTTACGTTCCCGTTACGTACGCAAATCTTAAACTCTCTATTGTCTCTATTAGCGAGAGCTCTGCCAAATGTCTGGGAACTAACTACTAATTCAGATTCCGGACGTGAAATGACTTAACAAATTTTATTGGATAGTTATAATATTATGGTTGCCCAGTGACAGACGGATTGACGTGGTTTTGTTTCAGTTACGGTCCCGTCGTGGGCGCTTGTACTTAATCGTTTTCTGACACCTGAGAACGTAACGCAAACGAAATTAGAACAACACGTTACGTTCCCGTTACGTACGCAAATCTTAAACTCTCTACTGTGGGTGGTGGTAACTGTGAGTTTGTTCCAATGTGTGGTAGTCATAGCACCGGGCGCGTTTGTCGTGTCCAATCAGGATAATGATTACTTAATAAGATCTTGATTGATCACGATTGACAATCACAAGAATCATGCCATGTATAAATATTCATGTCTTCAAAACAATTTGTAGTTTTCAGCTAGCGGCATGTAAATAGTAATTTCTCACTCATATTTTAGTCATTTTGTAAAATTTTATGAAAACGCAGGCATAAAACAAGCATGATTAAAAAAATTATGTTTTTTTTTTTAAATAATGACGTCAACCTAATCAAAATTATTGATTCATTCTGGAATGACCAAGAATTTACTAAACATCGTATTATATAGGAAGTCGTTGTGGGGTTAGTTGGTTATGAACTAAAAACCCAAAGTGTGCACCACAATGATGAAAATACACATTTCCTATTGGACGTGCCCTTTAGTGGCGAAATGACGTCAAAAATGAGTAGTTTGATGTAAGCAATGTAGTTGAAACCACACGCTTTTCTCGTTCATTTGCGTCTCCGTCACAAAGCTCTTCGTTTATTGCAAAGATACATCGATGGTGTCCTTGGTAAACATTTGATCTTTCGCCCTCTATCACGAAAACGTTTCATCTGTTTGTTTTTATTAGAAGAGCACAAGAAAGGTAAACCTAAAAGAAGCAGAACAACTTTCTCTAGTCGCCAACTACAAGAACTGGAGAGGGCGTTTCGTCGTACTCATTATCCCGACATGTTCACGCGTGAACGATTGGCTCGTCGGATTGGCTTACCGGAATCACGTGTACAGGTATGTTGCGCGCTGTAACCAATCACCGAGTGACTATGGCAGTTGAAACCCATCTCGACACGTGTTAGCGCTTGGCTCACCCTATCATCCTATAGATATAGTGACTATAAAATACAACCTTTTGTTTATGTCACATGAAACATCGCCACAAATAAGATATTTATCCATCAATGTACGGGCTCACAGCCCTGTGCGCATGGGTTAGGACATATACGAGGTTTGATATGTAATGAGCAAAATTCACCGAGCCAAATTTTGCTTACAACATCATGTATGGAATCCTATGGGCAAAAGGTTTGACCATTTAAAATCCAGAGGGAGTCTTTTGCCCGTACACATGTATCCGGAAATTGTTGTTTGTTTCAATATAGCGTAATGTGTATTTCATTGGCAGGTCACTGACTCTTAAATATTATATTAAATAATAGTTCAATTTTCCTATCCACACTTATTTAATTCAAAGTGTGTGCCCTAATCTATTTCAAAGGTAAACTTTGTTCACCTAAGTATAAGATTTATTCCTTAATTGATTCTGCTCACTTGTAAAATTGTGCTGACCAATATTTGCACACTATTTATCTACCTCCCAGATACCCAGTGAATGATTCGAATTTAATATGATATTCTAAATTTCTCTTTGAGCCTTACCACACTTCCAATTTAATCACGTGACATGATAATAAGACAACCTCAAATATTCGATTCTTGTTGCAGGTTTGGTTCCAGAACCGTCGAGCAAAATGGCGAAAGAAGGAACAGCACTTCCACTATCTGCTCGAGTGTCAGGGGAAATCATACCCTTATTTACCAACAGGCTTGCATACACCTACTCTCATACCGGTATATAAGTACACCATTTATATATGTTATATTTAGCACTATCTCGTTAGTGGTCAGACTAAGATCGCTGAGTCGAGGTGGGGGGGGGTTGTTTGGGTTGCCCTGTATAGTGTTTCGCTGACAGTTTCGCTGACTTAGCTACATCTAAATTAGCTCCAATGACACGTTCAGGTAAAATAATGTCTTGCAGTATATAACACCTTATTTTAGTTTAAGCACGATGCCACGTGACCTATTCACGTACTGCTTACGTTAAACTGCAAATTACATTGTTATAAAAATACACTGGGTGACTTGAAATATGTCATTTGTCACTCACATAGATGCTAAATTTATTTCTATTGGAGTAATTTGCATACTAGTAATTCGTTAGTTGTGTTATCCAACGGGACATCGGAAAGGCGCCAAGTACGCCATCTAGGGTCGTGGCAGGCAGGATATAACAATGTGTATGCACGAGAGTACAATGACTATGTAGTCTTCGCATGCATCCCGGTTTGCTCCATTGCCAGTCCCGTATACTGAATGTCATGAATTCAAATCCCACACAAAACGATATGAAATTTTCCTTGTCATTTATATAGAAAGTGCAATATGCCTTGATTTAGATCTTAAACAGAATGATTTTTTCATATTCTACTGAATATTTGTTACACTTTCATCTGAATGTGGTGGGTAGCTGCACTTTTGTATTAACCACGAAACATGTGTCTATTTCAATTGTACATTTCAGAGTGCGTCGTTTCTGCAGCCGCTTTACAGTTCCTTTCCGTTACTACCGCCCTCACCGGCTGTTCGTCCTTTCTTGTCGTGCTCCAACAGAGGGCGCCTATCTGCCGGAACAACTTACGAAAATCTGAATTCGATCCCGAACATTGACGATAACATGGACTGTGAGAACCCCTCCGAAGAATCAGAAAACACGGAGCACACCGTAACGCTTTCAATGATGATGGAAACAAAAGAAGTGTTATAAAATGTTGTGTATTTATTAAAAGTTCAATATGGACGAAAATATTTATTTTATAATATGGTATTTGATACGCACTCAGACAAGTAGATAAGCCTGAGATACGTCATAATGTAGACCAAATCGCACTACTGAAGAGTGAAATAATCACTTTGTTTACTATTAACGGATTTGATATTGCAGGAATATTAACTAGGTTTGGCTTCACTGATCTATTGTTTATTTCGTAATATTGTATTTGATACACACTCAGACAATTAGGGGATTAACAAAATATTACTAAGTCTGAGCATGGAAGGTGCTAACGTTAGTACCTTTCCATGGTCTGAGATGCGCCATAATGTAGGCCACATCGCACTACTAAAGAGTGAAATATTCACTAGGTTTACTATTAACGGATTTGATATTGCAAGGACATTCACTAGGTTTGAATTCACTGATCTATTGTCTATTTCATCAGTTTCAGTTCATTTTTAGCTCTTTCTGTATCGGTATCGCTTGTGAATCAATGGCTCAAGTAAAGTAAATTTTGGTATTGCACGAGGTTTAAGCATAATACATATGTATTTTTAAGGTCTATGGTTTAAACCAGGAATTCATGAAAGAAAAATCACATTATATGATATAAACAAATTGATTAAAATTAAGTCTTTTATATTATTATAAATTCTTGGCAACTAAATCGATATTTGTTGATCGATAAGTTGATTCAAATATAAACCAAACATTTTTATTTTGTTTATTATTGAAATATGTGTTTAATTATTATATATATATATTAGTTATAAAACAAAAAAATAAATGTAATTGAAAATATCGTAAACATAAAAATATATAAAATAAAACAAATAGAACTGCACAATACCTCAAAGTGTTTACACCAGTCGATCGGCTGCCTGTTTCGTTGTGAAATGTAATAGTACAACTTATTGTTTATTTACTTTACAGTGTCATGTGATGATATGCTTATTATTATTATTATTATTATTATTATTATTATTATTATTATTATTATTATTATTTATTATTATTATTTAACGTCAATATAAATATTAAATTTGTAAAAGTGGATTTGTATCTTCTTTACATGTTAGCTATATAGATATGATGTAAGTTGATACAATTGTGAATTTGTTGTTATTTATATCTTCAATGTTGTGGATACATCTGATGCATTATGATAGAGTGAAGAGTGTACTTTTATGGCATGTGTGACCTCTTTGAAATCCGGTTTTATAGAAACTATTACGTATACATCTATACGGGGAAATAAAAGAAGCGTCATTATATCCGGGTGGGAACAAAATATTGAAATACATGCGAGGACATATATCATACCAACAAATAATTAAAAATAATACCTTTATTACGCTATATTAAAATAAAGTTAATTCAATTCAAACAGAGATGTAAAATGAATACAAACATAGTATATGAAAAAAAAAAAAAAACTAGACTACTTTATTTTATTTTTAAAATATCGTTTTTTTAACATATTGAGTTGATCTTGGTAAATATTCGCGAGGTATCACTAAAATATGAAGTACGACATACCTCTGCAAAACGCTGCTACGTGAATCTCTATCGTTCTTCAATATTGCTTTGTCCGCTAGTCTCAGTAGTACTAACACGACGGAGCATTGTTGTCAGCTCGCTCAGTGGGGCGGCTCAAAGAATGCGTCACGTCGTCTAAAGGCATTTGCTAACTGGTTGATGTAATCCTCGAAAAGGCTCATTTCCGTGAATATATAATAAAATACTGTGTTATTGTCTCAATGCTGCTTACATCAGACTTATGTAGTCAACAAATACAATTATCAAGTATGGGAAAAGTTTTTGAGGCGTGAAGCAGGTCGGGATATGCGCACAACACTGCGCAGTTGAGGATATCCTGGAATCCAAAATGGCGGCCGTGTAAAATGTAGGAATTGAAACTCGTTAGAAAATGTCCTGTGGAAATATACGGTATTAAGATGTCCCGCCTGGCAGACTACTTCGTTATTGTGGGATATGACCACGACAAAGAACGTGAGTATAGGTTATTCAACAGATCCTACAGTATGTTTGCTTGTTTTCTAGAATGTTTTGAGGCCCCTCCTCGGACTCGCAGTCATTCTATCGTTTGGTTTAGAATAACATCACATTGACCAGTATCACCACATTGCGGGTGTCCAATTCCCGATATCTCTGTGCGCATCGTGCCAAGTGTAGTATGCATCTCGTAGAGTTGATATTGTGTTCCGAGGACGATTTATATTCATAATAACACACCGAGAACAGCACGTAAAATTCCCCCGGCCCCTATTACTGTCGTTGAAATCAGCTGGTTCCGTGGTTGGTCGTGGTGTCATTGTTAGATCTAACCGGTACAGACGGCAGTAGTAGCACTCTCTATATATTTTGCTCATCATAAAATTTACTGGATCTTCCATAAAGTCTACCAATTATTGAATACTACTCACCCTTCCCAACATTTCAACTATTGTACCTACTGAAATTGACTGATGACATTTTAAAGGTCGGGCGGGTAAGGACAGACTGTCGCGTGTCATTGTTGTAATTGTTTGGGTTTGGGAAGCTAGTAAATATCCAGGAAACACAAAAAAACCCACGTCGTTTTGTTTTCTAAAACAATACAACACACATTAAAGGTTACCTCCCAATACAGAATATAGAGGAAGTCATTCACCTAAGACCGTAAATAAATAAGGAGATAAATAAATAAGAACGTTAATAAAATATTTAGGAAGTTTTGATTATTATATATAACAACTCTTAATCTCAGAGGAAGAACAGATCATTACTGGTATAGTGCCATGCCATACCATTGTATTGTGCATGTTTTTTTGCTAAAATTTACTCACTAGGTTAAATTAACAACTAAAAACAAAAATAGAGCATGAACAATGATCCCTGGATATTCCGATGGTGAAATCCCTGAGATTGACTGCTTCTATTTAAGGATCCCAGTGAAATCTGTAAAAAAAAATTCTATGTGAAATTAAAGTTTTCACAGTCATTTCTATATTTTGTTTTGATTCATTAAAATAGAAGTATTATTTGATAGCAAGATACGTATGATTTCGCAGACGTCAGAATCAGAAGCCATATGCTTTATTTGAGAATGGTATGCAGTGAACTGAATCCATAAAAAGGAATTATTAAACCACCCAGCAAATGATAACTTGAATGTCCATAGCTTTTAACAACACAGGGATTTATTATATGAAGGTGGCCTTGAAGGCTATTTATAGAACTTTCTGACCATTGATGTCAAGATGATTACGAATTGTAATTTGTGCGCGAAGACAATTGACGTTTTCAGACATACATACTCAGTACGGTTTTGATATTTTCTCTAGAATTAATTGTCTCAGTAAAGCTGCTATTATCTTTTGCTTTATCTGAAAGTCATATATTGTGACAGTCATAGATTACAGAATGAGATATCATACTGGCATTAATAATAACTTGACTACATTTTGTTAACACTACTTAGACTGACATACACGGGTTATCTCACTGTCACACTTATGTAATACTAGTATCAATTTTATCTGGCACTGATAACCCACCACCACCCCCCACCCCCACCCCCCACCCCCCACCTCCCAAAAAATGCAACACACGATAAAATTCAAAATTTATATTTCCTGTCTTTTAATTTTGTTTTCGCATTGTAGTACATGTAATGTTAATTATATAATTGTTACCAATTAAAGCAATTTCACATTGGGCCATTTATAAATTGATAGAATTTCTTTGAATTGATGATATCAGTTACATTGTACCTTTCTATGGGCTACATTGAAATATTGTAATTTAATACAAGCATGATCTTTTTATATGCAGGTCGTATAACATAAAGTATGTTTGCTATTTTATTCCTAAACTTAATTTAAATTCTGTACTAGGTATTTTACAATACTACATGTGTAAAAAACCAGTTTCACTTTTTATACCAAACATGTTGATTCATATTGTACACGTAGGTGTTAATATTATCTTTTGAAAGTTCATGAAATGTTCATAAATTTATTGAAAATATGAACAATGAAGTTGGGCGAAATCTAATTTATAACATTCATACTTATTTTAGTAAGATATTTTTTAAAAGCAACATGCCCTTATGTCTATTCAACTTGTGAAAAACTGAGGCAACTTTTTGAATGACTGGTTATAAAATCACCTCACCCTTTTCTGTCCTGGTACACACTTCGTAACGTGGCAACAAGTGAACTCCAAACTATTCCTGTCAAGCCAGGGTTCTATTCTGTAATGAACCAAGGCAATATTTACCTCTATTACTTTATTCACAAACCAGAGTTTCCAACAACAACAATTCCTGGGTGGGATAACATCTTGGAATGCATCAATGCTAGCTGCTGCGTATAGCAACAAAAATAACTCAATACATATAGATTTAAATATCGTCATGACATCGTATCTCCAGGAAAACCTGCCAATATGATCATACTATTCCAATAAATATGAATATCAACAATGCAGACGGATGAGATCATGGGTACATTAATAGCTACATGTACGCTGTAAAAAGGTCATTGACTGATATCGTGTATATTGTAATGAATCTATTGTGGCGGATATAATACAATGAGAATTCTGGGAAAAGCTTCAGTTAATGAATTATTTCAAGTCGTTTCATCTTCTGTTGTCTACTTGCTAGAACGTAGAAAGCAGTACCTTTCGTTAAGGGTGCTCGATGAAAGGACAGTCTTGCTCTCACCTTCGCACCAGAACAGTTGCGTTAAAAATATCTGATTGAATATTATGCAAATGATTTATAGTGTTATGTAAATTTGCTCATCACCTAATGGTTTTTATTATTCTGATTGGACTAGTTGACATTGATGTCATGAATAATTAATTCCCACTAAATATACCCACTGTTTTTATCAACAAACAAATTAGAGTATGGCTGGGTTATTTCAACTGAGATCCCCTTCATAAACGCAGTCAAAAATAAAAGTACACAAGAACAGATTCATTCATTTTTGCTGTCATTTTCATTTTCTATTTATATTCATTGTGTTTTGATATTGTATTAATTTTTAATGCTTGCCAGTTTGATGATGGGAAGATTATTAACATAGTTTTATTTTAATAAATGGCACATACACACATCTACCCAGAAACACACTTACAAGTTACATCCTGAATTCCTGTGGGTCATGATTCTTTTGTTTGGTGGACCTATCCAAAACATCCGCATATTTGCCGTATAATTTAGAATCCTCAGAATGCGATAAACTTGATGCAAAATTACAGGCATTTTTATTTATTTTTCTATAATTTCCCATTGAGTTTAGGTCTTGGTGCAACATTTAAAAAAAATTTGGTGAGCGATACGTCTAGTTTTAACGGGTTAAACAAAATATGTTTATCAGGCGTGTAATTTAGTGCTAATTGGCACGTTTGTCTGTAGTGGATTTTTTTTCTGGATGCTTTGAGGCAAAATGAAACACCCAAAGGCTACAAATATTGAATTGTTACGGTTGGTTTTCGCAATAATTGAATACAGCTGTCTGTATCCATGATCTATATTGTGCCTGAAGCTAAAACTTGCCAGAAGTAATTGTCAGTGTCATCAATAAGGAACAGTTCATGTGTGTTGATTTATTCACTTTGAAACAGTCCTTGGTATCCATTTAGCTTCATCACAGCTGTTGTAATGTTAAGGGTTGAGGATTATGTGTTCTACCATGAGTAAATAGGAGAAAGAATTATGGACATTGAGGGTGGTGATGTTGAATTAGGGTTTTAAAACAAGCAAATTGTGAGGGGAATAAAGTCATCTGACCTCTACAACAACGCAGTAACAGTCCTGCAGGTAGCTGCAGTATTTCACACATGCCACTGCTTACATGTGCTTACAGCTAGGGCTGGTAAACTGTGAAATGCGCAGGTCCAAGGTGGTTTCCTCAAGGTATTTGAATTGGCCACGGTAACAAGGAAACCATTCTTCTACAGAAACATATGTACTTGGTAATTTCCTGTTACATTTGTCGTTGTCAACAATTCCAAAACGATACTGATCAATTTATGTTTGGCATGGTATTTCATCAATACTGCATTATTTGTAATGCTTAGGTAAATTACTGAGTTGTTTTTATCATGGTAAACATAAGTAATAGTTTAATGATTCAATTGTTTCAATATACAACAAATGGATTTTTAATTTACATGTGCTTCTATTGAAGATATGCTTCTAGTAGAGCAAACACAGTAATTTTGATCTGGGTGAATTAAACATTTCTAATGGTGGTGAGGCATGTGTGATATCCCCATTCACTAATTTCAATGTATTTGCACCATGTGTCCTGGCTCATAAATACCTCAGCCAACCATGTGTATAATCATCTAAAAATGTGACATGGATGACACACAACATTAATTGTCAGCATTCTTCATGACTTTAAAATATCAAGGAAAAAATAGTAATGAATAAATTAAAAACATAAATACATGTAGTGCATTGACATATTCCCATTGGGAGTGTTGTGTTTTATATTTTATATAGTCCAGTGAGGGAATGTATAATTATAATAAATAACACCTAACAGTAATATTTAAAATGTTCGCATATCTGCCTCGGTATTCACTCGTTATGTTGTAAATTTATGTTTTGAGATTCGCGATGTATGTTGCAATGAATCATAATCTACAACGTATACTTTTTATGGTGTCGGAGCAGGAAGTACTGTACATATACATTGTAGGTTGTGTTCACGCCACACCCTGTACTGTTTGTTTGTCAGTGCCTGTCCTTCTCCTGACCTCTCACAATGATACATGTAGCGGTTGCCAAGTATCCTCCCTGAATATCCATTTTATTTATACACGTTATCAGCAGCACTCTGCGTCTGTTGTAGCAGCTAGCCACAGTGTACATACATAGATGTTGTGGGCTTGTGTCATTTGCCCTGTATACAGGTATTTGATAGTGTGCTACGAAATCTGACGTTGGACTGCAAACCCCCTGGCATTTTCAATGGGTATTATTCAATCTGACTTTTTGCAAACCTAGCAATTTTGTGTGCAGAATGCATAAAAGAAAATAATGAAGACTAGGAAGACATTGACAGACCAGCGCCCCAGGTTTACAGACTGGCACCCCCAGGCAGGACTCCCAACATTTCGAAACTCCACTCCAGTGATCGTGAAAACATATGATTAGCAAACTTGCGATGCTAATTGGGCTTAGCATGATTTACCAAACCTTTAAAGTCAACGAGCGGAATGTACTCAATTTCAAATTAAGCATTTTTCCAGTGTACATGTATATGGTGTTGATGCTTATTTATTAGCTGTACATCTTCAGAGATGCTTAGAGGTCACTGTGAAAGGTGAAAGTTCACTTGAGGTCACTGTAGTTTACGTTATTGTCTCTGCATTTCCTCTTATGTATATACGCTTTTTCTAATATGGGACTTCAGATGCTCGTAAATTTGACTCGATTTATTACCCAGTCGCTGAACTCATTGATGGCATGCAATGTCTTTGCTGCTTGAGCGCTCAAAAAAAAAAAAAAAACGAAAAATAAAATGGCTTCTTTGACTTTGACATTATAACTGTAACATTTGTGGCACCTTATTAGTATGTAGTTACCATAGCAATCCTGTCTCTGTGTGTCATTGGTTTATCTATTCACTCTATACTGTAGATATATATAACTGAGGAAATGACCAGTACTCGATTTGAAGTGCCTTCCAGAGATAGGGCTTATCAGCAACCCATACCTTGGATGATAATTTTTTTTTTCAGCTCGTGTGTGTGTGTGTGGGGTGGGGGTGGGGGGGTGGAGAGGCATCTTGAATGATATTTACATAAAAACGTTATGTTGCTGCCTGAAATGTTCGTAATTATAATCCAATGAAATTCATTAATTACATGAAGTTACCACGACTTGTCTTTTGAGAATTAAAGCGTTTTTCATAGTACCTTTCCCAAAAAATGTTCTGCATATTTCCCACAAACAGCTACTCAGAGTGTAGCTTGTCTCATGTGCATGCCATGCCATAGCATGAAATACTAATAATAGAATTGTTTGTATGTGTTTTTAGAATGCCTATTACAGTGCCTCTGTGAATAATTGTTTCATAGTACATAGATGTAAACCAATCAACAGTCTGTCTGTCTGTTTCTAATAGCCACTATATAACACTGGTAATTAATGTCTCTCGTCAAATTTGTGAGACCCCCCCCCTCCCCATCAATGACATGATGTACATTACATTTCAATGTTTTTAAATACTGTAATGTAATAAAATGTTTATTTGTTTTGATCCGAGTGGTTTTAATTTTGTAGAACAGTAAAATTATCAAAGTAGATGATGTGGCTCCTGTGCATGTTTTAGTTGTTGTAATTGTATGTGTTGTCTAAATTGCATGCACACTGTGCACACTCAAACCTATCAACACACCAGCAGGCATGCTCACATGTGCCACTAATTAGGATTGTTAATCATTGCTTTAGTGCTATGCTGTTTTATTTCATTGTCTACTTACAAAGTAGTAGTATGGTACTAGTAGTTCGTTTTATAAACCATGTACAATGATGGTTACACACGGTAACATAGAACCAGATGTATGTACCGATTTATGACCAACCTGGTCCATTGTGTGTTACATACTGGAACATAGAACAAGAAGTATGTATACAGCTAACCTGGTCTAATGATGGTTACACACCGTACCACAGAACCAGATGTATGTACCGATACATGATTAACCTGCTCCTTCATGTATGACTCACCATACCTTGGAACCAGTTGTATGTTCTGGTGTATGGTTAACCCGGTCCAATGATGGTTACACACCGTACCATAGAACCAGATGTATATATATAGAAAACCTGGTTCAATGATGGTTTCATAATGTACCATAGAACTAACCTGGTCCAACCAGGTGTATGTACATGAACTTAGCACTTTATATAAACATACATGTATGAAAGCAGAGATTTTAAATGTGTTTATTTTGTGTTAGCAATAGCACACAGTAACCCTAATATTTATAGAACAGCTGCTCTCAGTATGTAAGTTAAGAACAAGACAAACCAGATAATAAAAATGAGAGGAATTTTAATTGATACTTTAGAGTTTACTTATGGAGAAGGGGGTAAGGGCATTCAGTTTGGTAAGATAGGTGAAAGTGAAAGGTTTGGAAGGTGGGAGTGAAGATGCAATGTACCGGTATGGGCTGGTCCTGGTACAAAGTGTTGGAGGAGGATTGCATGTCAGTGTTCAATGACATAAATTTTACACCTGGATAAGAAAATAACCACAAGTCACTACTGGTTGGTTGGCATGATTGTCACTAGTCCTTTGTGTGATTCTTACAGTCTGAACAGAGAATATTTCTGTTTACTGCCAAGTAAAAATGTTTGGAATTCTCCTTTAAATTAGATTGAATTTCATCCGATCTCGGTAGCGTTGATCCTACAGGTCAAGTGTCTCATCTGCCTAGTTGCCCTATTAACTGTTCTTAAAATAGTCCCTATGCTCACTCACCTCTCTTCCAGCTCAGTCTCATCTCTTCCAGCTCAGTCTCATCTCTGTTAGTTATTGTACATACATGTATATGTTGTGTATTGCTGATTAATTTGATACATGTAATGATGTACATGTATGAAAAAAATTATGATTTTTTTCTCGTATATTGATTTAGTTTATATTGATGTCACAGTTAGTTGTTTGATGAAAATGGTTTTCAGTTTTAAGAACCAATAATGATGTTACCATGGCAAGAATTGACTCTAAAAAAAATGTTGCTGTTATGTTACAGTAAATTCATGCAAACTGAGTGATGGATGGATGGATGACCTCTAATGTATTGTTTTGACAGTGAGATGTGGCTAGACACTCCTTGTATTATATTAATGGTTTAGATTTCTGCTAGAGGCCTGATAAGGAGTTTGCTTAAGAAAGACTATCATTAACAACATTGCAGTAGAGCGATACTAGATGTCTTTTTCAGACACATCCAATTTAACTTCACATGTATCGCTACAACTTGCAACAATCCATGCACTTTCGGGCAAGTACGCTGCGTGCATGTAAAATATTAAGGTCTGTCTCCTGAATGCATACGCTTGTAGAAATGAATAATCAAGATGTTACTTGATGCAATACATTGTATTTGTAAAAGGTATAATTTTATATGGACAAATCAGTAGATAGGGTTCTGTTTATAGTGACAACACAATCAAGTGTGCTTAAATGCCTTTATTGTCCAGCGTGGTCCTCCATGTGTCTCAGGATGCGAACTGTTATAGATTTGGTACATGCAAGAGTGCAATAAAGGTGAAAAATGAGGGATGTCATTGTGTTTATTAAATAGACGAATTATTGTACATGTGTGTGTGTGCACATCTTTTGTACAATATATGTATACAGTATGTATATAATTCCTGATTATTTTCAGAGCTTGGCATCACTCTCTAGCCTTCGTACCTGTGATTGTATACATGTAGTGTCAGTTGAGCTGTTTGTCTACGTCTATTGTATCCATGTGATCATAAGGGACCAATAGATTCATTTATTTGAAATACAAAGCTATTTGGGTATTCCCTTGTACAAGCTTTTTTAGGTCAGACGTTACTTCATACATATGAAAGGTATCAGTCCTGCATTATTCAGTAGTGGAGACATGCGTCACGGTATACAGAATATACAACTCACTCTTCACCTAGGGGGCATCTTTGTAATATCATTACAAGCAGTGTATAAACGTAGTGTTGATTATCATTCTGTTAAAAGCTGGGCTTCTAAACATGCCATACACAACCAAGGCTCACCAATTGAAATAAACACTGCAGGGACTGCTAGAATAAGTGGGTAAATTTGCATAGATAATAGAATTCATATCTGTGTACATTTCCTTGACATGACTTGTTACTGTTAATGAAAAATGTTATTTTCTGGCAATAGTGTGAATATTTTATTAACAGATTCATTGTTTTAATGTTAACGGTTTTTACATTCGTGTATACGGTTGAGCCTCAGTTATCTGACATCTACGGACACTGCTATATTCTTTTGAATATTTAATGGTGCAGATAATCAATCACAATTAATCGATTAATTACTGAACGGCAGTGTATTCTGAATAATCAGTGTTTGGATAATTGACATTCGACTGCACACGTATGCTAGGAATAGATAATTATTTCAATTGAAGATAGTTCTGTTAGCCGTATCAAGATTACAGGTTCGTTTCCTGACGACTTCTCTTTGTATACCGATATGCATTCAGGTTATAGTAGATTAAAGGGTGGCAGTCGTCGTGCCGCGTCCCGTTCGATATGGGACTCATAGCGACGTATACAACGCGTGTAAAATACATTGTTTATTGACGACTACCACGCTTTAATCTCTAAAGTTGTCTGTGTCCAATGCTTATGTGTAAAACATTATGCTATCACATTTATTTACCTTATACTAGGTGGACCTGTGTTAGTGTCAGTGACCACTTTTACCAATTGCTCATTGCGCCCACCACTGCATGGACATAGTGATCATCTATGTGGTGCTAGTTTTGTGATCACATGACTCAAAACTGAAAATATTTGTTATTTATTCCCATCTTAAAATATACATGTTGTCCTTCAAACTCATCCCCAAAATGACATAATTTTAATTTAGTTCATGTTGTCCGAGCGATAGCGTAATTCTATTTAACTCCATGTGACCATGTATTAACCAATCATGGCACAGAATCTGAATATGCTGTGTTATAATAACTACTATTTTAGCATGTACCGGTATATGTATTGACCTACAGCGGAAGTCCAGTACTGACTTTGCTCTATTTCATGCATACATGTGTCTCCAAACAGAAGCACCAAACATAACATGTATGGATTATTGTAATAATTTAACTTACTGTAAAATACTTTTTTTTTCGCTTGGAATTATTTTTCGCTATTTTTTTTTTGCAAAATGAATAAATCAGTAAAAAATAAAGTCCAGCGAATATAGCCTTTTTCCTATATTGTACATTCAACTTTTCAAAAATCAGGGAAGATAAATGTCGTAAAAAACACCCAAAAAGTCTTTTCAGCAAAAATTAATTCTAGCTAAAATAAAGTATTTTACAGTAGATTGACAGTGGACATGTGCATCTCTGTCAACATATATGTACAGGTACATAAAGTGCTACTAATAGAGCAAATACGGTACATGGTAATGTAGATGCACTTACAACATGTACATTCTATACTTTATAGTATTCTCTATCTCCTACATGTCAATAATCACATGAATGGAACACTAACAACTCAAGGAGTGAGATAGTAATAGACAAGGTTAGTGTAATCTGTCATCTGTGGTTGCACTGAAACTCATATGGGCCATCTATCTCTCTCTCTCTCTGGGGCACTCACATCTGATTGACACATATTATCATTTTATGTGTGTAAATGAAACTATTAATTGTTCCACATCGCAGCTTTAATGTAGTTAGTTGAAATGTTGCCTTGCTGTTACATTGAATGACTCAAGTACTTATCATTCAATACGTGGCCATTTATTTGTCTGGGTTCAACATTTACTGGTATTAGAGCTGAAACAAGCTGTTTAGCTCATAGTACCGGCATTTTTTTCCTGGGAGTATCCATTTTCCACTGTTACTTTTGTCACGTTATTTATTGTGTTGTAGCATCTGGTAGGTTTAGCTACTGATGACTCATACATCTGTATAATTTATGCCGGAGGGGTGGTATTCACCGAATGAATTAAGTCTATTGTGCTAGTGATATGTGTCCTCCATAAGCCGCTTACCATCTAAACTAAAGAGTCTTTTCTCGTTTCGTTTTGCCATCTTCTTTGTTTGAAGTTAGCACAGTAACCTTTGTAGACAGATAATGTGGTAGACAATTCCTAATGTTAAAGTTGCTTGGATATTTTGATGGGTTGTAGTCAAATTTGCTAGCTCCTAATATGCAACCACTTCTCAAAGATGACTCGGTCTATTTCAATCAAACTTTTTTTTAATAATGTCTGTCTGCCCATAATGGTCTATTCAGGTTAAACATTACTATAATATCTAACAATTGAACACGTGCATAAACATTTCTCAGAGACAGGTTACGAGGTATGGCACAGTTATTTCCTCTTTTTTTCAATAGACCACCTTAATATGTATCAGGCAAAATAGGGAAATGTATCACCTGTATGATATACTACTAAGGGAATCTCTTTCTTCCATGGAGAATCATCTTCCTCGTCATGCTTGCTAGGTTTCTGTAGTGTATTTCTGCTTAAGAAATGACATCAAAACATATCACTTCAATGAAAGCTTGCGCTGAGAGTGCCCTAACTGAACCCTACTCTACAATTAATTGGCCATCATCCCTGCTGGTGCGTTATCGAACCAGTCTCATTCAACTCGGCAACTAGAGTACGATAAACTATGGAGTAGTACAAAGAGAAGGCCTGTGACACACAATTATCCTATTACAATGTACACATACATACCCAATTTAAAAACAACCCTGCTTTCTTGTCCCATTCCCTAATTAGTCATTCCAGTCACAGAAAATCACATCATATGGTGTATAACAATGGATGTTATTTAACCAATCATTGCTTCTATTTGACAAGTTATATATATATATATATATATATATACATGTATATTTATATATACATTCATGCAATGGCTACTGCACTATGTACTATCAAAATGGTAAACACTGAGCCTGATAGACTGGAGTACAATTTTCACTGGTAGTATTTTAGGTATTACCGAGTATAAGTCTCAACAGAATCTTTATTACGACTATTTAGGTAGGAGTGGCTTCTCTGTGTGTTGACACATTTCATTCTACAATATCTGTAATAGTACTAAGAGGTAACATGTTCCCATGTAATCAAATAGTAGCTTCGCTCTTTGGTGACCTAGTTGACCTTGTACATCCTCTCTGGGTTCTGAGCAGCAGTTTCAATTCTGTCTTCTGCAATTGATATTTTTAGTGACCCAAACTAAACACTGAGATATGGCTATCGCTGGGAAAGTGGTTTACCCCCTATGAATATGCATACACAAGTGTAATTACATAGCCTTAAATTCATCACAACAAGGGTAGGTGTTCCTTGATGTAAACAAATACTGGTAGTAAAATAAAATGTCTTCAGTTCAGTGTAAGTCACTGGAATGTCTTGTGAGGCCGCCTGCCTGTCATTGACACAGCTGTCATGGATATATTGTACTGTTCTTGTAGTCTCTGGTTTCACCTCAATATTGAGGTCAAGCTCTATCATTCTCCATAATGGATGCTCCCTACTGTGAATGTCAATAAACTTGAATAAAGACCAGCCCATTATCATATTTTGCCAAACATTAATAGGGAGTCATTAAAAATAAACAGTTAAAATTAATAAAAGTACATGTTTGTTTTTTGTACATGTATTATAGTGCAGTAATACCAATAGTAAACAATAAGGGATGCAGGGAAGGTTGCAAATTTTAAAATATGAATGTTGCCATTGAAAGCTTGTGTAACATTTGTGTTAAATAAGAAACATTGATTTTCCCACAATCCAATGCGCTCTTCTAATAGAAGTCACAGGTATGAGTTTTGATCTGGACATGACATGTACTAATTACTGCTGGTGACTCCTTCAATACCTAACAATCACCTAAAATAAAATAAAATCATCATATTAAATGCTTGGTAACTTTTGCATGGTCAGTCAAAGTTGCCATCTCTGTTGATATGAGACCCATATCTCGCCCATTTAAAAATAAGCAGACTGCCTTTTTTTTTTTCATTGACCTAAAAATAGGACAGCTTGTTGGTCCATTCTATGATTTATTGGAATGTCTTGTCTGTAAGGATGATGACTTTAACATCCATCACTTTACTAGGGGGTTTAAATGGTATTGATGAAAAGCAGATGATTGTATCCTGGTTGGTTTCCATGGGAATTTGTCTGACCTTGGTATCTGTTTCTTTGGCAGTACTCAGAAATAATATGCCAGTACAGTGTAGCTGACTAGGTATGTCAGTATATCGGTATAGGTATATCGTACATACACTAGAATGATTTGATTTCATTTGAATTAATGTATTCATAAGCCAGGGATTACGTTAACCCCATATTTTGCTTCCCGGACTCCAATTATTGAAGAGGGACCCAGTTTTTAGGCAAGCTGGGGTCCAATCTCTAATAAAGTTATCCAAGGTCAAATTTCTATTTCTTAAAATTTTGTAAGTGGGACTCGTCTTGCCAAGACACTAGCACAAACCCTGCACGGTACAGTACATCTTCTCCTGGTCAAGGAATGTTAACTATGAACAAAGTAGCCTGTAGCTAATAACAAAACATTAAACTGTGATAATTATAAGGATAAACTTTATCGTTCGTGACATCTTAAAATATTATTGACAATGAATCCATCTTTTGATCTCACTATTTTTCTCATTATGTGTAAGTATAGTGGTGTTCACCTTAGAGATAGTGGCGAAATGTGTGTTTGTGTGTGAATGGTCGAGACCGAGTCAACACGTGCCAAGATTTGCTGCCTGAATGCGCGGCACAAACAGAAATCAAATCCTTGTGAGGAATTTAAGAGAACATATACTGATTTATACTAGTATGACATGACCATGGAGAGAAGTTTGATGTGCTAGATGTGGTCGGTTGCTGGAGTAATGAATGAAATGAATACAAACCGTCATCAGCGACGCATATTTATGTACTGATTTTTTTCTTTCAATGCTACATCGACACGAAAAAATAATTGTTTTCCGAATCTTCTTTGCCATTCATGTGCACGGTGACTCGTAATAAATACCATAAAAGCAAATGGATATAATTTCAATATAGCAATTATTATTATCATCTTATGCATATCGTTTTCTATGTTTGGGTCGAATAACAGTTCTAAGAATGAGCGCATGATTTCGTCACAAGCCGAGTGGATTCTAAGTGGTCTTCGACTAACACGAGCGCAACTGCTGTAATCCCTCTGCAAACACAAATGATTAACAATTTCACGACTTGTCGAAATCCCATAACGTGAACGTAGCATTTGTTAAAAGACCATTCACCGAATATGTCCATAAGAAATTTATTGATATTTGTTTTTATTTCTAAGCTCTTACATTTGAACGAAGTGTGAATTGTGTGTCATTGCAAAATAGCCTATTCAGTATAGAGTACATGTATATACCATCTTGCCTCTTGAGGTATTTTGAAAACAAAGGCCGAAAACTCAGAAAACTGTACTTGTTGGTGTAACAAGATTACGCTAGCCCTGCATGTACAACATTTATACATTTGGTTGCTCAGAATTACTTCAAGTTGAGTTTGTCTTGTTGCTTGACTTTAGCTGTTTTCACTGACTCTTCAGCCAGTGTTCCACAGCAGCTCATACAGAGCCCATAGAAATAAGACGGTACAGTGGTGCATATCCTTAGCAATGTAGTGGGATCTGTGATGTACAGCTCCACTCCTAGGAATAGGCAGTGTCTAAATTAGGTGTGCTGGTTCCGTGATTGATATTTGTCAGATTATTTGAAAGTACTATATGTACATAATTTATTGTTTTTTGTTTTGTTTCTGAAAGGATGATAACCAGATTTTATTTTGCAATGTATTGAATAATATTGATGTTGTTTTCACATTGACTGCGTCAATAGTATAACATAAATAATTGTCATGAAATAGCCTAGTATTACTATAAGTACCATGTGTATTCTAATCATTCAACATGTCCAGCACAGCTTGTATAATTCTCTATGCCGTCCACAGAAAGATATAAACTGTATATCTCGTCACCCATATTGTCTTGGATCACAAAGTATTAGGTAGTGTTAGATTGTGGATGCATGCCCTATTCTTTCGTGATGACAATAGCTACATGTTGTCATGCATGTTTGTCACCTGAAAAAACTACCTACACTACATAGCAGTTTGGTGCTAGTAAAATTTTTAAAATACAATTTTAAAATACATTTCCGTTTTGTTCATCAATAAAAAATGTGTATGTGAAGTGGAAAAGATTTATTCTCTGAGCAAAAATTTACAAGACTTGCATTTTTCAAACTATTTGGATAAAAAGAAAATCTTTACAATAATCTTCAATGTACAATCTATCTGTAATGAGAAAGCGTCTGGAACGCCCTTCATATTGTTCTGATTTGTATGGCTGTATGCTTGCCAGGGTTGTTATTGATTACTTTACAAGACATCTCTACATTCACTGAATGCAGACATTTCAGTATTATTTTTAATCGTTGTCACTATCGCTTCAAAGTAATTTTACATTACAGTAGGCTTGCTGCCGCTGGCTTATTCATTGCCTGCTTTTTTTTTCTTTTACTAGATTAGTTTTTTACTCGTTTTACCTGTTAAGGATAAAGTAGATGTTTTCAGGAAGTAAAATTCACACTGATTATTTTCATAAAAAATTCGCTTAAACCATATAAAACTTATATATTTTATGAAAACACTAAATAAAAATTGATGTTACGTTAGATCACAGTTTCTAAAACCGTGGTTAGATGCAACCTTCATGTGGTCAGCTGACTGCTAAGTACATAAATCCATCATTGGAGATACAAATGAGTACTCTGAAGAAATAAAAAGAATACCAATTAATTTTGTTTGAAAAATGTAGAATAAAACACAACAGAACAGCGACTTTTTTTTTTCTTTTAAATGTTTTTTAAATTATTTGATTTTTCACAAAGATTGTTTGTTTTGTTCATTTGAAATGAAATGAACTGTAGATGATTAAAAAGAATCTAAAGATGTTTCAAAATTATTTCATACCTGACTGCATGATGATTTATTAATTACTGGTATTTTAAATACATGCAAACTTAGTCATTACAACAATGCTGGTTGTTAATTTTAAAAGCTGTTTCAAGCATGTTCCATTTATGATAGAGCTCTGAAATTTCAGAGAATAATTCTAAAAAATATGTAAAGTCTATTTTGATCAACATGCCACAAGGAAATATTGAAGAATATATCAAAATAGTGCAGACAAATTTAGGTATACTGGTGGGGAAAAGGTTAAGATGAGAATTATCTCTTTATCTGTGCTATACATGTACATACCATATACCGGTATACAACAATTCCTCCAACTGTATCGAAACTCCTCTCCAGTAGTGTTCAGCCAGAAAATATTTCAATGTAACAAGAAAATTATGGTATGGAAGCACATGTTAATTATTATGCTAAATTAATTGGTTGTTTCCTGGATATGACCTAAGTTTGTGTCCTTTCAAATGTACATGTACACTATATACTGTAAAATGACTAATTTTCACTGGGTTAAAATTTCGCTGATTTACCATTTCAGGCATATTCAGTGGGTTTTAAATTCACTGTTTTATTATTTAGACAATGTGTTCTATGCTAAATTTTACATATTCACTGGGTTTTAATTTAGCGCATTCAGTTTTCCAGTCAGCGAAATAAGCTAAATTAAAACCCAGTGAATAATTACTCCCTTTACAGTATTTGTTTATATATACTTGTACACGTATACGTATTGTGTTTTGAACTATAACATTGGGAGCCATCTGAATAAAACAATACAACACAAAATTCAAATCATGGTCCAAGCATGCTTACGAAAAAAAGGGGTGGAGTGGTTTATTTTTCTGTCCAATAAGGATTGTTAAAAGCTGTGGCCCACCCTAGAAGAATACTGATACATGTTCAGTTTGGTACATATATGCAGCTTACTTGTGTAACTTTTTCTGCAGCGTTCCTGAAACTGTTTTTAACATAATATTTTTAAACATACTGTACAAAATCTCAAAAATATGACTGTTGTAGAGCACTGTGAAACTAATTTGAATATGAACAATAGATTCAAAGTCATGGCAATTAACGCTGAATATTCTAATGCCCTGACTTGTTTGCTGTGCGCTAACAATTGCTAGCCTTGTGTTAAGCTGAGCTAGTATTGTGCAAACCATGGAGCTTATTTTAGCTCCATGTGCAAACGTACATTAATGCAAGGCTACCATTTTGTAATCAAGTTTTGAACTGTACTACCCGTATATACTGCTCGTACTCCTATGATATCTTGGTAAAACCCTGGTTTAAACTAAAATAATGTCATCTAGGTACGAGAAGGTCTATTTACATTCTAGCTTCTTTGAATAGTTTGTTCTATAGTAAAGTAAGATACAGATCTGATCCCAACACTTGTTTGGTATTTTTTTCCATATTATGTGTAACAATCACTAACCCAATATTTATGTTAAGTGCATGGCTGACTGAGCACATGTCTGTCTGTCTGTCCTGGCGAGGTACATGTTGAACGTACATATACGCACAAATCATTCCTCCATGTATATATAAATCTATAGAGATTGTATACATGTAGCTAGCAGTGTGCCAAAAGCACTGAGAATATTTTGTTTTATTTAAGGCTTGTTCTATTTATAAGAGTGTACAGTGATGAAGTTGAAAATGGGATCACTTTAGATACATGTAGATTTCATTTTTTTTTTTTTTTTACTGTCACTGTAAATGAATGCCAGTAAAATTTATGTTAGTGCTTAATTTTTCCTCTCTTGAAAATGTATTACATCTCATTAATTTTAATTGATTTTAATACATTTTAAGATTTAGTACATATTATTATACTCTATATTAAATGTTTGAGTGTGTTTATTTTCATCACCGATTAAACAAACTACATCACTTTCAGGAGAGGTTAATTACTGGGTGAGGAGGGAGGGGGTTACATTACAATTTTAATATGAAATTCCTGTTTGTAAATATAAATATAGTAATTCATTGACCTCTAAAGAAATGTCTGTACTGTGCTGTCCTGCCCATTAATCCCTATCCTCATTTCGCAGTCCGAAAACGGGGACTTATGTTTTGACCTCTGTGTGTCTGTGCATGCACGCATATGTCCGTGCGTGCGTCCGGACCTGTATCTTAGAAATGCCTGGACCAATCACAATCAAACTTTACACATACATCATACATGATATTATACGTATGCATGTCAATTTGTTTCTCGACCTGATTCAAGATGGCCTAATGGCGGCCATTTTTGTGCTAAAAATCATCGAAATCAAGCATTTTTCGGCTGTTTACAGATGGATTTTGTTCAAAATTGGTATATACGTTACACATTATAGGACCTTGATGCACATCATTTTGTTTTTCAGATAAGATTCAAAATGGTCGACTGGTGGCCATTTTGTTTTAATGAATGTGGTTCTAGTGCCATATCTCTGACTTGCTTTGACTGATTATGTTCAAATTTTAAATATTCATTATAGATCATGTCATAGATATACAGATATATTGGTTTGACGATTCTATTAAAAATGGCCGAATGGTGGCCATTTTTGTGCTAAAAAATCATCAAAATCATATTCCTGACATAGTTATATTCCAGCTATATTACTATAAACAAAACTATATATCTAAGAATTTGATAACTAACGGGGACTGTGCCATGCATGGCTTGTTAAACATGGTTTGACATATAATGATAGTGATGTACATGAACACATGCCAACAATGTTTGAGATTACCATTGATGTAAATATTCTCATACAAAAACAGTTGAGTGAGAACAGATTTATGTGCATGTATGTTCGCAATATTGGCTGTCATCAAAGGAAAGACTTATAGTACAGGTCGTTAAACTGTAATAAACTGTATAAAGTCATGTGAACAAATAAATAAATCAACACAGTATGGGTTTGGTGTACTACATTTACCAGTACATTTCAAAACCTGCAGACAAATATAGCATACAATGGACGTGTGGTGACACTGAAATTAAATGCTTGTCACCATGGAAACTTAATTCTTGATTCTTTCTCAAAATTGTTCACCTCTGACCCGCAGTGCCATGTTTTGAATTATAGATTACATTCTACATGTGTAAACCCTAAAATTATCTCCTATCTTGGAGTACTGTAGAATACTTTATTTTCGCTTGGAATTTATTTTCGCTATTTTCGCTCAAAGGATGATTCCGTGAAAATAAAATCCAGCAAATATACTTTTTTTCCTATATTTCACATTAAACTCATCAAAAATCAGTGAAAATAAATTCCATACAAAATGCCCAAAAAGCCTTTTCAGCGAAAATTAATTCCAGCAAAAATAAAGTATTCCACAGTATTCAATTTCCCATGCGTTTAAATATTAATACATGTAATGTACATGTGGTCATATTTGTCATTTTTTTTTCCTCGCTGTCATGGCTGCCATGCTTTGTGCATGTATTTGTGTTACTGTGGAATACTTTATTTTCACTGGAATTCATTATCGCTGAAAAACCTTTTTGGGCGTTTTGTATGGAATTTATTTTCACTGATTTTTGATGAGTTTAATGTGAAATATAGGAACAAAAGTATATTCGCTGGATTCTATTTTCACGGAATCATCCCTTCAGCGAAAATAAAGTATTCTACAGTATACTGTAAACATGTATGTACATCTGGGGAGTCATCTTTATGTCGGTGAACAAAAGTCTGCCTACTGACTAGTGTCAAGTGCAGTACTACATTATATGTCTAATATCGTGTTTTGGTGCTGTCCAGTGAGGGTCAACAAGCTACATTGTATATGTATTGGAAAATGTCAAGGACAAAATTAAGGAAGTGGAATAAAATTAGTTTATATCTGTAATAGTGTTTGCTTCAAATGACATCATAAGGTAATAAAATTAATTACGCATGAAGGCATCTGAGACAAATTTGGGCTTTAGAAAAACAATAAGACTACCTTTGGATTAATTACAAATCATAGAAAAGTCACATTCAAATAACGCAGTTGGCGTTGAAAATGTTGTTAGCGCTTACGCATATTGTCCACGCTATGATCTGTTTCACACGCTGTTCTGCATTCTATCATTACGTAATTTTTTTTATTTTTAGTAAGATCTCGTAATCTCGTATTGTGCATATGCACAACCATAACCTGTGAATAGCAACCACACTGTAACCCAGACTGCCTTGTGTGATGAACCGTTCCATTCAGCGTTTGGTTATGTTTGTTTTTCAGTGTACATATACGTAGTTAGCTGTGAGTCGTAATAAAATGTTGAGAAATAGTGAATTCATTGTTTGTTTCTCTATCACAGCCGAATGCCAGATTGTGTGAAAAATTGTGGTTGGCAAATGTACTTGTTCAGAAGGCAGAATTTGTTGTTAACTGATTTGTGGTACATGTGTACTGTGTTGGTTCAATTTATTAAATTAGTGTTAGTTACATGAAATTATTTTGATATTCTCTTCAGAAAACTATAATATTATTTTCACTGAATCATTCTTTCAGCGTAAGTAGCGAAAATAAAGTATATTCGACAGTATTGTGTTTTAATTTAAAATCATGCTGTTAAGGCGAAAATAAGAACTACCCTCCCCACTTCTGCATAACGTTTTAGACCTAGCGAGTCACCATAGAAAAGTACACTGCTGCTTGGCTCGTCTAGCACATGATTTGAAGGCAAGAAATATCTCTTTGACCCCATGTAAGTGCTCAGCATACTTCGATTTGATTGACGATTGCGGAATTGTTTCAATTTCCTAAATTCATTCCCAGGGGTGACTTGTTATGCTGTTTGAATAGTTGGTGTAATTGGTACATCAATGTTGCATCTTTCATTGGCTTCCTGGTAGCTATTACTTGCACATGTCTTAATCCGTTGCTTTGGTATCTCAAATTGATTGATCAACTGGATCTTTAAGGATGTATTTTACATGTACTAACTAGTAAAAATGCTGGCAATTTTAAAAGCATTACCGTTTTGCTCAGTGAAACCTTGAATCAAATAAATTACAAAAAGAAATAGAGCACCCCAATGTGATTAAAATAAAATCTTTTGTTCTGGCCGGCTATTGAGTACAATTTTTGTCATTTTGTGTTACCTTGACAATGCGTTAATTATGTAAGATGTCGCACTGTAAAAATTCACCTATTGCCTTAGATGCCTCAGTGAAGTACATCACCCTTGATGTAGTCAAACTTTCAGTATTCAAATTTTGATATTGTCCAATCCATACTATCAACTATTTGAAATTTACCTCTACCCTGAGAGGTTTGACATGGTTTTAGTATGACAAGCTACACTGTTTATAGCAAGTTGAGTCGAAACTTACAAGATATTAATTGAAAAAAACTGTCAACAAACAAGCAGCTTTCTGATTGGTTTAGGGTGATAATGTTGTGTAGCCAATCAGTTACAATCTTGTATATCACTGTGACTTGATTCTCCATAGCTGGCTTTTCAACTGTATTAAATTAAAGCTTTAAATTACTTTTAACCTTTAAGTAGACAGCCATAATAGTTCAATCTCACTATACAGTGTGAAGTGCCATTCCATTCATTGCACAGGTGACCTACTTATTGGTTTATTGCCAATACATTCCTGTACGCATTCCTTCTTGATTTATAGCTTCTTTGATTTTGAAAAAGTAGCTGTACTCAACAGTAAACTGAAGTACAATGCTGCATTTATTTCATATAATATTCACGTCTAGTTTGATTGTCATCATACACATTATTTTTATCGAGAAATTCAATAAAAATCCTATCCTATCTGTAATATATTTTTTCTTATGAGTAACCATTTACAACCCAACCCTCCCCACATCACATCCAACTCTCCCACCCACCCCTTGTTGATTGGTAAATTGTCTGTAGTATTTGCGATTCACCATGGAACTTTCACTGGCAGTGCATGGCTGGAGGGCGTTGAGGCATGGCAATTCAAATTCAGGGTACTAACACACAGTCTGCTAATGTTTGAAAATCTTTACATAAATATAGCAAGTCTGTTTATTATAAATAATTAACTAAAGGTAGTTTATCTACCATTGCTTTTTAAAGAAATCTTGAAACACAGGTGCAAGTAACCACTATAAATTAGTCATACAATCAGTACTATGATAGTCACAGTTGTAAATTAAATTAATACTTGTTTCAAAATTCGGATTAAATATATATTTTTATTATTGAGTATTTATACTTTTTTCAAAGTTTATACTCTATTTGAAGCACAAGATCTGTAATAGAAGTAGACATAAACTCATTTTATGAACTTATACTGAATTATTAAAATTTATCTTAAGATTAGTTTAACCATTAGCACACCTCTGACATTTATATAAGCGTATTATGTACTACTAACAGAGCAACAGTCTGCCTTCTAAACAATTTTGATATGTCACTGACGCAAGAAGATTTCAAATGACGTAACTAGAAATAGTGATTTTTGAAAGCAGAAAATGTTGGCTGGCTACATTGGTGATTGGCTGGCTACATTGGTGATTGGCTGGCTACATTGGTGATTGGCTGGCTACATTGGTGATTGGCTGGCTACATTGGTGATTGGCTGGCTACATTGGTGATTGGCTGGCTACATTGGTGATTGGCTGGCTACATTGGCGATTGGCTGGCTACATTGGTGATTGGCTGGCTACATTGGTGATTGGATGGCTGCATTGGTGATTGGATGGCTACATGTACATGCACATTTACTTTGGTGATTGGCTGGCTGCATTGGTGATTGGCTGGCTACATTGGTGATTGGCTGGCTACATTGGTGATTGGCTGGCTACATTGGTGATTGGCTGGCTACATTGGTGATTGGCTGGCTACATTGGTGATTGGCTGGCTACATTGGTGATTAGCTGGCTACATTGGTGATTGGATGGCTGCATTGGTGATTGGATGGCTACATGTACATGCACATTTACTTTGGTGATTGGCTGGCTGCATTGGTGATTGGCTGGCTACATTGGTGATTGGCTGGCTACATTGGTGATTGGCTGGCTACATTGGTGATTGGCTGGCTACATTGGTGATTGGCTGGCTACATTGGTGATTAGCTGGCTACATGTACGTTGGTGATTGGCTGGCTACATTGGTGATTAGCTGGCTACATTGGTGATTAGCTGGCTACATGTACATGTACGTTGGTGATTGGCTGGCTACATTGGTGATTGGCTGGCTACATGTACATGTACGTTGGTGATTGGCTGGCTACATTGGTGATTGGCTGGCTACATGTACATTTACTTTGGTGATTGGCTGGCTGCATGTACATTTACAAAATCAGAATGATGGTGACTCAGAATCACTGGTAGCATTGTGGTAGTTGTACCAACCCAGTCACTCATTAGTAAATTCAAATTCTACCTGTGGCTGCACACCTTCTAGGGGGTTGAGTTAATATGTCACAGGTCAACATTCAGTCACTTCATATGAATGAGACTTTTGAGGGAAACCTTAAGTTTAAAATCTACAGGTGTCCTGTTGTATGCTGTGGTACTTATTTAATCATTGTTGTTTGTCTCTTTTTCTCCTCCAGGGAGTGGTTCTGGTAATGGTAAAATACTACAGAGATTTCCAGAGAAAGACTGGGAAGATGTACCATTCCACCAAGGCTTGGAATTGGTAAGTGTGTTTAATGTGAGCCGTTATAAACAGCTTAAATCCGACAACTTTAAATTCAGCATTTGGTCGTGTTTATATTGGTAATCTATCTTAGAATGGGAAGGCATCTACATGTATGTAAAAAGCTACTGACAATAGTTTCTGCATATGTGGTATGGAGAAACTGCGATCAGTAACTGACAGTATTATTGATCTGTTTTTGGTTTTAAGATCAGCACTGGTTTATCACTTTATCAGAATGCCATAGTTAATTTTTGTCATCTTTCTCAAAATAAATATGTACAATTTTTTTACGAATTTTTTCCAAAAAAAACTTTGGTCAAGACTGGTACATGTTATGAAAAATTATGTCTACTGTATTTGCTCAATTAGTAGTGCACATGTTTTATGTTCATTACAGGTGTGTTCGTAGTGGAAAATAAATTGTATGTTAATTATTCAATATGCAACTCAATTCTTTCATGTTTATATTCTTTATATGTGCTTTTAATAGACCAAGTATGGCATTATAGAAATTTTGGTAAAAATGTGCAAAATGCTGCACCAACAAATTGACAGGAAAACTTGTAGTGTTCAAGCTTATGCACATTCTCCTGAATTTCAAATCATTATGAACACCGTACATGTACGTACTACATACTGTGTTATCAGCTGACCATCATTTTCATTTTTCAGTTTTGTCAACCGGGAGGTTGGGACCTATCATCACAGCGGACACAACCGACATTCTTTGTATCTGTTCTTACGGACATTGAGGCTGATAGACATTATTGCGCTTGTCTCACTTTCCACGAGACTGTTAGCATGACACCCAAGAAACCAGACGACGTGGAGTCTGAGGAAGATGGAGCACTCGTGCAGCATACGTTGATGTTTCAACCCAAGAGTATAGCATTAATTTCAAGATTAGATTACTTTGAACATTTTAGGGTAAGGATATGAAATCCGTGATTAATCGATAAGTGCAACAACCTTGATCAGAATTTGTGCAGAAATGTTATTGACACATTGTACTGATATTTACCATTTTCACTGTTCCAACGTTAGTTATGAACGTCCTGATATTCGTGTTGTACATCATCATTAAAGGGTGGTAGTTGTAGCGCCGCATGTGTGCAACATTTGTGTTAATAAACATTGATTTTTCCACAATCCAATGTGCTTTTCTAATGAAATCTTGAGTACGAGTTTTGACCTGGGCGTCACTTGTACTAATTACCGCCGGCGACTTTTTCGATACCTTCCAATTACCAAAAAAGATTACCTAATTGAAGCTTGGTAACTGTTCAGTTTGTACTTGTTGGTGTGCGCAACAGTCAAAGTCGCCATCTTTGTTTATATGAGACATCTTGCACATGCGTGGGCGATGACCACCACGCTTTAACCTATTATTAGCATACAATTCAAAATTGAATTTGACTCAAACTGTCTTTAAGTTAATGACTTCATGCACACAATAGAACCCCAAGATACACTTCTAATAAATAAAAAAGTATCAAAATTATTTATCATGCCTCCATCTATAGAAGAATATTTAAATATTTTGATTTCTTTTTTTTACAGAATTGTTTAGGAATAATTTATACTGTGTATATAGAATCAATGAACGTAGAAATTGAAACCTTAGTTGCTAATATATTAGGCAGTGTATATGTGCCTCCACCGGGAGGGCCACAGGTAAGTTTACTCTCATTTGTATAATTAAGCCTACACATCTAAATTGATTCCAAGTCACAATGCTATGTGTTTAGTGAGCCATTGCAGAAATAACGCTCACTATTCTGTTACATCAAATGATTGTTAAATCAGAGATCAATCCTGAATATTGCATGCACACATGTTCTTGCACGTCATACTTGAGTATTGTGAGTGTGCCTGCCATGTATTATACGTGTAACCAGAGGTACATTACTTTGGGTTTGCAAGTAGCGTGACATGATACCAAGATTCCGTTTCAATCTCACTCTCGCATATGCTTTCCCGACTCAATGCGCATACCCAAGGTAACTCGGATACTGGGAAGTTGAAGTGGATCAAAATAGCTGCACATAATATGACGGATTACGATAACTATATGTTCTGTACACTTTCGATGTATTATATTTTTTCACTATGATAGTGGTGAGACATGTTTTATTGTTTTATTACAAACCTTGAACATTGATATATGTCATGTCAGAAGGTTGTAACATCAGTCTCGCTATCTACGAGATGAGACTTGAATGGGATCTTGACATGATGTCACCATACAGTACTGTGCGCGTTGCAAACCCCAAGTAATGAACCTCTGGTGTAACCTATTATGATCATACGCAGTCCCACCTGGTTCTCTTCATTGTATTGTCATCCACTTCACAGTATGAATTGCATCAATACAGTTTACATTTTAGCCCTTTGTACATTTGTTTTTATTTTCCCATTTCTTAGGTTCGTTTTTCCATTGGTGCGGGTGACCGACAGAGTTTACAGCCTCCTCTTTGTGCCACCATGCCCATATCAAGAAGTACTGTAGCAATGTTATTTAAGCAATTAGGTAAGAAATTACAAACTTAGGTTATACTCTGAAGTATATGTATTATTAGTTCCCGTTCGGACGAAGTTCGAAAACAGGGACTATTAATTTGGGTTTGTTCTGTCGGACCAGTCCGTCCGTACGTACGTGCGTGCGTCCGGAGCTATATCTCGGCCACCTATTGATGAATTTTATTCAAACTTTACATGGAGACAATGCATAATGTCTTACATATGCGCGTCAAGCTACTTTATGATCGGAGAAAAAAATGGCCAACTGGCGACCATTTTGGATGTAAAATTTGCTATTTCTGATACCTAAACGTGTCCCCAGCAGTATCTCGGAGATGACTGTGCTGATTTGGATCAAAGTTGGTATGATGATCATACATATTGGGTTATAGGTGCACGTCATATTTTCACACGATTCAAACAAATATGGTCGACTGGTGGCCATCTTGTTTTTCATGGTACCCATGCTACTTTATCTTGAATGCCATGAACATTTCTGTTTAAATTTTGTACAAATATAGTATACCAAGAATTACAACTACACCATTATTATTTTTGTGATTTGATTCGATATGGCTGGCTGATGCCCAAATTTCCTGTAAAAGTGTTAAATCGTCATATTTTACATGTCTGGAGCTGTTTCTCAGAGATGACTAGGCCAATTTAGATCAAAGTTGATGTGTTGATCATACATATTGGGTTATAGGTGCATGTCATATTTTTTTCGTGATTCGAACAAATATGACTGACTGGCAGACATTTTGTTTTTCATGATACCCATGCAACTTTCTCTTGAATGCAATGAATGTTTCTCTTTAAATTTTGTACAAAGATAGTATACCAATAGATACATCAACATGAACATTATTCAAAATGACTGCCCAATGTCCAATTCTCATGTAAAAGCACTAAATAATATTTTTTTTCACAAATCCATCTCCTATTAATGGTTTCAATCTAATCTCAATGACTTCATCAGCATCAAATTGATATGTCAGATCACAAAATTTTGAACGGGGACTGTGTCATTAACAATTACTTTTGTTCATCCAATTCCTGGTAATGTGACCAAGATTTCGTTCAGTCAGAATAAAAAAAAAAGTTGCACTGCCATTTTAACAATAAAAATTATATATGTCATTACTATTGAACACAAAACAAAGTTGAAAGTTCAACAAATTAGTTTATTGCCTAAAAAAAATTTTTGCACGAGGTGGCATTTCTATACATTGAATGTCACTATTGTAGATTTATGAGCAAATGGAAGGTGGTGATATTACCGGTACATCTTTTTCCTGTGAAGTTGATTTGTCTGTTTGATTGCAGGTATCCACAATGTGCTATGTCTATTCTGTGCAGCAATGACAGACAGCAAGGTTTTATTTCTATCAAGTAGTTACTCCAGACTCACAGATGCTAGTACAGCGTTGTTGGCAATCTTATTTCCATTGAAGTATAGGTATGTAAATTATACGGTAGTATTGAATGTAATGCGAACTTTGTCAGTATTGTCAATTACTGTAAAATCTGTATTGAAAGCCGTGGATACTATTAAAATGGTACAAGGCATCGGAAGGGATGCAGCTTCTATTAGAGCATCTACACATACAATTGTTCAAAAAGAATGTGTGTGACTTCTATTAAAAATGCGACTTCTAATACAGATTTTACGGTAATTGGCTAATAACCAATCAAAGTGACAATTTAATTATTATACCTAATTTAAATATCCTAAATCATATATTGTCTTTTTCATAATACCGTATTTGCTTATAGAGTATTAGAAGTGTGTGTGGAATAGAAGCATGCATTAACAAAACATTGCATTTACTGCAAACTGAATCATTTAATATGTGACTTAGTTTGCCCATAGACACACCTCTGTCATTCAGTACTAGAAGTTCAAATACAGTTATTATCGTTCTTTCAGACTGATACATAGGATTCTTTTTTCTCACACAGTTATGTATATATTCCTGTACTGCCAAATGCTTTGTTGGAAGTATTAAGTACGCCAACACCATTTATCATGGGTGTTCATTCCTCAAATAAAAGTGAAATACAAGAATTGGTGAGTAATATTATTCACATGATTTTGCCACATTTGAGTGGTCTGTGATGTCATCAAGTTATCAGGTGGTTTACACTATCCACTGGCCCTGGTGTATTTTACGAAATCTGTCTATGCTTAGACATGTGAAGCAAGATTTGATGGTTGATTCTAAAAAAGCTTTTCATGGAATAACTGAACTGAGCATATCAGGTTTTGATAACTACATTTTATTTCCATTCTTTGCCTAATTTAAAGTTGGACGCAGCACAAACCATAATTAGATAGTAGCATACTACGACATGTATAAAAGCAAAGATGGCGACCAAATTTCAGTATGCAAATCACACTGGATTGTGGTGCGTCTGGTCGAAGTTCTCGGTGAAATCTATCTTTTCGATTATCAGAATGCGTTTTTTATACAATCACTTACAATCATGTATATTTGTAGAGTATGGCTTTGTCGTTTGTTTAATTAGGTGTGATTCTCATTTAAAAGTTGATGAGAAGGCATTTTTAAACAGACATGAAATGCTTCAAATTGTCTGTCAATCACTGGTTTATTAATTCAAACTGACAATGTATTCTTTCAAGGCAGACAATGGTGAACATAAGATGTTAGCATATACATGTTCTATTAAAATATCAGGTAAAACATAGCTAACAATTGGCGGGACATTCAAATTATATTTCCCATACAGTACAGTTTTGAGTTCAGAGACTTGTTTTGTGCTCAATAATATAGTAATCACATGGCGCATAATGTCTTCCAATATTTCACTGAGTAATAGTATTCATGCTTTGAAGCATGCAAGTACTGGAGTGAAATGCCTATTTTGTTTAAATGAAAAAAAACCTGCCAGATCCTCTGTTTAATACATACAAACCATGGTGAATGCATCTAGAGGATGTTAAATAACACAGGAATTTATTACCGAGTAATTTTGCTTGTTTGTATTACTTTCTTTAACTTGACCTGTTTTTTAGTTCCCATGTCATCAACAAAGATGTGCCTCAACCAAATCCAAATTTATTCATTCACTCCAAGACTTGTATTCGCAAATTTTTTTTATCCAAATAGCAAATGTCTATGCTAATGATAATTTTTTTTTTATTTTTTTTTTTATTTTTTTTTTTTAAAGTTGGATGTGATCGTGGCTGATCTTGATGGTGGATATATATCTATACCAGAACATCAGAACCTTCCGCTGCTGCCAGATCATATTTATAATCGAGTACATCAAGAGCTAACAATGGTAAGTTTTAATGAAAGACAAATGTTTTTTTTGAGTCTGAGAAAACAATTTGATACTGTGACGTTTGCGAGCTTTGTATCCCTGTGAACTTTTTCAAATTATGTAATAAGCATATGTGATTTACCTTCGATTTTGTTCTGAACATTTTGATTCTTTTTTGTAGGCTAATTTCAATTCTGATCCACGTTACCTTTGAAAATTTACAAACTTTTCATATATTCTAGAAAACATGTTTTACATTCATACACACACACAATGCAAAGACAAAAAATGACATTTACAATGTCTTGGAATCCATACCTACTTTTGTAAGTTATTCTGGAGAATACATACAAGCATGTCTGTTAAATTTGTTAAAAACTGAAACAAACCTCCTGGATGACCATTTATAAAATTGATTCCATTTCTGTTGCGAACGCTCATTAACATGGCTACCAGGAAACATACTTGGAACTGAAAACACATCTATGATTTATACAAACTGTTCATTGTATGGTCTAATTTCAATTCTGATCACTTTTTGTAGCTTTAGTATTACATACTTAAGTTTTTCTATGCCAGGAGACATATTAACCAAACAAACTTATTCACTCCCACAAAGGTATTGAGTCCAGACCTGCAGAATGCAGACCACGCTTTCCCACCGCCATCGCAGTCACAATCAATTCAACAAATGCTAGATAAGGAAATACGCGCCATTTTTGTTCGATTGTTTGCCGAATTATTCATGGGTTACAGGTCGTGTTTGACAATCATTCGAATCCATCCCGAGCCAGTGATCACATTTCATAAGGTATTTTTACTTCACACCTTGACTTTATCTAGATTAAGAGTAACAACAAACTAAAGATCTTGACCGGAAACAAATTTGTTGGTCAATTTCTATTTTTTCTTATTTACTAATAATTGATTCTTCTCTTCTTCATTGCTGCTACTTTAATAGGGACTTTTTCTCTTCGAGCGAGGCCTGGCAGGAGATGATCTTCTACAAAAGGTATTGAGCGGCATGTCATTTAATACCTTTGTACAAGAGAGGGGGCCGCCATTCAGGATTTGCGACATCTTTGACGAGGTGAGCTTTTGAATTACCAGTTAGTACCGGATTCTGCCGTAAATTCGCCCATCTGAAAAATCACGGTTTCACGGCTGGTGGGCCCTTATTGGGGTTAAAATTTTCAAAAAATTATCATCAAATATTTTTAGGGGGCTTATATTTTCATTGAAAAATCCACCTACGCCGATTTTCAACATCGGCAGTTGGACCACCCAAAACGAATGAAATTATTGCAGAAGCTAATCTAAAATTGTATACATTTTTTTCTAGCTGGATTGAAAAGTAGACCGTGCATCTTTCTCTAAAAAAATCACATTAACGAACCTCGTGCGCCAAATACAATTATTTTGTTTCATTTTATTAGTAACGAAAGTATATTCTAAAAAAAGTTTCATATAACAACAAACACAACTGCATTGCTTAGTAGCAAATGATCGCAGTAGCGCAATCCGGTCATGCTGCGTTTCACAATTGTTGATTATTACCTAGTAATGATTATAATAACATACAAAAAATAAATTCGTTGAATTGTTATAAAATGCAAATAAATTTCAACTTATTTCATTGTAAGCGAATGATTCCAATTGCATTTTCAACGCTCGATTCTGTAGAAATGAATATCTGCCATGTTTTGACGTGAAATGGTGTTCTTTGACCTAATAGGTCAAATCAATAATTAACCAATGAAAACGATGGATGATGCCAACATGTTCAAATTACCATAGCTCATTTAAATATGTTAATGTTATTGAACGCAGCACAGAAGTGATTTGCCAATGTTGTTGCATGATCTTTTGGCTTGGATTTTGATGGGAAAGCGCCATGATTTGTTTTTTAAATAAAAAAATTAGTTGTTTTCAAAAGATAAATTAAGCATTTGAAAAATAATTTAACATTGTTTACAGTGATAACAGCTCATTGTCGAAACGGAGCTAACCCAATAAACATCAATACTCTTGAATAGGCGAAACTTTTAGGCATCAGAAAAGATTAAAATAACACCTTAAAAAACTGCAGAAAAATCTCCCTGGGTGGTTTCTTGGTCCCATTTTATATTTTTAAAAACCCGAACTGCCGTTTTAACGGCCCTGGGCGAATTTACGGCGGAATCCGGTAATTTAATTTTAATCACAGGATAAACGAAGTAAATAGTACATTGCTGGACAAAAGACCTGCATTTGTTATTACCGTTAAAGTCCTATTATAAACCGCGGTTTATATTACAATGTATCAATTTAAAAATTGGGATGAAAAGCTCAAGTTCGGGGTGCGGTTTCTATTACGTACATATTGCAATCACTAAATGGGCGTGGTCATTTTTTGTCCACAACACATGCACAAAACAAACAATACACCGTACAATCTCTTGAATAGGCGTCGGGGAAGAGTGAAAGGCCTTATTTTGGTTCTAAAATAGGCGTTACGAAATGTTGAAAAATTACAGTCAATCAAAAAAAAATTCCACATGATACAAAAAATACTCAGTATTTTTAATGTAATATGCATTTTTAATTTTCTTGGTAACAAAAAGTATATTCTAACAGAAGTTTCAAATAAAAACACAAATGCACTGCTTACGGTAGTAGCAAATGATCACATAACGGTAGCTCGATCCGGCCATGCTGCGGGTCACAAGTGAATAACTTACTTGTTTTCGAAGTGTAGATATTGGTGATTATTATTTAGTAGTGATTACAATAACGCACGAATAATAAATTTGTTGAATTTTTATAAAATGCAAGTAAAATTCAACTTAGTTTCCCCGTAAGCGAATGATTTCAGTCACATGTAAACAGCCGATACGATATCCAGCATGTTTTTGAATGCTCACGTGACGTATTATTGACCGGATAGGTCAAGTCGCTAATAAACCAATCAAAATGCTGGAGGGTGCCCACGTGTCTAAATTACATAGCTCATTTGAATATGTTAATGACAGTTCAGCGACTTCATGGTGAACGCAACACGGAAGAGATTTACCGATAATGTAGCGCGACCTTTTGCCTTTGATTTCCATGGGAAAACGGCATGATTTTTTTTTTTAAATCAAGAAATTATTTGTTTTCGAAAGATAAATTATTCTTCAATGCTCAGTTTAACACTTTTACGCTGATAAAAGCTCATTGTCTAAAACTTACGAAACACAGGCGTATTCAGAAAGAGTATTGACAGAGGTCGCCGCCAGAACAAAAGCAGTTTCATTGCCTGTCTGACCGCCTGTGGTCTGACATCTTATCACCGCTGAACAATAAATAGGTGTGAATATTTTTAGGCATGTTGTCGAAACAAATGAATAGGATTAGGAACAATGCCGTTTTGGAACAGCTGGTTGAAACAATGAAGTCAGTCACGGTCTTGTTGAATTGGGGGTGCGGTTAGTAATAGGTACTTTTCAAGTTTTCAATTTTTGTTGAGAACTCTTTAACCCCGAAGCCGGAATTGGGGTGCGGTTACTATTACGTATGCGGTTTATATTAGGACTTTAACGGTATCATTGTTTTATTTACCATTTCATGCGATTCAGGTGTCAGCAAATATCCAGGAAACACTGCTACAAGAAAATAGAAAACCAGATCGAATGTTGCACAGTATCCAGGAAATAGCCAAACACATGTACATAAATGTAAGCGAGTTTTACATGTTTGTTCTGAATAATAAGTAATGTACTTTATAATAGCTTAAAAGATGAGCTAAAAGCAGTAACAATTTTTACAGTAGAGTAGTTCAGTCTTGGACCCAGGGTTTTAACTACATTTTTCGCTTTCAAAAAAAATTTTTTTTTTCTTTTTTTTTATACACATGTCTGGTGGGGGTAGGAGTGGGAATGATTGATCTTAGAAGGATAAGCTAGCAGTGTATTGTTACTTTTAATGTTTCATTTATTTGTTTTGTGCTTTAGGAAAATCCCAATTCACAGCCATACAGTCAGAAAATTCCCAAACCCTGTGACGGTGCTTATTCCAGAATCCATATCCCAGTATTCCGTGGATTAGATCCTGTCAGGGTGAAGGAGAAGATCAATGAAGGAGTCGCTAAAGCGGTAAGTGTTGTATGTGTGATAGTATGGCAAACATCCTAGCTCCATAGAGAGTTGATAAGTCAGTAAGTGTTGTATGTGTGATAGTATGGCAAACATCCTAGCTCCATAGAGAGTTGATAAGTCAGTAAGTGTTGTATGTGTGATAGTATGGCAAACATCCTAGCTCCATAGAGAGTTGATAAGTCAGTAAGTGTTGTATGTGTGATAGTATGGCAAACATCCTAGCTCCATAGAGAGTTGATAAGTCAGTAAGTGTTGTATGTGTGATAGTATGGCAAACATCCTAGCTCCATAGAGAGTTGATAAGTCAGTAAGTGTTGTATGTGTAATAGTATGGCAAAAATCCTAGCTCCATAGAGAGTTGATAAGTCAGTAAGTGTTGTATGTGTGATAGTATGGCAAACATCCTAGCTCCATAGAGAGTTGATAAGTCAGTAAGTGTTGTATGTGTGATAGTATGGCAAACATCTTAGCTCCATAGAGAGTTGATAAGTCAGTAAGTGTTGTATGTGTGATAGTATGGCAAACATCCTAGCTCCATAGAGAGTTGATAAGTCAGTAAGTGTTGTATGTGTGATAGTATGGCAAAAATCCTAGCTCCATAGAGAGTTGATAAGTCAGTAAGTGTTGTATGTGTGATAGTATGGCAAAAATCCTAGCTCCATAGAGAGTTGATAAGTCAGTAAGTGTTGTATGTGGGATAGTTAGGCAAACATTCTAGCTCCATAGAGAGTTGATAAGTCAGTAAGTGTTGTATGCGTGATAGTACGGCAAAAATCCTAGCTCCATAGAGAGTTGATAAGTCAGTAAGTGTTGTATGTGTGATAGTGTGGCAAACATCCTAGCTCCATAGAGAGTTGATAAGTCAGTAAGTGTTGTATGTGTGATAGTATGGCAAACATCCTAGCTCCATAGAGTTGATAAGTCAGTAAGTGTTGTATGTGTGATAGTATGGCAAAAATCCTAGCTCCATAGGGAGTTGATAAGTCAGTAAGTGTTGTATGTGTGATACTGTAAAGGGGTTAATTATTCACTGGGTTTTAATTTAGCTTATTTCGCTGACTGGAAAAATGCGCTAAATTAAAACACAGTGAATATGTAAAATTTAGCATAGAACACATTATCTAAATGATGAAACCGTGAATTTAAAACCCACTGAATATGCCTGAAATGGTAAATCAGTGAAATTTAAACCCAGTGAAAATTAGTCATTTTACAGTAGTATGGCAAAAATCTTAGCTCCATAGAGTTGATAAGTCAGTAAGTGTTGTATGTGTGATAGTATGGCAAACATCCTAGCTCCCTAGAGAGTTGATAAGTCAGTAAGTGTTGTATGTGTGATAGTATGGCAAACATCCTAGCTCCATAGAGAGTTGATAAGTCAGTAAGTGTTGTATGTGTGATAGTATGGCAAAAATCCTAGCTCCATAGAGAGTTGATAAGTCAGTAAGTGTTGTGTGTGTGATAGTTAGGCAAACATCCTAGCTCCATAGAGAGTTGATAAGTCAGTAAGTGTTGTATGTGTGATAGTTAGGCAAACATCCTAGCTCCATAGAGAGTTGATAAGCCAGTAAGTGTTGTATGTGTGACAGTATGGCAAACATCCTAGCTCCATAGAGAGTTGATAAGTCAGTAAGTGTTGTATGTGTGATAGTTAGGCAAACATCCTAGCTCCATAGAGAGTTGATAAGTCAGTAAGTGTTGTATGTGTGATAGTATGGCAAACATCCTAGCTCCATAGAGTTGATAAGTCAGTAAGTGTTGTATGTGTGATAGTATGGCAAAAATCTTAGCTCCATAGAGAGTTGATAAGTCAGTAAGTGTTGTATGTGTGATAGTATGGCAAACATCCTAGCTCCATAGAGAGTTGATAAGTCAGTAAGTGTTGTATGTGTGATAGTATGGCAAACATCCTAGCTCCATAGGGAGTTGATAAGTCAGTAAGTGTTGTATGTGTGATAGTTAGGCAAACATCCTAGCTCCATAGAGAGTTGATAAGTCAGTAAGTGTTGTATGTGTGATAGTTAGGCAAACATCCTACAGTACAGTTCTCGCGGAAGCTTTGGCTTCACTTCAGCGTCAGCTTCGCTCCAGCATCGCATCATTATGGCATTGTTATGGCTTCAGCATCGCTTCAATGTCGCGACATTAAAAAGTTAGGCGATTATCGCTTCGCTTCATTGTGGCCTCATTATGGCGACAATGTGGCATCAGCATCGCTTCATCAAACAAAGAAGTACTGTATTCATTTCCCCCAAACTTCTTGACCGCTACCGCTTTTGACTGGTCAATTTCCGTTTTATTTTCGACCGTGCAACAATTCGGACTACTAAAAATTTTCTGGTTTTCATAGATCACGGTTACTAGTTTAGTAACCGTGCATAGATGTTGAACAACCTCAAAAGTTCAAATACTTTTTGTTTTAACTATCTATAATTATATGCACGCAATCTGACCCTTTGACCTAGATTTGGCTGGGATTGAATATTTTATTTTAGACAATATTCCGACGTGACACACTGCTACAAAATGTATTCAACAGAAGTACAACATGGTTGTCTGGGTTTCTTTTCCTGATTGTGTTGAGTTTACGATTTGTATAATTATTGTTATTTCCCCCCAAGCAGAAGACAAGCTGAAGGACCATGAAGCTAAATAGAATTCCCACGCATGGACGTGGACTGAGTGAAAGAAAATATTTCTAAGGCTAAAATAAAAATGACCTACCGGTACTATTACACCTCTTTGTGTATTTGTCAATTTTGTATATATTTGGTATGACCGTATGATCGTAAATACCTAGAAAAATCTCGTCTTTCGTTAATAATTTCATTTGTTTAAAATGTCTACCGACCGTAATTTGTTTCTTCAAACGGTCCCGACGTCCGTCATTCAACACAATCAGCATTTATTTATCGCAATTCATGGGGATCATGTCCCGTAATCTGCGGGCTGTACAACCAAATAATTAAACAAGTACTATTTATTGTATTTTTGTTTTACCTCGCGAAACAACAACAGAGCGTAGAGTTGTCGCGGTTAAATAGTCGCCTTGAAATCGATGGAACTTCAACTACTAGTATCCATTTCTCACCTTGAAATAAAAAAATCGAAGAGCATCGGGGGATATATTATTAACCAGTCTTACGAATCGCTAGTTTTATTTTATTTGAATTCATAAAATTCACGAGTTTTCGACATTTGTTGGCAACTTCCGCGCTAAAATGGTTGAAAATGTGGGTGTGGTTTTCTCGCAAAGTCCCGTTGATAATACGGACTAATATGGTTCTGTGACCCAGGTCGTGCTCCGATCAGGTGACTCTCAGCCAATCAATGATGTTGTAACAAAACATATTTAACGCAAATTGAAGGGTCGTCGTACCATCCAATCTCCATCGTCGATTCACAAAGTTTTTTTTGTGCTGTGACAGGCTTCGCAATTATTCACTGAAAAACATCGGTATATTTTAACAAACTGATGGGATTTTACCTCAGTTCAAAAAAAGAAAGAATAAAAAACAGGGCTGAGATACAAATCAGTTTTGCAAGTTGGGAAATAAGGTAAACCAGACTGGGGTCGATGATTTTCAGTATCGAAGGACTTCCGTGTGAATCATGATTTTCAAATTGTTCATCGGCTGGTGACCAAATATTTACGGCCACACTAAATGGACACGTTTTTTTTCTGAAGCCCAATAAATTATTTCTGCATGTCAAGCACTATTCGATTTTTTACAGGGCATGTGGCTCGTTTTCATTCGAAAATATGTTTGTGAGAATAATTTTAAAGTACGTATAGATCGAGCTCAGATCACTGATCGTGACATAATTTTGAGAATTGGTTGTCAAATTTTACCAGACCGACGCCACCACAACCATCCAATCATATGTTGGAAATGTACGCACTTGTTTTGGAACTTTGTATCAAGATGACTGGCGCCGACGCACCAGGCGGCGTACGTGTGTATTGCATGTTTTAGTAGTCCGGGCATGGGTCGTACTCGGCTAAAACTAAACGAAACACAGAAAAATACCACTGAAATGAGGAATCTGCTCTTCTAGCAGCAAATAAAATGAGCGAAAAAAGGTAAATTTTATAACAAGAACAGTTTCACTTCGTATACAGCAAATTGTGTTGTATCAGAACGACGATTCCATCGTGTGATTTGAATTTATCACGATTTTCCTTCCAGTCAATATGAAACTCGTCACCTTGCCGATTGTAATGTACTTGGCAAAGTTTTTGGTGCCCAATACTCGCAACACTAAAATAATTAAACAAGATATCTTTTTAAAATGTCATTTTACTCTTGATCATATTATTTTATTCGCCTTGAATTTCAAATCGATTACATATCGAACTTCTGTACATGTTCTGTCTACTGCCCTTCTGCGTGCAAATAATGAGGTCATACTCATGTCACAATAAGTTGAAGCTGATGCCATGTTGATGCCATGAGACTGCGAAGCTGAGGCCACGATGATGCCACAAAATAGCGAGGCGAACACAGCTTCAATTTTCAATGACGCGAAGCTGATGCCACAATGATGCGATGCTGAGGCGACAATGAAGCCATGCGTAGGCGACAATGATGCCACAAAAACCAAAGCTTCCGCGAGAACTGTACTGTAGCTCCATAGAGAGTTGATAAGTCAGTAAGTGTTGTATGTGTGACAGTATGGCAAACATCCTAGCTCCATAGAGAGTTGATAAGTCAGTAAGTGTTGTATGTGTGATAGTATGGCAAACATCCTAGCTCCATAGAGAGTTGATAAGTCAGTAAGTGTTGTATGTGTGATAGTATGGCAAAAATCCTAGCTCCATAGAGAGTTGATAAGACAGTAAGTGTTGTATGTGTGATAGTATGGCAAACATCTTAGCTCCATAGAGAGTTGATAAGTCAGTAAGTGTTGTATGTGTGATAGTATGGCAAACATCCTAGCTCCATAGCGAGTTGTTAAGTCAGTAAGTGTACATATGCGTGATAGTATGTTGGAAAACCATAACTCTATCAGGAGTTGCTTAACCGCAGGTGTTGTATGCATGAGAGTACGATGAAAACTGTAACTCTGCATATTGTTTCAATTCATATATGCATACATTGGTATTTATTTCAAAAATCTGTGAAGTGAACTTTATTTTCTCTACTCAACCAGAATTTAAAAGCCCAGCTGCAGAATATGCGACAACCAAAACCACAATTTGTACCACATGGGCCCTCGCCTGGAAACCTTACAGCTAAGATGAACATAATCAATAACAACGCACGGAGACTGGAAGTCCTGAGGACGTGTGTTACAAATATATTTGAAAATAAAATACTTGATGCAAGAAAGGTAAGTGCAATTTCATTGAAAATATTACAGTATGGTGGTCATGACAACCCTGTGTGTTTGATATGGGTCCCATACTACACATAGTATGTACAAGTCAAATTCATTTATTTACTCAATCTTTGAACACACACAGCCGTGACAACTGCTGCTTTTTTTGAGTTGCTCAAATAGATGATCTTGTAGGCTTTATCGATTATATTCGCAATGTTATTGGGATATGTTTCATAGTTCAATGTTTCACACTAATTAGCAAAAACAAAACAACATAGATTAAACTTCCCATGTAATATTAATAAGCAGTTATTTGCTCTGTATTTTTTTAATTCACAGACATTCCCGGCGGTTCTGAGGTCTCTCAAGAGTCGAGTTGTACGCAATGCTCTGACCAAAGAGTTGACCTTACATGCGTCACAGAACCGAGCCATGCTTGAGAGTCAACAGTTCGACCTGATCGTAAGACTCATGAATTGCGCTTTACAGGTGAGTAAGAACAAAGGCCATGTCCTTGAAAACTGTTCTCTAAAAGTAATTTTAAATTTCATACTGCTATAAATTCCATTTTTGTATTTCCATATTCTTGTAGGAGGACGCATGTACTGAAGAACACTCCGTTTCTACTGCCTTGCTGCCGCTCACAGGATCATTTTGCCGAGTAAGTTAACGTTCATCACATTATGCAAATGAAATATTGTCTCTCTACGAGACGACTGCTTCGCTCAAGCTGATAAATGTGTGTACATATTTTTTGAGACTGTTTTTTTTTAAATCTCCCAAGGACTTGTGTTTTGGATTCCGTCTGTCCATGTCTGTCTGTCTGTCTGCGTGTATGCATCTGACATCATTCCTGGGGCCTAGACTAGTTTTGTTCGAAGTTGGTACACAGACAAGTCATAATGGACTACAGGTGCACATTGGTATGTTTATTATAGTGCCATTGGTTACTAAAACTTTCTGTTTTTTACTTTACAGAAATTATGTACTGGAGTAATACAGTTTGCCTACACATGTGTGCAAGACCATCCTGTCTGGGCCAGTATGCAGTTCTGGCAGGCCACATTCTACTCTGATGTACAGAAAGACATTCGGTCCCTGTATGTACCTCACGATGAACATAAAGAAAACTTGGTATGTGAAAATTAGTCTGTTCATCATATGATATTGTTTTCAGAATATTTGTATATATTAAATAAGATTCTGATAGTGAATTGATCATTACTAAAACAAGGTTTTGTTGCATTGACAATAAATTCCAGTGCTGTTGGAAAGATACTTTCTGTACAACTATATTCCACAGACCCAATTCATGGTATGAAATGTGAATGCAATTCAAACATTGTGTCTACTGCTTATACATTATTAGGATTTAGACGAAGCATTTACTGCAAGTCCGGAGTCGTCGCGGAAAACAACAGAGGGTTATGTTTCACTGGAAAAGTCGGCATTGGAGATCGCAGCCGAGCAGATCAGGCAGTGGCCTAATCAACCCAAGAGTAAAAAGCTTGAGATGATAAGTAATGAAGAAAGCACGGTTTATAGTCAAGCCATACACTATGCAAATAGAATGGTGTTCATGAGAGTACCGCTCGATATAAGTAAAGGACTTAAAAACATGTTCAGCCACGAAGGGGAGAGTGGCAGCAGTAATGTGTCACATAGGTAAGATCATTCAAGAGGTTGGGACATTTATTTATATCTCTCCACTTTCTGTAAGCTGAGATCGTACGCGATGTTTCACTTACTATTCGCCAATCCACTAATGCCGAGGTACAATGCTAGGAATATCTCATCACGGGCAGCTGTAGATCATGAATTTGATTGGTTGTTGAAAATTCCAGTAACATAAAATTGTCAATCAATCATCTGTGCAACAAATACTTTATTTCCCAAGATCGCCATAGACATCTGCATGTCGTTTGCATAAATCTGAATGGATAATGAGATATTACTAGCTTTGTTTTGGGGCGCTAGTGACATGCAGGGGTGTATGGTGGCGGAGTGAAGCATGGACTCTAAGCAACAGTTGTGTATTTTTATTATGTATACCACGTTACCCACATGATATTGTGTGATTGCTCTCTAAATTTTCAACGTTGATTCTGATTTAAAGTATTGGTGGCAGCGACAGTCTGGAAGGAGAGAGCGGTTTTGAAGAAGGGGATAATACCGACCCAGCTGGTAGTGTAGTGCGCTTCATATCAAAGTTTGTAGATAAAGTATGCAGTGAAGGCGAAGTCACGCCGGAACATCAGAAATCACTTCATCAAATGATACCAGGTAAAAAAATATAAACTTATACCCATGAACTGTTGTATGCAGTAGATAGCAAATGCATGTCGTTTTGTATTTGGTTTTATGATTTAATATGATTTAATATACAACAGTGTATGTTTGACTGGAAGCCGGTTTGTTCAAAATCCAAAATCTGTTCTTGATCATTCCCTGGGCTGATTTCACTCAAGCTGTGTGACTTGTATATAGTTGGTGGCATGTGCAGCATTTTGCTGTTTGTGGGTTTAATTTTTGTTTTCGTTTACCTCATAGGTGTTGTTGCTATGCACATTGAAACATTAGAAGCCGTGAACAAAGAAAGCAAACGACTGCCACCGATCAAGAAGGTATGTGATGATTAATTTCAAGTTAAGATAAATTTGTACTATGTGTCTGTATACTATCTTACTTTATTTTTCTTTCACTTCTTTCTCAGCCGAAGATCTTAAAACCATCATTGCTGCCAGGAGAGGAGCTGGTTCTAGATGGCCTGAGAGGTTACCTCATACAAGATGGCAGAGAAGAAGGAAGTGGCATCAACTTAGGGGGTCCGCAACTTCTACCTGCAGAGGGCGCTCTTTTTCTCACAACATATAGAGTTGTCTTTAAAGGCACACCATGCGATATACAAGGTACACATTTATTCAACTTCGCATGTTTTTCTGTCTCTTTACAAAAATAATCTGGAACAAGAGACAAATTTAAATCATTTTGAATAAATGCAAATAAAAATTTGTTGATGTTGATGCTGGATATACAAATAATTACTGTAAATTTAAATGTTATTTTAATGTAAATTTCATGAGAAACATTTTCATGAATTTTGCGAGTAAGAGTGATAATTTCTCTGTGGTCCTAAGACACAAAGTGTCAGTGGCGTATATGACATTTTGTCCTTAAATGCCATAAAAACCTCAAAACGTAAAAATTTATGTTTCAACATTCTCAAATGACTCAGGGTTTTGTCGTAATTCAAGGACTCAAGAATTGATCTTACCTTGCACAAACGTCATGGCAATATCTTTTGAGTGTAAATACAAATGTATTATACTCGATATTAATACTTCTATTTTGTGGTTTCTGTTTTCACAGCTTGTGAGCAGGTGGTGATTCGTAGCTTTCCAATCGCCTCATTGATCAAAGAGAAGAAAGTTAGTATTAGTAGCATGCCACACATAGAGCAATATCTATCTGAGGCGTTGCAGTTAAGAGCAGCCACGTTTCAGGTGAGATATGTTGAAGACCGTGTTACCTTCTAGAAAGCTGTTCACAATTCACTTCTAGCTTAATTTGCAGTCAGTTGAACAAGATTTGAAATACGTTTGATAAAATAAATATTCATGTGCATTGCATCTGTTCTTTTAGGTTTTTGTGTTTAAAAAAAAAAAGAAGAAAAATCCAGTTTTCATGAAAAATTAAAGCCCAATTTTATAATAGAGATAAAAAAAACAATCTTCCACATTGATTTTTAGAAAACAATTTCATCTATTTACAGGGTTCTCCCCAGGGCTTTTTAGCGCCGAGGTCCACGGCGCTATACCTGTGAATCTCGGCGCTTCACTTGGGACCTCGGCGCTATGTGTTCCCACCTCGGCGCTTGATTTCATATTTGACATGCCAATATCAGATGTGAAAAATCTTTGTTCGCCACGTCGGTCGGCCCCGACCGTCACTCAAAATTAGTGACCACCACGGAAATGCTTCCGACGAGGACTATTGTCTGATTGTTAGTATAATTACGTACCGACCGACACGCATCCTGTCAGTCGTGGATTATAATTTATAAACAATAGACCTAGTTGCACGATACGTAGCGGCATGGAGGTAGAAAAGAGATATTACCTCCATGGTAGCGGCTAGTCAAGTTTGTGGAATTAGCACCTCTTTGTTTGTAAGTAAATACTTTCTGCGATAGACACAGTCTTTAGATTGAAAGCTAAAATTATTTCAAAATCAATTCCACCTCGATATAACATGGTCAAATCGGAGTTCACGATCAGTTCACGCTACTCAAGAAAAAAACAACGTGTTTATTGCGTAATTTGGTAAAATACATTCGAACTGTTATCATTGCGAATCATGTAAAAACTCTTCTTTCAAGACTTAATTTACCTTTTAAAAACTGCAAATCACCTATTTCGAAAGCTATCATGCAGTTGTCAATTGAAATCGATGCCAACACACCGTGCTACGACATCGCTTTACTTCCGCAATGTAATCTTTATGATCACTACCATTCGGAAAACTTCGGGTTCTACCGGCATTACCATGCGGCATTTTGATTGGTTAATGGCATTCTTGACCCATCGGGTCAAAGGACACATGCTAATGTTTCACAAACATCATGGCGGGTCTGGTTTTTTTTACCGAAGCGATCAAGTGATCAAAAATAATCGCTCCCGATAAAAATAAGTCTGATTTTACTTACATTTCATATCAAAAAAAAAAAAAAAAAAGTAAAATTTGTTGAGGAATTATTGCTATAACTGGTGTATAACATGGCCAAGTAAGTTATGTCACGTCGTAACTTTGATGATCGTTTTGAAGCTTTATTTGTTCGCTCATTACTGTAACTGTAAACGTTTTAGAAGTTGATGGTACGAATAATAAATTACAACAATACGTCAATTAATTACGTGATCGATTTTTTGAAGGAGAATGTTTTTGGAGTGAATAAAATTATGAGATTCGTGAACATAAATCTGGCTTAACATTTTGAATGCGTTTCCTTCAACGTTTTACAAAACAATTAAATTGCAACAATAATTTATTTTGTGTTTGTTTTTAGTCTGCAGCATTTGTATTTCGAGAATGTTTCAAACTCTTCTAAATTGTGAAACATAATGTGTTGATTCCATTAAAAAAAATATTTGCCCTGTGACTGAGCTCACTAATATTCATAATTGTAAATAAGTTCTGTTAATCAATGAAGGAAAGATATGTAAATGATATGCAAATTATTATGCAAATTAGCCCCGGCGCTATGCATTTTTTCTGGGGAGAACCCTGATTTATTTTTTTATCTTGGCCTAAGTAGAATCAATCAATAATTGTTATCAATAATGTATTGTTCGGACAGCAATGTGGATTGACATAAATGATTTCATCTGTAATACTTTACAACAACAAGTCTGTGTCAGTCTATTATGTTATGTACTAATGTGCTGTATTATTTGTCTTTAATGCGATAAAACACTAAAAAAAGATGTATTTATGTATTACATTTTGTCAACAGTTGATGAAGATTGCATTTGATGAAGAAGTCAATCAGGAAAGGATTGAAATGTTCCGAAAAATGTGTAATAAGTATCGATATCCACAGTCCATCTTTCACATGTTTGCATTTAATGGCATCGTGGCAACGGCGACAATGTTACAAACACATAAACAAAAAGATAAAACTGCCACTCTAAGGTGAGTGAGTATTATAAAATTTTTGTTTGCTATCAAATTCGCTAATATCTTGATCTAAGTGACCAATACACACATGTTTATTTTCAGCAACTTAAAGAGCATGTATCTGCTGATAATTAAAAGTCTGTTTTGAAATGAAATCTCTTATTTTTTGTTTCACAGGAAGCTGGCATCCAAAACTTTCCTCCGACCAGCCTCACGAAAACCTGGAGTGAAAAACAAGCAACTCACAAGGAAACAGAAATATGTCTTGCCAGTGGAGCCCCTTGTGCCGAGGAGAGCCACATTGCCCAAGCCAATAGATGGCACTCAGGGTGATAGTCGCCCTAACAGTTTGCTATATGAAGATGATGATGATATAAGTGAGTTATTTCACTTGACCTAAGCATTCTAAGATAGCAACTATCCACTTTAAAACAGCCACTGTTGTCATAGTTACAAATTGATATGTGTATTAAATGCTTTTTGTTACCACGGAACAGGAACTATTAGTTTAGATCCTGTGTTTTGCAATTCAAGGATATTGTTTCGACAAACAGTGTCTGATTTTGTTTCATTCTTTGACCTTACACAGTGTTACACCTAAATACACAAGGTCCAGTATGCCCGACAGTCGAGTTGTTTTCATTGTAACCTCACCCTAAACATGACTGAATTAAAATGTCTTTAATAATGTGTCTGCACCCATTCCTAATGATTATAACCATACAAAATTGTGTTACATATCACATTGTTTTTGTGTTTAGATTAAAAACTCTACATTACATTATGTTGTAAATACTGATATCTCTGGCATGTGATAGGGTTTCAAAATTGACACATCGACAATATATTATGTAAAACAATGTATATATCCATTAGTTATCTCACCTTGTTCACCGTGCCAAATACAACATGCTTTTATACCAGTTCACCATGTTTTGTTGTGTAAAATAAATCAACTACTACCTGTGTCTCTCTCTGTTTGTATACAGCAGCCTTGTCTCATTACATCGTAAACTATTTTCAAAAGTCATTGTAAATGTCTTCAAGAAACTTGTGTTATCTACTGCCACAACTGTTCACCTCCTAACTTTGGTATCTCCACATTTTTGTGTCACTCTGCTCGGCATTCATTTATTTTTTTGTCCTTGTTTTTGCTTTGTTTGAAATGTAAACAGTGGAGTCTGAATGCAGTATGGTGTACAACGAATGTGGTCTTATAAATGCAGCGTGTACGTAGACACTATCATTTGTTGTGGTGTACACATGCTTGCTTTACATAGCATCATATGTTCAGTCATTTTGTTTGCAAATTCGGGGTGCTAAGGAAATTTTAAAATATGAATATTAGCCTTTGTATGTGCATGTCCATACTTTTTGTGCACATCAAAGTATGTACTTTCAGTGTATATTTCATGATAGAAAGCTGTCACTGGTAGCAAAATTACTTTTCCGGTATTGTCAGCATTTTCTTTGCATGAAATGCATATGCCAGTACTTTCTGTGCACATGACATGCATATGTCAGTACTTTTTGTGCACATGACATGCATATATCACTACTTTCTGTGCACATGAAATGCATATGTCAGTACTTTTTGTGCACATGACATGCATATGTCAGTACTTTTTGTGCACATGAAATGCATATGTCAGTACTTTTTGTGCACATGACATGCATATGTTAGTATTTTCTGTGCACATGAACTGCATATGTTGGTATTTTCTGTGCACATTTTGTGTATGTGTCAGTACTTCTGTACATGTAAAGGCGTTAGTGTCAGTTCTTTATTTGCACATGAACTCTCTGATCACATGACATGCCTATCTTTTACCCTGGTATACATTTCAGGCATCTGATCCAGACGGTGAATTTTCCATGTGCATGTGATTCTATCATGTCTATATACAACATACACCCGCAAAGTCCATAATCTTCCATTTTTTACTCATATTCTATTTATTTTAGGTTTTTATCATCCATATACTCTTGAACGATGAAACTCTATTCTCTTTCTTTGTTCCTTGTAATATCACAAATTAAAAGGTGGTTGTTATTAAGGTTTTACATATTCATACTTTTTACCCTTTCACTCCAGTCAGTTTTTAACCAAATTGTCAATCATATTTATCGTTTAAGTATTAGGAAATGTTATCTAATTCACTAAAAAGCGTTTTCATTTTGAATATTTTATAGTAAAAAATCCTTGTAATCAACTTTTGCTCCATTATTATCTCTTGAAAATTTAAAAGTCAACAGTTTGCCACCTCTAGCCCCATCCTTTATGCAAGTTCTCTCTGGTGTCTGAGGCAGCTCAAAACCTTGAACAAAAAGCTCAAAGATCCCAACAATTTCCAGCAAAAACTGACAGCAGTGAAAAGAAAACCCTAATACAAAAACTCTTCGCTAATACTAACAAGACTTTATCTTGTAGGTATGATAGACTTTCCTTCCGGTTCCACTCCAAGTCTTAATACTCCAACGTTTGGCAGAAGAAGAATCATATCCGACTATGATGAAAGGCCAGGTGCTTATACCGCATTATATACACCGACTGCCCAACAGTATTGTCATGCTTGAATGCCACACACCCATCCCAGAATCTAATTGTAACAAAACCGAATGTCTTGAAATGTTTGTCAATTTCACTCTCCGCTCCCACACATATTCAACTTGACACTACTGAAGGTACCTCTGTTTACTAACACTGTTTCTTTTCTAATTGGTTATAGTGACAGATAACAACATCTCATCTCTTGCCACATTGCCATATACATGCTGAAGCAGTAATTTTAACAAAATAGATTTGCACAAGTTGCATTATATACTGTCCTTGTTTTAACAGATAAAATTATTGCTCTCTCTTCCTTATTAATGTTTAACATCATTTACTAATCAATGTACTTGAAGCATTTCTTCCTCAGTCAGTGCTGGCCTGTTTAGTAGAAAGAAATAGTATGTTTACCCTTGATCTTGTCTTCATTCTATTGCATTCAGTTATACACTGATGCCACATACACTTGGAACATTGTAAAACGTTTGATGAAATTAGATGTATCCGTAACAGCATGGTTTTCTCATTCTTATCATAATTCTTACTTTTATTTATTGCATGGTTTGTGTTGTTTTAGCAATGAGATTGCAACGCATGATGACCTCGGTTTAGTTCTTATTTTTCTCCTTCACCATCTTCAACTTCTTAGCAGGTGTATAGAGAATTTAATACTGTGCGCAGTGTGTTGGTAGATTTAAATCTGTTTGTTTTTTTTCGATTGGAACCATCAGACTTCTGATTTTATCCTTCATGAAATATTGAGAACCTCCCTTGAAACCACCCTGTAATTGGTGGTTTTACAGCCGTTCTGAGGATTATTCGGACAGTCAGTTAGCAATATATCTTGGAACTTTGCAAAACACGTTGGTCTTTTCCAATCTAGACTTGATCGCGCTGTTGTATTGGCACGCCCACAGTTGTGGTCATTCCATTATCTTGTTAGATGCGGGTAAAACGCTGTTTTCAAAACAACACGTGCTAGTTACCATACATTAACAGGTTATATGTTGTATGCATTCAAAGTGTTATTTTAAATTGTTATAACCAGCTGAGTCCACCTGACATAGCGCAATTTACCAAACAACTCCTGAGTGTTGAGTAACCCCTGGTATTAATGAGCTCGTCGTTGGCGGAAAGGCTCAAAGTGAAGTTTCTTAGCATTGGACGCGCTGAACAGTTTTGAGCTAAACTAAAAGTTGTTTTTACATTACTGGTGCATTATCTATCACATTCAAATTTTATTCTGAGGTAGGAGAGTACGTCAGGGATACATGGACGCAAATTCACCTTGCCGACAACCCCTCTGAAATAGCAATCCTAAACCACGCGCCCGTCAATCAAGTGGCACGGACAAGTCTAGATTGGGCAAAGACCAAAGTGTTTTGCAAAGTTGCAAGTCATTTTGCTAACTGACTGTTCGAATATTAGAATCCACCATCATTGCATTCATAGCACTGTGAATTTGTTTTTATTGCTGTCTAATTTTAGATCCTTCTTTTTCTGTTTTTATTTTGTTTTCTTTCCTCCCGTACTTCTTAGCTCCTGTCGTCCATTTTGATTTCACTGATTTAACCCTGACTCATACTCTCCCAACTATGAAAGCGAACAGCAAGAGAGGTCGGTATTTTATCTTTTTCCTGAGTTTAGTTATTATTATTATTATTATTAAAAACACACATTGCATGGGTTTTTTGGGGGGTGTTTTTTGTATCTGCTTGATAATTTTTAGTTTGCATGTGGAAGGCCTAGTTTAACTGATCCCATTCCAATTTTGATTTATAAAGAACATGAACACATTTCAAGATTTAAAGCAGTCGCTTTTTTTAAGGAGGTTCCTACTTTTTAGAAGCGTCTTCGGCATCGTTGTCACATTCTGTGGATTAGGTGTTTACTGGTGTTAAAACTAATTTGAACATACCGGTACATATAGAGTGTGGTTTGTAAGTTTTGCTGTGATGTTTCATCTTAATTATGCATGGTTTCATAGATGCCAAAAGTAGTACGTTGTTTGGATCAGGGTATAGTACTTTAATATCATAACGTATCCGATCATTCTCGTGTCTTCATTGTTATTCAATGAATTTTTCCGCTCGTTTCGTTGTGTTTTAAAAATTTGCATGGAACTACTAAATTAGCACTTTAATTTAGCAGTACTGGTATATCATTAAACACTAATTTTGAAATACACACAAATGTAAAATTATTTGCTGTAATTGAGAAAAAAAATGAACTTCCAAATCACATGTTGGTTGAACTAAAATTGATTAGACTTTCTTACAAGTCGCCATTTTCAAAAATATAAAAAATAAAAGTGGTGGACTGATCGTAAAAGGGTGTAGTGATCATGAAAAACATAGTGTATTACATGTATTTTTTTTCATGTTCACTTCACCCCAAAAAGGACGTGTATTAAATAAAAAGGAAATTTAGTATAGTCAATGCAATTTTGACCTGCATTGATCAAACTTATGTTGTAAGTTTGTTTATTTTTTATTTGTTTTGGGCACTTCAGTGCAAGCTGGTGGGTGATGTATATTATCGTTATTATTCAAATTACTAATCACTATGGGTTTAATAAAATATATATACCGTATACCAAATTTTTTATTTCAATCTCTCGCATGGTGTTTCATAATTAATGAAAATCATTCCAACCCCACAGATGATGTGGTTGTAGATTACTTCATCTTGCATTTTGAAGGTGTGCGATTAGCGAGTGTCGACTACTTGTTTACATTGACCTGGTGTAGGTATACAAACTGTCGTCTAAAATCATATTGTCTATTTTCTTCCAGGAATCGTGTCAATTGCAACTCGCATGTAGTACTTTATTCTAAATAATTAGTTCATACCTTGTCAATCTGTCATCTCTTAATTAAAGAATGCACTGACTGTATTATAGGGAGGTGCTTGGAAGTTGTGTTGCTAACTAGTATGCCGTTTTGCAGCGATCGCAGTCTCCTCTCTTAAAGCGATCCTAAATATCCCGTACTAAAAAACTAACATACTAATTTCTTGTTATTTTTTGCTTTAATCCATTTTCCTCCTCACCAGATCTAGGATATGCAACTCTACCGCCGCCAGAAGGTTGACTATTGTTCCAATTAACCTTAAACTCTGTTCACATCACCTCCATTGTCATCATTATTATGCAAGCAATAAATTAACAGCCAATTATTCAAATGATAGATCAATTTTTAATCAAATTTAATTGGAGTACTCTAGAACATAGAGGTCGGATCTGCTCAGAACACTGTTTTCTAATTAATGTTTTAGCATGCCATATGTATAGGAAACTTGTGAAATTCTGAAAATATTTTCAGTTTCTGGTTTTCCCAGCTCATATATATCTAGAGTGAAATGTGCAGCTAATCATATCAGTGTTTAAAAATTAAAAGTCTGTGTTGCATCGTTGCCAGTCTGTTTCCCCAGCCCCCCTTTCCCTCCCCTTTCTGTCAAGTCTATAATTGTTTGCATCTGGTCGTAGTGTATTTCCTGTAATTGACACATTGTTTAAGTACATCCATGCATCAAACATTGATGTAAAAGCACATTTTTTATCCCATGCTGAATGTTGTGTGTCTTGAACCTGATCTTAATTCATTTATAGCATTGAATTGTTTTGTGAAAATGATTATTTAAAACATTGCTTTGTCTGAAGAAATCTGCTGTCTTTAAATTACTCACAGAATGCGTCAAAATTGAAATCAACGTCTATCAGTCAGCATACATCAAATCTGTTGGTATATTGACAAGTAAATCTAGTGTACGTTCTTCATTTGTAGCTGCCATAGATGAATCTGAAATTGAGATCCAGACAAACACGTTGAAACCACCAGACCAGATGACTGCCGATAAAATGATGGATCGGCCTTATGTTCAAGATTATCAGAGGCTTGGTTTAGGAACTCCGGGAGCCGGAAGCAGACAAAAAACGACTGAACCGTTCCGGATTTCTGATATCAATCTAAAATATGCAGTGTGTAGAAGGTGAGGTCTAATTTCAGTCATTCCACCACTTCCATATTCTTCGATAATCTGTCCAGAACAACCTGCATATGTACAGTTTATTGTTATAATCTGCGATTGCCATATAAGTATCTAATGTTACATTTCATGTGTCAGTTTATTAATTATAAAGAGAGAACACTACTTTTATATAAACTGATGTTCAAGTACATATCTTTTCTTGTCTATTTCATGCATTGATTGGATTGTTTGATTCAGCTTTTTATCACAATATGCAATTCTTTCCCAGTTACCCGGCTCTGATTGTTGTGCCATCGAATATGACCGATGATAGTATACGCAAGTTGGCGAAGTGTCACCGTCAAAACCGATTCCCGGCAATTTGCTGGAGACACCCAAGAACAAAAGCCTTGTTACTAAGGTGTAGTGGTTTCCATGGCAAAGGAGTGATGGGAATGATGAAGTCATCTGTACAAAACACATCTACAGGTATATTTCACTGGTTTCCTGGGTCATGCCATTTTATTGAGGGGTATTGCTATGCATGCAAACCCAAGGTGTAAATCTTGTGTGCTAAGATCTTGCAGTTTGGATTGACAGTTGTTTTTATCTTTCTCATAGCTATTTAAAACATGCCTTCTGTCAACTTTTAAATCAGAATTACCTCATAAATTTTGCCCTACTTGTAAACTAACATTTAAAGCATATTCTGTATATATTCATGATTGTATATTGTAGAAAAAATCTCCATGCATTAAGATGCAACGCCGGTGCCCTGGTTTAATGTCATACTCATGAGTAAAGTTTCCAGTTTCCTTTTTCAAGAAACGAATTCCGAGAGGCCTATCTTTTAAATGTACTGAACCCTTTCCTAAATGATGGTATTTACGTGAACATAGTGAATTCTTGATTTTACTTCTAAAATTTGACTACTTATATTTCTATTACAATCTGAGCATTCTTCTCCTGTCCCCTCCAATAGGCACTTCAACTGAAACCAGCCGCAGCGTTGAACAAGAGAAGTTCTTCCATGCTGTGGTAGCCAATACACCAGTCGGTAGCCACCACAACACCGATTCATTGGTTAGTTTAAATTCCGTCCTTACTCCTACATCCGAGACATCGGGCTCACCGCCACAAGGTCATGAGAGCCCGCGCAGAGTGCATCATGGTCCGAATGCCATCTACCGAGCAATGACTGGAATTAGAGGGAGTGGTGGGAAAGCTGGAAATACGCTCAAAGGTAACATTTTCCCCAATATTGCAAGAAAGAAAACTGTAAAGGCAACCCCTTTATTTATTTACACTGATGAATATGTAGTAACTATTATTATTTCTATGTTAAAATACACCTCTTCCTTTCTGCAGTGATAGTGACTTTATAGCAGACTTCTTTTTACATGACCTTTGACCATGCAAATCTGGTTCTTGTTACTTTGACTCAGTGTAGCGTGTTTCTCTAAAAATTGATGAAAATACACACAAAAAATGGTTATAATGTTGATTTCATTTTTTTTTGGGGTGAGGTATTTAAGACCATTTTCCTTGCTTTTCCATGATTCACATGGTATTGTCTGAATGCCCAAATTTACTAAAATAGAGTGAGGCTGGGGAGGTAAAAATGATCATACTTAACAGAATTGGGAATTTCAATGCAATGCTGATTATCTTTGCTGAGTCTACTAACTCATGTAGAACTTACTTTTATATTGCAAACCTTACTATTATGGATTGCTTTGCATTTATAAATCTTTAAAATCTAAGCGAAGTTTCTGTCACTGGGATGTTCATTATATGAAATAATTTGATAATAACATGCTCTATGGACTCAGAATTGAAAGGAATATTGTGGATTCTCCCAACTGTGCAATTTGTACATATAAATACCCTGAGTTGTAATGAACATCCCAGACAGGAGAGTGCTTTGTTACTATGTAGCGACATAGCCAGATTTGCATGAAGGTCATAAATATGCATGGTTCTGATTAACATATTTAAGAGTAGCCAGCTGACCCATTGAAACCTCCTATATGTAGTATGTGCACTAACCTTATGTGGAACCTCCGAAACTTTCTCAGGTGATCCAATTTCTATTACCTTATGAAAATGAAAACAAAATGGCTGACACTGGCCTACACCATAGCAACCGCTCTGCTTTGACTCTGGTGGTAAAGATTCAATTCCTTGCATGATATTTCGCAACTATTCTTTGCTTTGTCTTGTCTTATGCTATCTATTGTTTTTTTTTATTTTTGTGTGTATTTTGTTTATGTTCCCTTTAGAAATATCTTTTTTTTCCTGGGTGAATTTAAACTGTAATGTGGTTCATGGAAATAGTATTTGACATTCAATTTGAAGTCTGACACCTGCATAGTATACCTAAAATTTGGGATGTTTATTTATAACTCAAAATTTACATTTGTTGTTAGTGCAAAACAATATCCAAGGATTACGTAATTAATTTTTCTAACTTCTTCACTACTCTTCCCAATCTAAGTAACCTTTCACCAAAAGTCCCTATTACAATGAAACATATAATCAAAATTTTCAATTCTTCAGTCAGAATCTTACATACTCTGTGTTTTGTTCTTCAAATCAACATTAAATTGAATAAATTTAAAGAAAACTAAAAATTTGATGAAAAGAGAAGGTTTGTTTCATTGAAAATCAATAATAGTTAACTATTCTCTCTATTTACAATATTTGTCATTTTATCAAATTAAACTGAATTCAGTGTTTCATTCCTGTATTTTGACCTGTCTAATGTTCAAATAGAAAGTTTCAATAATTCTTTTGTCGATTTTTGTATCTGGTATTAAAGTTGTATTGGTCATGCCTGAATGCACTCAATTAATTTTTAAGTTTAAAATTTGTTATGTGTGTGTTTTTTTATTTTCTTTCTTTCCTTTTCACTTTTATTTTTACCCTCCCGCAATGGTTGACTTGGGCTGCTTTGGTGTATTTTGTTTTCGCACCATATTACATATGTAGGTTTCACTAAATGGGGCAGCTTGAGGATCTCAAGTAGCGGCCAAATGAATAGTGGAACTTTAAATACCGATGTTGGTGCTCGTCTCGCACAAAAAATAGGAGCCGGAGAAAACGGAGCAGATAGCAAGGATGGTGGTCTCATACCAATAGCAGCCAGGAAAGCAGCACTCTATGTCTTTGGAGAGAAGTCACAGATGAAGGTATGTATCATGAAACAATTAAAATAAATAAAAACAAAAGATTTTCATTGATGAAACATTGAGGCACTGGATTCCTGAAGTGAGTTGTGATGGTGGTGTCATTTGTTGGGTTTCATGAAGTGAGTGCATGGGTTATAATGGTGGTGTCACTGGTTGGGTTTCCTGTAGTGAGTGTGTGGGTTGTCATTGTGGTGTCACTGGTTGGGTTTCCTGGAGTGAGTGCATGGGTTGTGATGGTGGTGTCACTGGTTGGATTTCCTGAAGTGAGTGTGTGGGTTGTGATGGTAGTGTCACTGGTTGGATTTCCTGAAGTGAGTGTGTGGGTTGTGATGGTGGTATCAGTGGTTGGATTTCCTGAAGTGAGTGTGTGGGTTATGATGGTGGTATCAGTGGTTGGATTTCCTGAAGTGAGTGTGTGGGTTATGATGGTGGTGTCACTGGTTGGAATTCCTGAAGTGAGTGCATGGTTATGATTGTGGTATCAGTGGTTGGGTTTCCTGAAGCGAGTGAGTGGTTATGATGGTGGTATCAGTAGTTGGGGTTTCCAGAAGTGAGTATGTGGGTTGTGATGGTGTTATCAGTGGTTGGATTTCCTGAAGTGAGTGAGTGGTTATTATGGTGGTATCAGTAGTTTGGTTTTCAGAAGTGAGTATGTGGGTTGTGATGGTGTTATCAGTGGTTGGATTTCCTGAAGTGAGTGTGTGGGTTGTGATGGTGGTGTCACATGTTAGGTTTCCTGAAGTGAGTGCATGGGTTGTGATGGTGGTGTCACTGTTTGGGTTCCTGAAGTAAGTGAGTGTGCGGGTTGTGATGGTGGTGTCACTGTTTGGGTTTCCTGAAGTGAGTGCATAGGTTATAATGGTGGTAACACTGGTTGGGTTTCCTGAAGTAAATGCATGGGTTATGATGGTGGCCCATTGATTAGGTTTCCTGAAGTGAGTGCATGGGTTGTGATGGTGGTGTCACTGTTTGGGTTTCTTGAAGTGAGTGCATGGGTTGTGATGGTGGTGTCACTGGTTGGGTTTCCTGAAGGGTGTGCATGGGTTGTGGTGTCTCTGGTTTGGTTTTCTGAAGTGAGTGTGTGGGTTGTGATGGTGGTGTCACTGTTTGGGTTCTGGTGTCACTGTTTGGGTTCCTGAAGTGAGTGCATTGTTATGATGGTGGTATCAGTGGTTGGGTTTCCTGAAGGGAGTGAGTGGGTTGTTATAGTGGTGTCACATGTTTTAGGTTTCCTGAAAGGAGTGAGTGGGTTGTGATGGTGGTGTCACTGTTTGGGTTCCTGAAGTTAGAACATGGTTTGTGATGGTGTTGTCATTTGTTGGGTTTCCTGAAGTGAGTCCATGGTTACGATGGTGGCCCATTGGTTAGGTTTCCTGAAGTGAGTGCATGGGTTATAATAGTGGTAACACTGGTTGGGTTTCCTGAAGTAAATGCATGGGTTATGATGGTGGTGTCACTGTTTGGGTTCTTGAAATGAGTGTATGGGTTGTGATGGTGCTGTCACTGGTTGGGTTTTCTGAAGTGAGTGCATGGGTTATGATGGTGGTATCAGTGGTTGGGTTTCCTGAAGGGAGTGAGTGGGTTGTGATGGTGGTGTCACTGGTTGGGTTTCCTGAAGTGAGTGAGTGGGTTGTGATGGTGGTGTCACTGGTTGGGTTTCCTGAAGTGAGTGTGTGGGTTGTGATGGTAGTGTCACTGTTTGGGTTTCCTGAAGTGAGTGCATTGGTTGTGATGGTGGTGTCACTGGTTGGATTTCCTGAAGTGAGTGAGTGGTTATGATGGTGGTATCAGTAGTTTGGTTTTCAGAAGTGAATATGTGGGTTGTGATGGTGTTATCAGTGGTTGGATTTCCTGAAGTGAGTGCATGGTTATGATGGGGTTATCAGTGGTTGGGTTTCCTGAAGTGAGTGTGTGGGTTGTGATGGTGGTGTCACATGTTAGGTTTCCTGAAAGGAATGAGTGGGTTGTGATGGTGGTGTCACTGTTTGGGTTTCCTAAAGTGAGTTCATGGGTTGTGATGGTGGTGTCACTGTTTGGGTTCCTGAAGTGAGTGAATGGGTTATGATGGTGGTGTCACTGTTTGGGTTTCCTGAAGTGAGTTCATGGGCTGTGATGGTGGTGTCACTGGTTGGGTTTCCTGAAGTAAATGCATGGGTTATGATGGTGGCCCATTGATTAGGTTTCCTGAAGTGAGTGCATGGGTTGTGATGGTGGTGTCACTGTTTCGGTTTCTTGAAGTGAGTGCATGTGTTGTGATGGTGGTGTCACTGGTTGGGTTTCCTGAAGGGTGTGCATGGGTTGTGGTGTCTCTGGTTGGGTTTCCTGAAGGGAGTGAGTGGGTTGTGATGGTGGTGTCACATGTTAGGTTTCCTGAAAGGAATGAGTGGGTTGTGATGGTGGTGTCACTGTTTGGGTTCCTGAAGTTAGAACATGGTTTGTGATGGTGTTGTCATTTGTTGGGTTTCCTGAAGTGAGTCCATGGTTATGATGGTGGCCCATTGGTTAGGTTTCCTGAAGTGAGTGCATGGGTTATAATAGTGGTAACACTGGTTAGGTTTCCTGAAGTGAGTGCATGGGTTATAATAGTGGTAACACTGGTTGGGTTTCCTGAAGTAAATGCATGGGTTATGATGGTGGTGTCACTGTTTGGGTTCTTGAAATGAGTGTATGGGTTGTGATGGTGCTGTCACTGGTTGGGTTTTCTGAAGTGAGTGCATGGGTTATGATGGTGGTATCAGTGGTTGGGTTTCCTGAAGGGAGTGAGTGGGTTGTGATGGTAGTGTCACTTTGGGTTTCCTGAAGTGAGTGCATTGGTTGTGATGGTGGTGTCACTGGTTGGGTTTCCTGAAGGGTGTGCATGGGTTGTGATGGTGGTGTCACTGTTTGGGTTCCTGAAGTGAGTGCATGGGTTATGATGGTGGTGTCACTTTTTGGGTTTCCTGAAGTGAGTGCATTGGTTATGATGGTGCTGTCACTGGTTGGGTTTTCTGAAGTGAGTGCATGGGTTATGATGGTGGTATCAGTGGTTGGGTTTCCTGAAGTGAGTGCATTGGTTGTAATGGTGGTGCCACTGGTTGGGTTTCCTGAAGTGAGTGCATTGGTTGTGATGGTGGTGTCACTGGTTGGGTTTCCTGAAGGGTGTGCATGGGTTGTGATGGTGGTGTCACTGTTTGGGTTCCTGAAGTGAGTGCATGGGTTATGATGGTGGTGTCACTGTTTGGGTTTCCTGAAGTGAGTGCATGGGTTATGATGGTGGTGTCACTGGTTGGGTTTCCTGAAGGGTGTGCATGGGTTGTGATGGTGGTGTCACTGGTTGGGTTTTCTGAAGTGAGTGCATGGGTTATGATGGTGGTATCAGTGGTTGGGTTTCCTGAAGTGAGTGCATTGGTTGTGATGGTGGTGTCACTGGTTGAGTTTTCTGAAGTAAGTGCACGGGCTATGATGGTGGTATCAGTGGTTGGGTTTCCTGAAGTGAGTGCATGGGTTGTAATGGTGGTGCCACTGGTTGGGTTTCCTGAAGTGAGTGCATTGGTTGTGATGGTGGTGTCACTGGTTGGGTTTCCTGAAGGGTGTGCATGGGTTGTGATGGTGGTGTCACTGTTTGGGTTCCTGAAGTGAGTGCATGGGTTATGATGGTGGTGTCACTGTTTGGGTTTCCTGAAGTGAGTGCATGGGTTATGATGGTGGTGTCACTGGTTGGGTTTCCTGAAGGGTGTGCATGGGTTGTGATGGTGGTGTCACTGTTTGGGTTTCCTGAAGTGAGTGCATTGGTTGTGATGGTGGTGTCACTGTTTGGGTTCCTGAAGTGAGTGAATGGGTTATGATGGTGGTGTCACTGTTTGGGTTTCCTGAAGTGAGTGCATGGGTTATGATGGTGGTGTCACTGGTTGGGTTTCCTGAAGGGTGTGCATGGGTTGTGATGGTGGTGTCACTGTTTGGGTTCCTGAAGTGAGTGCATGGGTTATGATGGTGGTGTCACTGTTTGGGTTTCCTGAAGTGAGTGCATGGGTTATGATGGTGGTGTCACTGGTTGGGTTTTCTGAAGTGAGTGATTGGGTTGTGATGGTGGTGTCACTGGTTGGGTTTTCTGAAGTGAGTGCATGGGTTGTGATGGTGGTGTCGCTGGTTGGGTTTTTTGAAGTGAGTGCATGGGTTGTGATGGTGGTGTCACTGGTTGAATTTTCTGAAGTAAGTGCATGGGTTATGATGGTGGTATCAGTGGTTGGGTTTCCTGAAGTGAGTGCATGGGTTGTAATGGTGGTGCCACTGGTTGGGTTTCCTGAAGTAAATGCATGAGTTATGGTGATGGCCCATTGGTTGGGTTTCCTGAAGAGAGTGAGTGGGTTGTGATGGTGATGTTACTGTTTGGGTTCCTGAAGTGAGTGCATGGGTTGTGATTGTGGTGTCAGTGGTTGGGTTTCCTGAAGGGTGTGAGTGGGTTGTGATAGTGGTGTCACATATTAGGTTTCCTGAAGTGAGTGCATGGGTTGTGATGGTGGTGTCACTGGTTAGGTTTCCTGAAGTGAGTGCATGGGTTGTGATGGTGGTGTCACTGTTTGGGTTCTTGAAATGAGTGTATGGGTTGTGATGGTGGTGTCACTGGTTGAGTTTTCTGAAGTAAGTGCATGGGTTATGATGGTGGTATCAGTGGTTGGGTTTCCTGAAGTGAGTGCATGGGTTGTAATGGTGGTGCCACTGGTTGGGTTTCCTGAAGTAAATGCATGAGTTATGGTGGTGGCCCATTGGTTGGGTTTCCTGAAGAGAGTGAGTGGGTTGTGATGGTGATGTTACTGTTTGGGTTCCTGAAGTGAGTGCATGGGTTGTGATTGTGGTGTCAGTGGTTGGGTTTCCTGAAGGGTGTGAGTGGGTTGTGATAGTGGTGTCACATATTAGGTTTCCTGAAGTGAGTGCATGGGTTGTGATGGTGGTGTCACTGGTTAGGTTTCCTGAAGTGAGTGCATGGGTTGTGATGGTGGTGTCACTGTTTGGGTTCTTGAAATGAGTGTATGGGTTGTGATGGTGGTGTCACTGGTTGGGTTTTCTGAAGTGAGTGCATGGGTTGTGTTGGCGGTGTCACTGGTTGGGTTTCCTAAAGGGAGTGGGACAGGGTGAGTTGTGATGGTGGTGTCACTTGTTGGGTTTTCTGAAGTGAGTGTGGGTCATGATGGTGGTACCATTCGTTGGATTTACTGAAGTGAGTTGTGAGAGTGGTACCACTTGTTTCACAGTACTTGATTTAGATACATGATTACATGATATTTTTGGGGTGATATTTTAACCTCAAATTTAAAAAGCTGTTCTCACTATCTAGTGAACCTGGATCATTGCTCAAAACATTTTATCCATATTCAATGAATAAAGCTTGGAAAGACTGGAATGCAACTAATGTGTGGTATCTTTCTGATTACTTTAATAGTGATTATAACTTGCACAATCTGATTATAGATTTCATTTCTTGTTCCCTTCAGGCCATAAAGAGCGACAACTTTCCGAAATGTGATTTCATCCCTTTTGAATTCTACGAAGTGAGGCATGCCAAGGCTAGTCTGAAGAAGTTGATGAGAGCGTGCGTTCCGAGTACAACGTTGACTGATCCTGAAGTCTCGTTTCACAAGTTAGTGGAAGATGCAGAGTGGCTTCCGCAGGTGAGAAAATGTGAACAAGCGAGTCCAGAGTGAGTGTGTGTTTGTGTGAGTGTGTTTAATGAATGAATATTAACTCAATTTTTTCTACCATTCAGATTCAGAATATTATGCAGTTGGCGGGTGCTGCTGTGGATTTGATGGACATTCAAGGTTCCTCTGTGATGATTAGTATGGAAGATGGAGGTGATTTTACCACACAGGTATCTTGCTCTTTATCTCTCTATTTAGTGTTTTAAGACCTGATGTGCATGTGGTTCTTAGTGGTTAGTGTGGCTGCCAAACATCAGAGAGGTTTTAGGTTCAGCTGCCCTTCTCAGCCGAAAAACAATACATATTGTCAAAATTGTCAAGGTTGCGAGTCTGGCATTCAGTAGGAGGCAGCATAAAATTGTCGGTCCAGTCTGCTGTTCCTGTCTTCAGTGCATGTAAAAAGTCAAAGCATCCTTGTCGAAATGAGTAGCTAATTTTGTGTCTGGAACTTCCCCCTTATTCTATTTCTGTTATTGAGATTTTCCATGTTAATCTGCAGCACATCTGCTGTCACTAATTACTATTTTCACAAAGTAACAAATGACTTTATGTATTGTAATTCTGAGGAAAAATTTGATCAATATCACAAAAGTTGTCAACAACCACAAAATTCACACTTGAATCTGTAAAAAAATTAACATGGATTTGAGTTTGCTGAATACATTTACCCTCACCCCCCTTTGGTATAATATCTGGACCTTGAAAAGATCTTTCAAAAAGCTGTTCTTTAGTTCTACAAATTTATTCCAGTCAGTCCCTCCATTCTGATAGAAATATCTTAAGTACTGTTGCAACTAGTGGTATGTTTTGTTGTCTGACAAGACATGCGACCAATGTATCAAGTCATCATATATGGTCATTATTTCATTAAATATTTATAACTGTTGAACCATAGCAACTTGAAGCAACCTGATCATTGCTTGCAGTTATATTTTTAAATGCTGTATTTGCTCTAAAACACAGTATTCCGTATTCGTACTTCATGCCTCCAATACCTTCAGTACACAAGAGTTCTTTCTAATCTTTCTTTGATTTTCATAGCGACCAACCATCATTTTATTACATAAATTTTCTAATTATAGCTAATATCTGACTTTGTAAATTTCAGGTGATCTCTTTGGTGCAGATCTTACTTGATCCCCATTACAGGACGATAGAAGGATTTCATGTGCTGGTTGAGAAAGAGTGGTTAGCATTTGGTCATCGATTTACACATCGTAGCAATCACACGGTAGCTCATCAAGGAAGTGGATTTGCGCCAATATTTTTACAGTTTTTAGACGCCGTTCATCAGGTAACTTCATGTTAAGAATTAATTAACTGTTAACAAAATTTTGAAACTCAAGCCTTTATTTTAAAGTTGACCGAACATGGATTTGAAGGGCAACGTTTTTTGGAGGGGGTTTAACGTTGTATGTTGCCCGTACTCAAAGTTCAATTAATTGTTAGTTAAAGTTCGGGTTACTAATTTTGAACATTAAACAAAACAAAAAATTTATGCTGCTGATGACTTTAAATTCGGTCAACTGTTAATTAATTAAAGTTCGAGTTAATAAATGTGGACTTTCATCTAAACAAAAATGTATATGCCCTTAACTTGAATTTCTGTTAAGTGGTAATTGAACACTGAGTTACAATTTGGGTGTAGTTTTTGCAAAATGTGGGCATGTTCATCTTTGTAATTTGTTGTTTTAAATGTGTTACTCAAACAAATCAGCATCTCCATTTTTTTTTGCCAACTGATTTCAGAAATCCATTGTTAGTTGCTCTTGCTCTCATTAATCATATTTGCCAAGAAGACGACAATGTTTAGCAGTAAACAAGCTGAATTCAATATTCATTCTATTCATTTTTTTTTTAGGTTCACAGTCAGTTTCCACTCTCCTTTGAGTTCAACCAATACTTCTTAAAATTTATTGCATATCATTACACCTCTGCTAGATTTCGCACTTTTATCTTAGACTCAGAATGTGAAAGATTTGAACACGGTAAGTGAATTGTAATCGTATTATATGAAAGTGAGTACAATAGATTTTAACCATGTTTGAAAGTTTTAGGGATGCATTTGGATGTGTTGGATAGTGTGTTAAATTTTACATTATTTTTGAAAGTTTCATTGTAATCATTGGACGCAGGGATAATATAGAATGTAACAAAATTACTACCACTCATGCAGACCTAACCTTGATAAAATGTTTTTTTGTTTTTTTATTTGGTGTGCGTATTCTATTCACCATGCGTGGATTCTGTTAAATTATAATTTCATGTTACATACATTGTGTATTGAATTATTGATCCATAAGCATGACACTACTGAACATTGAACTAATGTTTGAAGGGTGCCCTCACAGGTTGTACTTTGAAATTAAATATTGCCTATTGTTTTTATTGATTTTTTATTTTCAAAGCCACATGTATTCGTGTATGTGTGTCAGTGATGTAATACAGTGGATCATTCTTTTGTAGGAATAAATGATAGGACCAAATCAGTGAAGCTGGACGAGGGTTGTGTTGGTAATAGCGGTACAAAACCAACTCAGATCAAATCGCTATGGGAATACATTGACCGAATCCATTCAAAATCTCCGCTGTTCTACAACTTCCAGTATGCACCGGTCCGAGATTCGGTACGTGATTGACATTGTCCATAAACTTGGATTAAAAGAATAATTTTCTCTTAGAGGTTTCAGTTGATGGAAATATTATGGAAATGTTGCGCATTTTGTCACAGGAATAGGTGACCAGCCAAGACAAGTAGATCTCTTTGTTCTCTTATCATCATAGTAAAATGACTTGTCAATGGCAATCATGCATGTTCAAATCTTGCATTATCAAAACAACTTATTTTACTGCTATATTCGCTGAATATCGATACAAATACCATATCAAACATGATGCATCAGAAGTGTTATGATACTGCAATGACGTAATGTTTTTTTATTGTTTCATGTAATATATGCACAGGCTCTTGTATATCTTATTTGTTCTCCGAGTAAGGTATGTGATCAGGAGAACAAGGCTCAGAAGAGCTCCACTGATTTCACTAATTAGCCCTTAATGAGGTCCGCTGGATAACAAACAAGTTCAACTGATCAATTTATAGAAAGAGTAACTACATGTACCAGACACAAGGCATTAAGGGAAATTTGTTCAAAGTTCAAGGAGCCATTTTCCATTTGTTTTAATGCCAGTGCGTCAAAGTCAGTGAACACATCTTGTGACTATAATAATATTCACGTAATTTGAATTTCTGACTTAGATTTACACGTAAGTGGGACATGGTAGTTCTGTTTTGTTGGCCAATGTTTTACTTTTGTGAAATCTACGCAAAGGCGTTCATTAAAACAGTTTGTTATTACGTGATTGGGAAAATGTCACTGACACATATTTAATCTTCTGACCTAGATGATATACAGTTGCATAGTAGTTTGTCAGCAAAGTATGATTTCTTATTTTAGTGTGATCCACTATAGTAAGCTTTTATTGGGGAACAACACATTGATTGATGAATAAGCAAACACGTTATTTACACGATGCCAAGAATTATATGTAGGTCGTGCTAAACCCTTGCGCTTCCAGGAATTTTTTATTTGTGTTTAAGTTGTCCTATTTAACAGCAATTTACATTTTATTGAACTAAAACAATGTGTTTTCCATCACTCTAGTCTGCAGACAATAAGGAGGTACCGCATTGAATTTTCAGCTCATGAGTATTCTTGCAGACAATTCACATATAGCACAGAGCTCCTCAAAGCTCACCAGATGACGAAGTAGCTCCTCAAAGCAGGTTGATTTTGAGTATCTCCCTATTAAACACAGACACTTACTTAAATAACAGAGGTGTGTCTATTGTCAAAATGGGTTGTATTTCGATTGAAGACCCAGCATAAAAATAAATGCAATTTTTAGTTGATGTGTGCTTTTATTGGAAATGTACATCTAAAGTGCAAATACAATATTTCTTATTTTTTCAACATGTGCAAGGCCCTGGAGTGTGAAGGTCTTCCTCCTATGCTTCATCTTAAACTTAAGCATGTACCCACTCTTGTTTTTAATATTTGTGTTTCTACTTTACTGCAGGTGTTGAGACCTTACTCTAACATTGCCAGTCTCCGGATATGGGAGTACTATATTAGCGAGGACTTGAGGACTGGATCGACTTACGACAGGGAGGTTGTCATCAAGGCGACAGAACCCAATGAGGAGAATGAAGAAGGACCACTTTTACCATCAGACAGGAGAATACTGAACGTCTGTTATGACAACATTCCTGAAGCTCAGCTGGACATGTTCCAATGGCTCTTGGAGGTATGCTACTTTATTCTAGTTTAAAGTTCCAGTTTAATCCAAATCTAATCTCATCTAAATGAGCATAATTTGTGATTTATGGCCAAAAGTTAGATATTTAACTTAGAGTGAGGTAACCCTCTGCTTGAAATGTTCCTTTGATCACTCAATTGCATATCAATACCACTATGGAAACGAGCGATTTTGGCATTTTCATCTGCAAATTTAACCAAATTATAGCTAGCCCATTCCTTTAATTCACTTGTTTCCAATAGCTTTCTGTCTTTTGATGCCTGTACAGATTTTCACATGAAAACAACCCGCTGGCATCGATAAACAGGCTTGAAAATCATTGCTGTAACTTCATCAACATTTTCTAGGAGTAATAAAATAACGTATGCTTTAGTGCCGTCAGATTAAAACCAAATTTACACAGCTTTAAAGTGACATTGAGAGGAACTTGAATGCATTCAGGCAAACTATTTCATTGATTATTTTTCAATGTGTGATAGTTTAGTTGGGTTCAATGCGACTAAAACTGAATCTTAGAATTCAGCATACTACTTCTAAAAACATGGCGAATTTATACAACTGAATTGAGACTACTAAACTACCAGGAAATGTATGAAAAAATGCTTTTTTGTTTTTGGAAGAAGGAATATTTTATGTCAGCGTATCATGTGTCACAAATACAGATGAAAAATAAATAATTTACTGGGTCTTTTCGTTGCCATTTAGTCGCAATCATAAGATGAATGTATGTATGCAAATAACACCCTCGCTACCTTAAAGCTGGTTAATTAAGGAAACGTAATTCAATTTATGATGATCCAATTTTAATAACAAGTTTCCAACTGTTTTATCCAACAGGAAATGAGCCACTTGGAATCTGACCTGGGTCACCTCCCAAACAGGTGGAAGTTTGTGTGGGATAAACTGGAGAGTCCTGCAGAAATGCAGAACCGGAGAGCTTCCTTAGCTACGGAGCTCGTCAAACAGCACGGAGCGGCTATACACAAGAAATCGACTATTGAAATACTTACAAAGGTAATGACGACCTCTTATACTGTTGTACATTGTTCAAAATTTATGTGTGTTTATACTAAAAATTTCACATATATTTTGGTTGCCATGGATACTTATTTGGTTAAATGAGACTTTTTCAAATGAGCTTTAACAAATTTGTTTTTTGTTTTACTCACAGGCAAAAGAAGGTGGAAAATCCCACACACAGCCACATAATTTTGAGCCTCATAGTTATGTCACCCCAACGTACTGTGATTACTGCCAACGAATACTATGGGGCATCGTCAAACAAGGATATAAAGGTGAGAGGTCATGAGTTGGCTGTCAAAGAAACACAACTCAGAAAATGTCTGAACAATGATTAAAATTTTGATACTGTAAACAGCTGTAGTTTTGTGACACACATTTTTTGTTAAAATTGGTCAATTTGTAGCAGTTAAAATTTTACTTGGGTATCACTGAGTATCATGAAGTCGGGGAAATTTCTAGCAGGGAAACCTAAACCTGTTTTTTTTTTTTTTTCTTCTATAATATTTTTTTCCAATAAATTCAGGTTGTTGATTTTAAGAGTTCTCTGCTTTGTTTTCATCCAGGTATGAATTGCCGCGAGTGTGGCTACAACTGCCATGACAAATGCCAGCACCTTGTACCAAAGCAATGCGGCAAGGTTAAAATGAGTCGAGAGTCTTCTTTCAGGCAATCACAAACATCAATGGAAGAGGTCATCAGGGTGACACCGCAAAACACGCCAATGTTATCAGGAGGTAAGTAGATCTTTATACAGATAGTATAAAGATAGTATATTTCTTGATTGATGATTTCAATCTTTATCAGATAAACCTAGTCATTTATATGACACATATTTCCAACAATGCAACTTTAAGATAAACTTTCCATTTCACATTGATTAGTACCGGTATGTACATGTAGAAGGACATGAGGAATCAACACGTGACAAACTGTATGTAAATTGTGAGGCATGGGGGCCAGATACACTCTCTTATGGTAGATACACTCGCCTATGGTAGATACACTCTCCCATGGTAGATACACTCTCCCATGGTAGATACACTCTCCCATGGTAGATTCACTCTCCTATGGTAGATACACTCTCCTGTGGTAGATACACTCTCCTATGGTAGCTACACTCTCCCGTGGTAGATACACTCTCCCATGGTAGATACACTCTCCCGTGGTAGATACACTCTCCCATGACAGATACACTCTCCCATGGCAGATACACTCCCATGACAGATACACTCTCTCATGACAGATACTCTCCCGTGACAGATGCACTCTCTCATGACAGATACACTCTCCCATGGCAGATACATTCTTCCGCAATCCTATAATACAATATATCACTTGAACAGTCATAACGGCACATCACAAAAGGGGTTCATACCTTGGTAAAGTAAAATAAATCTGTTAAATATTCTGCCTTGACATTAAAATTTTATTTCCACTCATACAGGTCAGACAGGCACGGGCTATTATGACCAGTCCTGGCATTCAGCTCGTGTGGCCGAAACTAGGACACATGAAGGATATCTCTTCAAACGAGGTGCTCTGTTGAAGGGATGGAAGCAGAGATGGTTTGTACTGGATTCTACAAAACACCAGGTTAGTTAGTATAAACCACCAAGTCTTGCGTCACTGTAATTTAGCACTCAAAATAAAATTTTTACTGATCTATTATATTGTACTGTAAATGCATTAATTATTCATTCACTGGGTTTTAATTTTGCTATTTTCGCTGATAAGTAAAATATGCTGAATTAAATCTATGTGAACATGTAAAATAACAATAAAACTGTTTCCTTGACAAATTCGTGAAATTAAAACACATTAAATATGCTCAAAACAACAAAATAGTAAAAATAAATGTCAGTGAAAATAAATGGTTTTGCAGTATGTGAAGTCCGTAGACTTATAGTCACTATTGTTTGTCTTCAGCTGCGTTACTATGAATCCAAAGAAGACACACATTGTAAAGGCTTCATAGATTTATCAGAAATTGAATCATTACAACCTGCCACGTCGTTACCTGGAGCACCCAAGAAAGCAGACAATTCAGCATTCTTTGATGTAAGTATCCTTCTCCCGTTCCTTATATCATTCATTTAACCTTGTACATAGTGTATTAACGTACACGAGTGTAGTACGTCTGTCCTTGCCATGCTCGGCGTTCCAATTGTTAACTGTGCGAGATTTAGATATGTTGTAAGATGAAGCAATCAAGATTTGCTGTATGTTTTCTTTGAGAGAAAGCTGAGTAAACATTGTTCCCATATTGAATGTATACCCTTCTTCTTGTCTTATCCTGCAGCTTAAAACCATCAGAAGAGTTTACAATTTTCTAGCAGACTCCAAAGACGCTGCGGATGAATGGATCAACAAGATTCAAGAATGCCTCTGAATGTACGGCGCTATTGCTTGCAAGGCCTTGATATCAACACAAATTCAGTATCACGGGGGAATCTTCCATTTTCAGGGTTAATTCGCCACAACTTATGTACATATTTAATATAACTATTAATTACATAAATTTTATTATGTGTATCATGTTTCCTGAAAATGGAGGTGCAGCAAACCTTTGACCTCACACGTGATGTTTGACCTTTGACGCCCTGACCCCCTACAGCTGGAATCATTAGATTACTTTACTCTCCAGTGAATTTGTTATTTTAGACTGTTGAGCCTCCCCTGGGTATCGTGGTTGGTACTCACATACTGACAGAAAAGTCTTGTCATCAGCCCTTGATACACATCATACTTACCCCATTCATATCTTTAGATATTATCCTTATACCAATCAGGCTGCCTAGATACAGGGAGGATATTTTAACCTACAAGAGCGATATTCCCAACTGTGGGGGGAAATTGAACAACACTTGTTTTGCTTATTTATTGATTTTTTTAACCACATCAAGGGTTGGATAATCCAAAGGGCTGCAGTGCATTCTGATGATGATTACATTTAGATTACAACATTATACACAAATATGAACGTGGTTATGAAATGAACAATGATTTTAACTTTCCAATTGTTTACACTACACACTCCATGGTTTGAGTTTAAATGCATTTATATGCAAACAACGACGCTTATTTACATATGATGTTTCAATATATGTATCATCTCCTGGTTGCCTGGGATTATCACAACACGAACTGTATCACAACCGGCTTCACTTTCTCGACTTCTTAAACTTGATCTAACTGTAGTATGAACGCCACAATTTCGTCTATCACCAACCCATCTCTACTGCGTAAGGTCAAAGACGTGTTGATTATCACGCGCACACAGGTACTAATGAAGGCAACCAGCATGGATACATGGTTCATACTGTTAGTTTATACAGTTTATATTTATAATCAGATTACACATCTTTGCGTTATAGAAGTTTGTTACATTGCATTTGACAATCACATTAATATCACATCACTGACATTTACATAATATTTGACGTAGTTCAAAGTTCATCACGACAAGATAAAGTGAAATGCACCTTTGGATTATCTCGCCTTGACATCATATCGTCAGGTAACAACGTCAGTCGGTTTTAACTACATTATGGAAACGTAGTGGTATATCATTGGTGTCACACATAATGCCGAAATTTCACACACTTGCTTGCCGTTATATTTTACGAGAATTTTATTTAAAAAAAAATGCCTATACCCTATGCCACGGCTGAATCTCATGTGCAATGTTTTCTTTTAATATTTCTAGATAGCTTAACAATTTGTCAACGCAGTATGGGTTTTTTTGACCCAGTATTTTCCATTTGAAAAAAATCAAATTTGCCATAATGAAATCAGTGTAGTAAGTTCAAATTGTATTAATTTCAGTCGTAGCCTGCAATTGTTAATATTTTAAGTTACTGAACTTTTTTTTTTTTTTAAACCACAACCTGCAATCGTGAATAAATTAATTTAGTATATTTAAGCTCAATGGACATGCAACTCATTTCTAGTGAACTGGTTGTGCCAGAGCTTGGAAAATATGCATTTTCTCTGTGATGAATTTATTTGCAAGTCTCTTAATCCAGGGACTGGTGCATGTCGTTAATAATTAATTTTACAGCAGAATAAAACAATTGGGGATAGTTATAAGAAAGAAACAATATTTTATTCTTTTTAAAACTCAGTGTTTGTTTATCACAAGAGAGTATTTCCCCTGAGGCTGGTTGGTTGTCCTTGTTAGGATTCTTTTTTTTTTTTTTTAAATTAAATTACATTTTCTATAGTGTTAGATGAGCAGTTGTCGTTTTGGATAATGTCACTAGATTACATGTGCATTCTGTAGTTTTCAATTTTGTGCAGTTTGTAAATTTTGTATAAAATTCTAGGATCCTCCCTAAATTTGAGGAACCCCTATTTGACATATTTATTGTTAGTTTGTACAGTATTGTGTATTTTTTATTATTCAACAAAACACAAGTCACCCTTGAAGTACTGGTTGGTTGAATATTTTCATCACAGGTTACAGGAAGTGATTTTAATCCCGTTGGTGCATGTGAACTTTGACATTGAATAATTATTATTTGACCTCATTCTGGATGTAAATTATCGGCATGTAGCTTTTCAAAGTCATGTGACCTGCTTAGTATTTTAAAAACAACAACCAGTCACAGAGCTCTTTTAATCACATGGTCATTTTTGGAACATTACATAAAGATATTAAAATATTAATTTTTTTCTGTATATAGTGTTTTTATTTCTACTATGTGCTTGCAACGATATGTACATACACAACTCCATAGCCGCACCTTGCAAATTTATTGCACACAGTGTTTTTTCACCAATTATGAATTCGTCCATTATTCAAATATAGAAAAATTGGGTTTATTTAATTGGTTTTCCGGGTAACAGCTGATTAAGTAATCAGTACTCTTACTCACTTTAGGTTGTGTTCTTAATTGGACAAAAAAGAACTATCAACCTAGGATGGAATATACCATATTAAACAATAAGTATTCATAGTGATATTGAAATCATAATGTAGTAAAACTATTTGAACACTTGCACTCAAACCACATCAGATCATACTGGGATGAATGCAGTGAGTCGGCTATGTTCACAGTGATAAATGCAATTATCAAACCCAACATCGTGATAAGTTTGTACATCGAGGTGTGTGTGTGTAATTCTCAATTGGACACGTCTAGATAAAGTGACACAGCTAGATGGAATGGAATGTTTATGCTCCTTGTAACAAATTGAGCCTTTGTCAACAGTAATGCCAAAGAGAGCACATGGGCATCATAGGGCCCCCTCGAATTTTGTACATACACATACATGCCTAAACTACTATGTTCACTATGTCGACATTCCTTTTCGGGGGCAGAAATGCTGGATTTTGCTAAAATTCTATGCTGGTAAACAATTGATGAGGCAAATGTTTTTTAATTAAAACGGCAAATGGTTAAAAAGACAACACAAAGTAATACATATATGTATATGAATTGAAACTACGGTACAACAATCATGGGTATAATCAAGACATATTTTCTCAAATTTGAATACAATAATTAATTATTAATAAATATGCATGTATTTAAGAAATTAACAAATCCAAATTGGTAGTCTTAGAATTGTCATAAATTACAGGAAAATAAACATTTTTTTTAAATAAAACGCTGAACAGCTAATATAGTGATGAAAAAAAAGTATTGATGTTGCATATGTATTATAAATTCACAATAGTTAGAATATTTATTGAGCAATCCAGTGATGGCGTTAACAATTTAAACAAGTGAACATCATCTCTATATATAAACAATCAAGCTTCCCAAGGTCGACACAGAACACAGAAGTTATCTATCAAGACAATTTAAAAAAATGTTTTATTCTGGGCATGTTACTAATAAAAAGAACCTTCATTTCTTATATCTTAGATTCTATAAATACAAGTCATTTGTTTGAATCAGAATCTTTAGTATTTGAAGCCACATCACCCACTCATGAATGTAACCTTTGACCTAAACCGGTGTCGTCATACTTGATTTTGTTAGCTATACAATTTTTTTACATGGTACATTTACAGCTCACACATTTTGTGATGTAATTTATTTCTCTGTTTTCCAATGACAACACCCAACATGAAATAAGTATAGGGCCTATGACTTTGGTGTAGGGTGTGGTGTAGACGTTTTAGCAACTATTCTCTATATTTCTGGGCTTGACATGAACCAATCATAATACTATATTTCAATTTGAATGAAAACAAAGCATGGAACTTCACAAATTTTTTAAAAAGATTTTATAAAATAACGTACATGTTTTTAATATTCTCTGATCAATCAATTTGTGTCCCTCAAATTGATTGATTAATAAAAAAAAATATTTAAACTGAGCTTTTATATGGAATTCTGATTCATAAAGTGAATAATTTTTCTAATACGTTTCCATTTTGTTATTATTAAGTATTTCTATTGAAAGCAATACAGATCTTCATTTGTGCTGCACCAGCAATACAGATTTTCATTGGAGGTGCCCAACCAATATTATCCATCAAATCCCACAGTTTTCCGAACTTCATGTAAACTTCTCCGCCCCCCGAGATCGCTCACGGAAATTTATTTCGGTAAAATACATAATTCTGATTAGTTAAGCTTGTAAAACAAGTGCCAAATTGGGGTTTGCAAAGTACATTGCATGATAACAAAATTTCTAATCGCCAAAGAGGGCGCACTTAGATACACACTTGCTGAATAGGATCTGCCAAGACATGGTGAGCTGATAACCGAATAAGGCGACATTGGCTCATGAAAATGGATCAATGCAAACTGCCAATGGAGGTACATAAATTACTCACAAAACACCATATCTCAAATACTACAATGTACTACAATTAATTTGTCAGTTTGACAAAACCAAAAATGAATATTTTCATGTCAGCTGCAAAAGTGAAAAAACACTACAGGTGTTACTGACTACATCTAATATTGCCGAAAATCGTTGCCAGGCACACTTCATCAAAATATGATAAAAATTAACTATTATTCTAAATTAAGATTGATCCATTTTTTACTAATCTTCACTGAGAACAAAATCTCAAATTACATGTGCAGTAGAGTACAATGTATTTCAGTTGTTTTGGCTTTAAAAACATTTTAGGTATTTACTATCTATATTTCATTGTTTTCAGTTAATATTTCAATATAATTCGTACTTTGAAAAGTGCACCTTTCAAGGCATTATACCATATAATGACATAGTCCCTGTTGGTCTATGGCTGAATTGAACACAAACAGGGGAACAGTATCAAGAAAATCTCGAGACAGAAGACAAACTGGCATATATATGAAAACTATTATGTATTGACTTTGTCTCAAATTGGTGCAGTATATATTCAGAGAAATTAAATCATGTCAGCCATTTTGAATTAAGCCATGAAACTAATCATCTTACATCAGTAACCCACCATGTTTGATGTTGATACCAAGTTTCAAAGAAATCAGTTGAGAACATGTTAAACTTTTGTGATTTTAAAATGAAAATGATTGCAAGTAGTCTCAGCACAACAAAGGCATTCCCTTCATCTTTATAAATATTTATAAATTTCAACGCTAAATACAACAAGCCAATGAATGAGCACAGTGTGCAACATCATTTGAAAACATTCCAATGTTATTCTATCAGTTAATGAAAACCCTTTATTTCAGATTGAATTGTGAAATTTATAAATATATAATAAACATGAATGGAATGCCTTTGTTGCACTGAGAGTAAATCCATGTCACACTTCCTTTATCTCTATGCAGTACAACTTTTCAACAGTAACATAACTAGATTTTGACTCTGCTAATGTTATGTCATTTTCGATACTTCCTGGTGAATCTGAAATACCACATGGACCCAGTAGGTGTATGCCTGGATCCACCACTGCTGTAACTGTAATCTACTTTATGGTAGATTTGGTTTGTAGACAAATACATTCACCATTTTGTACATGGGTTTTCAGCATCCATTATTGCACATGGTACATGTATAAAAAAAAAATAATGTGGTTCTTTCCACTTAAATGTTGGTGCAATGTTCATATGTATTTTTAAGGTGATTTAGACCCAGAGAGACACAAATTCCCATTGGCTACAAGTCTTGATGAAAGAGACATAAATTCCCATTGGCTACAAGTCTTGACGAAAGAGACACAAAATCTCATTGGCTACAAGTCTTGATGAAAGAGACATAAATTCCCATTGGCTACAAGTCTTGACGAAAGAGACATAAATTCTCATTGGCTACAAGTCTTGACCAAAGAGACATAAATTCCCATTGGCTATAAGTCTTGACAAAAGAGACATAAATTCCCATTGGCTACAAGTCTTGACCAAAGAGACATAAATTCCCATTGGCTATAAGTCTTGACAAAAGAGACATAAATTCCCATTGGCTACAAGTCTTGACCAAAGAGACATAAATTCCCATTGGCTACAAGTCTTGACCAAAGAGACATAAATTCCCATTGGCTACAAGTCTTGACCAAAGAGACATAAATTCCCATTGGCTACAAGTCTTGACCAAAAAGACATAAATTCCCATTGGCTACAAGTCTTGACCAAAGAGACATAAATTCCCTTTGGCTACAAGTCTTGACCAAAGAGACATAAAATCCAATTGGCTACAAGTCTTGACCGAAGAGACATAAATTCCTATTGGCTACAAGTCTTGACCAAAGAGACATAAATTCCCATTGGCTACAAGTCTTGACCAAAGAGACATAAATTCCCATTGGCTACAAGTCTTGACCAAAGAGACATAAATTCCCATTGGCTACAAGTCTTGACCAAAGAGACATAAAATCCAATTGACTATAAGTCTTGACCGAAGAGACATAAATTCCCATTGGCTACAAGTCTTGACCAAAGAGACATAAATTCCCATTGGCTACAAGTCTTGACCAAAGAGACATAAATTCCCATTGGCTACAAGTCTTGACCAAAGAGACATAAATTCCCATTGGCTACAAGTCTTGACCAAAGAGACATAAATTCCCATTGGCTACAAGTCTTGACCAAAGAGACATAAAATCCAATTGACTATAAGTCTTGACCAAAGAGACATAAAATCCAATTGGCTACAAGTCTTGACCAAAGAGACATAAATTCCCATTGGCTACAAGTCTTGACCAAAGAGACATAAATTCCCTTTGGCTACAAGTCTTGACCAAAGAGACATAAAATCCAATTGGCTACAAGTCTTGACCGAAGAGACATAAATTCCTATTGGCTACAAGTCTTGACCAAAGAGACATAAATTCCCATTGGCTACAAGTCTTGACCAAAGAGACATAAATTCCCATTGGCTACAAGTCTTGACCAAAGAGACATAAAATCCAATTGACTATAAGTCTTGACCAAAGAGACATAAAATCCAATTGGCTACAAGTCTTGACCAAAGAGACATAAATTCCCATTGGCTACAAGTCTTGACCAAAGAGACATAAATTCCCTTTGGCTACAAGTCTTGACCAAAGAGACATAAAATCCAATTGGCTACAAGTCTTGACCGAAGAGACATAAATTCCTATTGGCTACAAGTCTTGACCAAAGAGACATAAATTCCCATTGGCTACAAGTCTTGACCAAAGAGACATAAATTCCCATTGGCTACAAGTCTTGACCAAAGAGACATAAATTCCCATTGGCTACAAGTCTTGACCAAAGAGACATAAATTCCCATTGGCTACAAGTCTTGACAAACGAGACATAAATTCCCATTGGCTACAAGTCTTGACCAAAGAGACATAAATTCCCATTTGCTACAAGTCTTGACCAAAGAGACATAAATTCCCATTGGCTACAAGTCTTGACCAAAGAGACATAAATTCCCATTGGCTACAAGTCTTGACAAAAGAGACATACATTCCCATTGGCTACAAGTCTTGACCAAAGAGACATAAATTCCCATTCGCTACAAGTCTTGACCAAAGAGACATAAATTCCCATTGGCTACAAGTCTTGACCAAAGAGACATAAATTCCCATTAGCTACAAGTCTTGACCAAAGAGACATAAATTCCCATTAGCTACAAGTCTTGACCAAAGAGACATAAATTCCCATTCGCTACAAGTCTTGACCAAAGAGACATAAATTCCCATTCGCTACAAGTCTTGACCAAAGAGACATAAATTCCCATTGGCTACAAGTCTTGACCAAAGAGACATAAATTCCCATTCGCTACAAGTCTTGACCAAAGAGACATAAATTCCCATTGGCTACAAGTCTTGACCAAAGAGACATAAATTCCCATTCGCTACAAGTCTTGACCAAAGAGACATAAATTCCCATTCGCTACAAGTCTTGACCAAAGAGACATAAATTCCCATTCGCTACAAGTCTTGACCAAAGAGACATAAATTCCCATTGGCTACAAGTCTTGACCAAAGAGACATAAATTCCCATTGGCTACAAGTCTTGACCAAAGAGACATAAATTCCCATTGGCTACAAGTCTTGACAAAAGAGACATAAATTCCCATTGGCTACAAGACTTGACCAAAGAGACATAAATTCCCAATCGCTACAAGTCTTGACCAAAGAGACATAAATTCCCATTCGCTACAAGTCTTGACCAAAGAGACATAAATTTCCAAAGAAATCTCTTTCTGAGAAGAACTATACTTTATACATGGGATATCAATTGTGTTTTGGCTGTGCAAGGAAAGAGGTCGGGTCTAGAAGCACTGGCAACACAACCCTACCACTGTAACCTCTGCCACGGACACCACCCCATGCACCCATATTACGCACTCACAACTTGAAATAACAACCTCCTAGGGTGTTTCACTATATACATAACCCTCTAACTTAGAATCTATGAACATCTAGATGAAGAAAAAACATTGCTCAAGGATGAGTATTATAGACTCACAAACTCACCATTCAATAATTAGATGAACAGCAGTTTAAAATGAAATACATACAATTCTTACATAAAGTACACTGATCTTAGACCATTTTGTAGGGAAACTACCACCACTGATGAAGTTTTCACATTTTAAACACCACAGCTACTTGTGTGATTAATTTCACCATGGAAACCAGAGAGACATTCTCTAAAATGTATTATGGGATAGTCCTTGCATAAGTGGTCATAGTGGAAGAACTATTCAGAGATAGGGGTGACTGACTTCACTTTGAGGGACGTCATCAACGCCAGTTCATACGAACAACTGCAGCTACAAAACAGGTAAAGGATATTGCACACAGAGAGTAGAATTGCCATGCTGGTGAACCAAGGTATTCAATAATGGCACCCTGCAAGTAACAAGAAAATTTTATAGAATAATGAGGACTAGTTCAGAGAGACTTGATTAATATTTTAGCCTAACCACACAAATGTTCATATCCACTCACTGTATGCCAATCCACTAATGCCGAGAATCTATGAGGTATTTCCACTTGCTATACACTATTCCACTAACACCTAGAATCTATGCGATATTCATCTTACCGGTACTATATGCTACTCCGAAGATGCCTAGAATCTATGTGAGATTCAATTCATATACTCCACTAATGCCTAGAATCTATGTGAGATTCAATTCATATACTCCACTAATGCCTAGAATCTATGTAAGATTCAATTCATATATTCCACTAATACCTAGAATCTATGTGAGATTCAACTCATATATTACACTAATGCCTAGAATCTATGTGAGATTCAATTCATATACTCCACTAATGCCTAGAATCTATGTGAGATTCAACTCATATACTCCACTAATGATTAGAATCTATGTGAGATTCAACTCATATACTCCACTAATGCCTAGAATCTATGTGAGATTCAACTCATATACTCCACTAATGCCTAGAATCTATGTGAGATTTAACTCATATACTCCACTAATGCCTAGAATCTATGTGAGATTCAACTCGCATATACTCCACTAATGATTAGAATCTATGTGAGATTCAACTCATATACTCCAATGATGCCTAGAATCTATGTGAGATTCAACTCGCATATACTCCACTAATGATTAGAATCTATGTGAGATTCAACTCGCATATACTCCACTAATGATTAGAATCTATGTGAGATTCAACTCATATACTCCACTAATGCCTAGAATCTATGTGAGATTTAACTCATATACTCCACTAATGCCTAGAATCTATGTGAGATTCAACTCGCATATACTCCACTAATGATTAGAATCTATGTGAGATTCAACTCATATACTCCACTAATGCCTAGAATCTATGTGAGATTTAACTCATATACTCCACTAATGCCTAGAATCTATGTGAGATTCAACTCGCATATACTCCACTAATGCCTAGAATTTATGTGAGATTCAACTCATATACTCCACTAATGCCTAGAATCTATGCGAGATTTAACTCATATACTCCACTAATGCCTAGAATTTATGTGAAATTCAACTCATATACTCCACTAATGCCTAGAATCTATGCGAGATTCAACTCGTATACTCCACTAATGCCTAGAATCTATGTGAGATTTAACTTATATACTCCACTAATGCCTAAAATCTATGTGAGATGCAACTCGCATATACTCCACTAATGATTAGAATCTATGTGAGATTCAACTTGTATGCTCCACTGATGCCTAGAATCTATGCGAGATTCAACTTGTATACTCCACTGATGCCTAGAATCAATGTGAGGTTCAACCCTTATACTCAACTAATGCCTAGAATCAATGTGAGATTCAACTCATATACTCAACTAATGCCTAGAATCTATGTGAGATTCAACTTACATACTCCACTAATGCCTTGAATCTATGCAGGATTCAACTCAATGTTGATAAACTAATGCCTAGAACCCACACTGCATTCTACTCACTATACGTCACTCCCACAAAGATTCTAGGTGCTTAGTGGTAGTGTAAATGGAGAGGTATATAACAAGTGACATATTGTTAGCGAAGAGATGTGGAATGCCACATAGATTGCAGGTAACAAATCATTTCATTAGTGTACATGCATGTGTAACTGTAGTTTGATGGTTAATATAACTTTAACTTATGTTGCTGGTGAGTATTTCCTCAAACTTCAAACAACGACAAAAACTACATGTATATAATGACACCCCCATCCCCACCCCCACCCCACACACACACACACACATACATACATACTCACATACAAGCTTACTATTCTACACTATATTACTGACTGTTTACAAAAGTGTTTGAGCTAATCTTACCCATCCACCACGACTGATGATCCAGGCTGCAAATACTTCTACCAAAAACTTGACAATCTCCCTGATTAATCGTGTCATCCACCCTGGTAGATACTGGCTCATCATAGAGTTAATGGCCTGAAATAGAAACACTATTGAATTCTCATTTATGATATAGCGCCCTCTATCCAACAAAACCTATACTGGGTCATCTTCGTACAGTATAGCTTTCATACAACCTGTTATCATTTTGCATTTGCAACATGCATTCATGTCATATACCCATTCATCAAGTTCAGGTCATGCATTTATTACCATTTCATCATGCTCAAAGGCGATGCAAAGGCTATACATCTGCGAAACTGATAGGCTTGGGTGAAAGCCATACTGTGTATAATTTCTGTGAATATTAATTTTTTACATTTTATTTTATTTCCACAGATTTGAATTACAGAAAACATAAACTGTACAGATATCTACATACGTAACGTGTTACTCACTTTGACACACATTCGATATGCAAAATAAAAGAGCGCCACCACACGACCCCAGTTTACAATGCCATCATCAAATATCACCCTGGCAACCGCAATCACTGCATCAACGCTACAATTAGTAGGCACCCTGTCAATCATTCTGCAAAGAAAAAGACACAAAACAATGTCTTATTTATATAATAACCCCTTTAAATACCAAAGCCTTCTTGTGTCACAATTTAACCTACAGAGGTGCAATTTTATTTACTTATTTTCATCAATAATTGATTAATATCTGTTGGCATTGGAAATTACATCCATCTGGTCAAAATTATAGTAAAATACATAAAAATGCACACTAATATAAGAGTTAATAATTTGGACAAAATAGACAAGTGAGCATGATGATATGTGTCTAGTATAATGATTAAAACTTGCATACTGCGCCAAGATATATATTTCAGTCACAGTTCCACACGTATATCAGTCAAATTAAAACAAACCATTACACTATGTACACCCGAATGTAACTGTTAAAAGATTTTATAAAGAAATAAGCGAGGTCCTTAGGCATGCGATCCTATTCAAAAAAGCTACCAGAGACAAATGACTTTTCTCAAGTCCCCTCAAACTTCCATTCTGCCAAGAGAGGGCGCTGGAATGCATCATTCACATGATTCGAACTGCACGGAGTTCGCGTATATTGGGGTCAAAAGTCAAACACGGCGACTACATAGATGTACGTGAATTGCTCAAAATTTTGTCTATTTGACACATTTTGTAAACTGTATAAAATCAATTTATATTGTGCCAGTTCTAACACATTTTGTTAAAATTTAAACATATTACAAAGTATGGTTCCAATACAACATGACTTGACATGATTTCCCATCTACAGATGCAGCATAATGTTAATGGGCATTAATAGTTCTGTGAGATAAAATGACAAACATTTCCGCTCTTCAATGTTAGATTTTATGAGGATGACAAAATCACAGTGTTTTGATTATTTGATTTATAGAAATGTTTCAAAAATTGAATATATATGTGTTTGCTATATATTTTTGTTTGAGTATGTAAAAGTAATACATATGTATTATAAAAGACAAGTAAACAGTTGTGTCCCTATAAAACAATAATGCGTATTTTTTGAGAAAAATACGAAAACAAGAAATTAACAAGCACTGTGATGCTGAAATGTTTTCAGTTTGTCTGTTAAGTACTTTTCTCTATATCGTATCCTGTGTGTATTGATAAACCAGAATACATGTATTGTGTGTGCCCATTTAGGGTGGAAATGGAATACACAATACAAAGAACTCAGAAATCATGAAATTACCTAGTCATTCTTTTCACAGTCTGTTTCACTTATTATTTCTAAAATTAAATGCTAGGGGACAATCACAACAGAATCTCCAGTTGCCCTTATATCGTTTTCTACCTTTGATCTCTGATGAATATGGTCTGAAGCTAAAGTTTGATACAAAATAATTCAAAACTAGCATGCTTTGTGCAATCTTCTTTCTTTTCATAAAGATTTAGAAACAATTCAAAGTGGTGTTTCCATATATATCAGGGAACACACAAAAACATTATTTGGTAATTGTTAAGAAGTGAACTGTGAATCAAGAGTTTTTAAAAATCACTGCCGCAACACTCTAGGTGTCATTTATTCTGTGATATTAGTATTATAAAGAGAATGTAAAGATGCCCTGTGTCATGAAAAAATGGTGGTTGATTATAGTGACAAATTTATACCTTGTCAGAGGTGTGTCAATGATCAAAATAATTTGCAAATGGTGTAACAAACACTGAGTTAAGTATGCTTTCCAGCTTTTGAATTAAAATAGAATAAAATGATTCAGCTCTTGTGAAAAACATGAACACAACAGGATATATATTTCATACCCAACAAGCGACACAATAAGGCTATATAATTGAGTCATATAACTCTCAAGCTAATCCATTTCAATTATTTGAAATATGATCTACATGTACCTCTGCAGCTCATAGTCTCTGTCCATTTCATCTGCTATTGTCCGTAGGGTAGCTCCAATCTGCCCCCAGTTTTCTTCTTGCATAGGAGTAAGAACATCAGGATCTTGTATCTCCTCCATGGTCGGTGCATTCTCTATTCCATCACGTTGGAATCGCTCTATGATGAACTCCATTAGTAGTTGTGTAGCCTGTGCGCCAATCACGTCTTGTTCTTGGCTTTGCTGTCTCTCGGCCCCACCTACAGCACCTGCATTCAAGAGTTGAAATATGCTGGTAAGACAATTTACAGATGGGAGATGCAGAAATAATAGAAATTATTTCTGTGAAAAATTGCATGACATGCAGTTTAATGATCAGCCAGAGATTGCCATGATGCTATCAACCAGTTTTATTGTTAATTTTGTATTTGAAAAAAACAAACAATACATACCTTCATCTTCTCTTAGATATTCATCCGGTGGTCCTCCTTCGGCCATTTTCTATTAATTCTTGAAAACATAACAGATATATATATCATTATCATTAATAATTATACATCTGTCACCATAACGCCATAAGTTACAGCATGCCGTAATTTTGCAGTATTGCACAGGGTATTTTCATCCTACCATATTAGAAATCGTGAATTCCAAATATGGAACAATTACGGACATAAGCGTTCTCTAATAATAAAAAACAAACATGGCTGCCCCCGGGTTTGACTGGACCCCACACGAAGAAGTTTGATAAATCTGTTATAAAGGTTTTGGATTTTGACATTCCCATGATGTATTCCTGGGAGGAAAAGATGTATACGGTATTAATAAGGTTATTACGAGGATACTGCAAAGTAGGCACTCAGACAATACATGGCGGCATTAACCTCCGCTGCACGTCGGTTGATACTCCTGCTGTACTGTCTTTGTGCATACTTTGCAGTGTCCTCGTAGTACATTTTGTGTAAGATACTAAAATTGTGTGAACATTTAGCTTAATTATCGACAAAACTTGTATTTAAACAATAATAGCAACCTGATATTTTTTTATGACACTTTTTTTTTTCGTTTTTGCAATAATTTATTTACGCTTATTTGTTAATCTGAATAGACCATTCTATGTTCACTGTGAGACGGATCCCACATTATGTGTAAAATTGAACGTAAAAATAGTGTGAATTTTTGGGTATTGCCATACTTAATAAAGTGCTTTACACATTTGATGTTGGTCAATTTTGATGAAGTAATGGTATCTCAAGGGTATTCAATATAATTCCCCTCTGAATGATAGGCATTTAGACATTCTTTGAAAGGTTCAAATGCAAATCCTTCAATTTTTCCTCGACATTCATTTAGTCCAGACTTTTCACACAATACCGTAAGATACCCAGTGAGCTGAAAATTATTTTTTGTATACAGTCATTATGCGCACATTTTTGTTCTCTTTTCAAATAAAACACAAAATATTCCAATCCAATCCTAATTTTCAAATGAGGAACCAACTAGTTTTTTTGTTTTTTTTTTTTTTTATGTCACAATAAATCAACTGATTAACACAATTTTAATGCAAATACATTTTGGGTAATGACATTGTTTTGTTCATGTTTTCTCATTTATTGTGTTTATATCAATCTCACAAATACGTGATGGAGGGCGTCTGGGGTGGATCAAATTAAAATTACAAAATTTTAATTATGAGTCGACAAAAATGCACCATAAAACTTCTATATGACTCGCCAAATATGGCCACATCCTCACATTCTCACGTTTGTATGGTCATAATACTAATAGTACGAAAACAAATATCCTAACGTTCCGAGTCATCACGCACTCTGGCAAGAAGAATTACTAAGTACACTGAAGGATGGGGACTGGGTCACTCACCGGAAAGTGTTTTTTGTTATGTATATAAAAACAGAAGAGCTAGGCAGGATCGCTGATCACACTGCTACGTTTACGTCTGCAGTAGAAAATGTGGTATCCGTAGCCGTAGTACACCTGACCCGAAAACTTGCTACTACCGGTAGTACTAAATCAATCCACTACGACCAGCACAATACTGTTGTATTCCGTCGGCGTATTTTTTTTTTCAGGTTGAAAATGCACACCACAATGTATGTGGAAATAGTTATTTGATCTCCCCCAAACCAGGAAATCGATTTAAGTACAGAGCGCTTTGTTCAGAAGAAGATGTAACTTACACCCAACAAGCGACCTGACCCAGCTGTCAATAGATGTCAGAGGTGAGTTAAATAGCGCCATCTACGGTACATATCATATACTAGATTGTACGCATAAAGTTGGCAACAGACCAGGGAGCTGTAATGAGCCGAGCAGCGCTAATAAATTATTCATGAATCATAATCCACGTAATTCCCTACTCAAAAACAGGGGGTGGAAACCGCTACACAAACTTTCATAATCGCAAAGTAAATAGCCGCGTCCATCATATCATCAAAATCAGACCACTAGACGCAATTTCCAATTCTGATTCTTAAACACAAATTATCAAATATATTATAAAAATGTAAAATGTAATTAGGAATTTGCTTTACCTGTAAAGTGTAAAAATCTAGTTTTTACTGTAAATGGAACTTTCATTTTATTTCCTGTGAAAACGTTAAAATCCCTTATTTTATTTCCTGTAACCTGTACCAGCTATCCCCCCTTGTACCTCCGGGAAACAGTTGACTTATTTCGGAATCAATATAATAATGTGACATTGAAACCCAAAAATGGGGATAGATTTTTTGCCTGGCTAACTTTCTTAATACTTGTAAAAGCAAACTGATCGTTATACCTGGAAATGTAGTATCATAGTCATTTGCGTAACAATGGCGCTCCGTAAACTGGGAAAGTAAGGGTTTATTGAACAGACTCTGTATATTAACAAACTAAACTAACTAGCGACCTATTTCTGGTCAGAATTATTGCAGAAATATTTATTGATAAAACAGACAAAGACAAGATAAAAGAGAGATATGTACTTAATAATATTGGACTCATCCAGGAACAGGCATAATTGGCCGTTATAATATGGCGCTGTTTAAATAAGAGTGTCATGATATGGACATGATAAAGGAATGACATATTAATCGCACACAATCTCCAAAATGTTAATAAATTCAAAACTGTTAATGGTATTCAGTGTTCGTCAAACATTTGATGTTTGAATTTTTAGTTTCAGTTTCTTTCTTTTGTATGCGGGCGCATTAACTCATTCCTACTAAGACTAAACATATATTAGTGTTTTTTTTAAATTCTATAATCACTATAAATTAAGCAATGCCAATTATGATATCAGGTTGAGAACTCAAAAAGTCCATACTTGTGTTGAGTGATTCGGAGCATTAGGACAGGATCTTAGTTTATTTTATTTTATTTTATTTTATTTTATTTTATTTTATTTTATTTTATTTTATTTTATTTTATATGTTAATTATTTTTTATATATTCTTATTTTTAAGTATCGGTAATCGCTAGTGTGCGATAATTAAAATAATATAAAATAAAGATTATATAAAACATAGTAAAACAACAACAACAACAACAACAACAAAGAAGAAATAAACTCACGTAAAACACATCAGATTTTAATCTGATTTGACTCGGAGTTGACATTTTGTATATCAGACATTCTTTCAGAAATCAAAGCGTCATAATCGTCGCATATATAATATGAACGTCGCGCTTCAAACTGCTAGAAATGCATGTATATAGACAGTCGGAGCTGGTAATCATAGGCCTAAACTATGAGGGCGCTATTTGAATATCTCGTTTTATTGTCCCACCTGGTCACATAAACGTAAATTACAGCTATATTTCAGACAATCAGTGGCCGATTATTAATGTGGTTACAATATTGCGTCAAAATGTGCCTGAGTGAAAATATGTGAAATTCATTTCAAACAGTTTGTACGATATGTATGGTGGGTGTTTGTTTTTAAAATTCACTTTAATTTGTATACACATTTTAATTTTACACTTCACCTTTTATTGCATTTGTAGCTATATTTGAAATGTCATTTTTTAATATAAAGTAAAATCTATATGAAATTTAAAACATTTATTAGAATTACCAAGTTGCGTCATTTCAAAGCCGCAAATGCAATACAGCTTAAGAAGAAATTATGGGTTTTCTTTTATGCGAAACGCGGAGTGTACCGGTGACCTGTGGTTCTGGCCAACTCTCGATTATTTCATTGATTAGTACATCGAAAACCTGTCCATTTTTAATTAATAATAATAACTTGATCATTGGTCGACATTTCCCTGAAAATCTAGTTAGGAAACCCACATTGTTCTCACATGAGGCGGATCTGCGCGATTTCTCACTAGAGATGACCAATGTAAGAAATTAGATCTGATTTTTTAGTTTCATTATCAGGGGATAGCGCGAACGCAGTCCCCCACTAACATAAATTATGCGCCCGAGTCGCCCACATTTGGGGCGATCGCAGGTGTCAGCCCAGCCGAAGTGCAATGGGAGGGCCTCTCCCTGAGGGAACCGCCTCCATGATCACGGTTAACCCCTACGCCAGGTAAGTATGCCAATGACTGTTAACAATGGAGAACTGTATTGAATGAAACAAAACAGACATCACGGTGAGTCGCAAAGCTAACTGCAAAAATCGTATTCTAACTAGTAGTTGCACACAATAGACTGGTAATGTCATGACTTAAATATTAACCACATGATTTTAATGGTCGCTCATGGACATTTAACTACAAGAAATGCGTTGTATTTACTGAAAATTCATGACAAACTTCACCACAAAGGATTCTGGGTAAAGATTATGCACGCATCAAACAGCCCTCACGGCGTTAAGCGCTCAAAGTCACGCGAGACCCTTTATATATAACAGTGGTCCTAGAAAAAAGGCCATCATAATATTGCTAATCAGCGTACAGCCATCATCTTGGGTGAAAGATACAGTAAACGTGCACATTTCACTATTTAGGACATCGAAAACCTGTCCATATAATATATATATATAATAATAACTTGATCATTAGTCGATATTTCCCTGAAAACCTAGTTAGATTCGCAAATAGAGAGGAAAAGTAATACATGCATTAAGAAAAAAAAACAGAAACTGCATTTAATAAGATGGTGGATGAATTACATTTGATGGTAGAGCGGGGGTTAGCCTGAATTGTTTACACAGATATATGGTTTATTGAAAAATCACTATTTTATCGATTTGTTGGTCAATGTTAGTTAGCAGTTGACATGTCCCGTTCATTCCAGGCACTCGTGTCTTTACTTCTACCTTGTGCTCGAAGTGGGACTGAGGGGGGGGGTCGACGATTATCCACTTCCGGTTAGCAGAAACATGCAGATTTTAAGATACCTAACATATGTTGATTCTATACGAACGACCGAGGGTTACTAAATCATCCAAATCTGATTAAAATATGATGTATTGTACGGCATAAATTTAATTTAATTTTATATATTCCATTTTATTCTTACTATATATTTTGTAATTGTTTTTATTATTATTTCGAACATCTTATTTTGTATTACTGTCGCCACATACTTGCAGATGCCACGATGCTCAGTATGCGGCGATACAAAACAAGATGTAGATAATAATACTAGTAAAACATATTATTATACAACTGTCACCGTAACGCCATAAGTTACAGCGTGCCGTAATTTTCTCGGGTTTTTTACGGGGTGTTTTTTTCATCCTACAAAACAGACAGTACTAAGACAGTACGCCGCGCATCGACCTCCGCTGCGTGCCTGTCGATACTCCAGCTGTACTGTCTTTGTGCATACTTTGAGGTATTCTCGTAATAACCTCATATTATTTTACATATTGCTCAACTATGTTGAGTAATACGAGTGTTCATGTTATTAAAATGTTGGAACCTCTCCAAAGACGCTCGATGAAAATGATATTAAATCCGGAACTATCTTCATCGATAAGAAATATTGATCTGGAACTAAACTGGTTACTGCTATCTGGCCTCCAAACGCAAGGACTGGCTTTTAGAGGCGACTGACTGTATATCAATGGTTTGTCTCAATTTAACAGTTAACACAACGATGTTAAGGTTATACATTCCTTGACTTGCTATTTTGAAATCTGCTTGTATGCAGTTTTTATTTGAGTAATGTAATTCATTATCATAATGCACTAACAATGCATTTTTCTTTTAATTTCTGTAATTTTGTTTTCGAAGTTTTTACTCGACCATCATAGGTTGTACTACGCCAACTGATTTGACAGTGACTGTATTATTTTGTTTTTCTGGACCACCCGTTTTCAATTTTCAATCTTGTGCTTTAAATTGCCTATTTGTAACATTTCTCGATTTTCTTCCCGAGATAAAGTCTCAGAATAGAAACAATTTACGATACATGTGGGAATGTGAACATTAGACGATCTGAAAATGGGGGAGGGGGTATCAAACGAATATGCTTTTTGGTAGCTGCAGCATAAACATCCCAGACAGTTTATGTGTTTTCATTTGGTGCCACGAAGATCAATTACAAGCATTAGTATATGACAAAAAAAAAATACCAAGAACTGATTCCCTTTAATTCATGTGACCCCGGTGACTTAACTGATTCCTCACAAGATATTCAGCATCATGGTCTATATTATCATGTCTTTGTCATCTTACTTTCTGTCTCTTCTCGTGTGACATCATCCAGGACATCACATGATTACCCACTTAACCTAAATCGCCAACACGTCACGACTATTTCGAATGCACATCATGTCTGGCAATGGCATGACGTTGACAAGACGTAACAACTTGAAACACATTCAATGATAATAAATGTGGACAATTTAGTCAAGTGTTAACTATTATTAGAATTCAGGCCAGGTTGTCTGGGGGTTCACTGATAACGTTTCATAATTGTGGTTTGTGATTACGTTTTTAACAGTTAACGTTCTTATAAGCCGATCCCTATGTAACGAACTTTTATTAGATATAATATTTATATTGCATCCATTTAAAACAAAAATTCTTCAGGAAATACAATAACATTTTACAGGGAAAAATGTTAATACAGGGAAAAATAATTAATCAAATTATTACCTAATTTAATTCTGTTAATTTAACATTTGTATGTGTAACAATTGGTAAAGTCTTACTATGAACACTATCTGTAATATTGTGATGAATGCATGTGTTTTGGCCATCATGTCACCTGATTTCGATATTTCTTTATTACGACCTAAACTTAATCACAGTTTCTTGTAAAATAAAATATTACCTGAGTATATAAATAGCAAAAACCAGATTTTTCACCATTTATACGCTCACATGATATTTTATTTTATTCAGCTATTTGATTATTGGCATATTGGGGCTTGGCCGATCCCTGGTACATCATGACCATTTCACAATGTAAGAACGAGTTTACATCCTGGAATGGCCACGATGTACCACGGATCTTGGCCACAACTCAGACTAGTAGTCTGAGATCACAAGCAGAGAACATCCGTACAACGAATATGTTCTTCTATAATATATGGCTTACCGGGGGTATTTGCTAAGGGATTGTCCATTTTTAACTTGTAGGGGGGCGGATGATTTTTTTCAGAGTGGTGCCCCCTTAGGAGTCTGAGGTAAATTTTCTGGCTCCATCTAAAATGTTCCATTCTCCCACTTTATGAAGTGCAGATTACAACACCAATTAATATCAAATATGTTGATTGTTACCACGATTCGACAATGATTGAAGTTGTATGCAATTAGCAAACTTATTCCTCAAAACTGTAGGGACAATTTATTATCCTCAGGACAGCTTTGAACGCAAACTCTTATGCGACCAAATACCATTGCTAAATGCTATACTGGCAAACATTATAACTCATGTGTGTCAAACGGTGTTTATACCGAGGGTATTTGCTAAGGGATTGTCCATCTACAATTTGTAGGGGCAGATGATTTGTTTTCAGAGTGGTGAACCCTTAGTAGTCTGAGGTTATCCATCCAAAATGTTTCATGCTCCCACTTTATGTACGAGGTGAAGATTAGAACACTAATTAATATTGAAATGCTACCTTGATTCACAGAATTATTGAAGTTGTATGCAATTAGCAAACATGATCCTCAAAAACCGAAGGGACAATTTATTATTCTCACGATGACTCTGATCTTATGCTACCAAAATTCATCGCTAAATGCTATACGGGTAATTAAAACACATTGTGTGTATTTATATGTATTTGCGCATTTCATTTAAAGTAAGCGGGAGGGTCATCACCTGCGATGATAACAACACACGCTAAGAACGCAAAGGCTCATGGGTAGACGCTTGTTTGTAAACAATGACACGCTATGGCCACCTGACACATGCGTAGGTGACGACACCCCCGCTTTAAAGAAATGTGGCGAGGAATCAATGAACAAAGCATCTACTTGATGTGTGAATTTAATTAGTGCAAATAAACTCTCGCCAATATGAAGTCGGATTTTATTATTTTCGGCTCACGGCCCTTCAAAATGCCAGTGTGGACGGACCAATTTCATTATTCCCTATCACATGGACACTTTGAATTATAATATATTGTTTTGGTATCTGAAAATTTACCTACTATTTAGTTGTATTAACAGACAGATTAAGAGTGATCAGTTGATGACATTATTATGTGTACATACATGCGGATGAAATTGATGGCGACAGAGTGCTTTGTGAATAACGGTCATCATGCTTTATATCATATGAACTTGATTGATTGACACTTCCCCACTCATTACATGTCTTAAAGGGCGGTGGTCGTCGCGCCGCGCATGTGCGTCATTTATGTTGATAAACATTGATTTCCCCACAGTTAAATGCGCTCTTCAAATGGAAATTACAACTATGAGTTTTGATCTGGGCGTAACGTGCACTAATTACCACAGGTGACTACTTCGATGCCTTCCAATCACCAACAAAATTAAAGCTTGGTAATGACTCAGTTTGTACTCAAAGTCGACATCTTTGTTCATATGAGACCTATCACAGTGTTTGGGGACTGTGGACCCATGCATGCTATGCGCGACGACCACCGCCCTTTACCCATACACTCCAAGTGCCCACGAAGCTGCATCTATACATTAAAGGGTGGTAGTCGTCGCGCTGCGCATGTGCGACATTTGTGTTGATAAACATTGATTTTCCCACAATTCAATGCACTCTTCTAATGGAAATCTCAAGTATGGGGATTGGCATGGGCGTGATTTGCACTAATTACCGCCAGTGACTCTTTCGATACCTTCAATCACCTGAAAAAATACCTGATTAAAGCTTGGTAACGTTGATTTGCACAACAGTCAAAGTCGCCATCTTTGTTTATATGAGACCTATATATGTCGTGCATGCGCGGCGCGACGACTACCGCCCTTTAAAGAAATTATGAATTCTCAATCAACAATTGGAAATTTATAATTTCATTTAGTGTGTGATTGTATACAGAGAAAAATACACATGCTAAAACTTGTACATTGTGACCTGTTCAGTGGCGGGCATGTACATGTTTCTAGTACAAATAATTTCACATTTCGACTTGTAGCAATATTTAATATTGAGAAAAGGTTGGAATATTTTCCAGAATTTCGATATAATAACTTTTTATAAACAAGTCACGAAAGATGTCTCTGTGAGTGGCCCCTTAATCGCATCGTTCACCTGACTTCAAAATATTACCGGCAGCCAGACAGAGAAACCATGTATAGAAACAGTATTGATGAATAATTGACTACTTGAAACGTTTTCTTAATGGCAGTCTTACTTAAAAAAAATAAACATGGCAGACATGAATTGGCAAGTAAGAGAAAATTTACACATGAAAAATTACAAATATAAACTGTGGCACATTTTCAAACAGACAAAACCAGACTATAGTTTGAGGGAAATAAAGAAAAAGTTCTTGTAATAGCCATAACACTGTTATTGACAGTAAAAGCAGTGACGGCTACCATACAGTCTTAGTGGGACAAAGTTGCCAGTCATTTTTTTACTGTCTGTTTTTCACTGGGCGATTATTTCCCAGGATTAGTTCATGAACGAATAATCATATAAAGCATTCACTGATTTCTATTAAAGGGTGAGATTAAAACTTCTATTGTATCCAAACCACGGTTACTAAAAAAACGTGGTTTAGCATAATAAAAAAATTAAAATTAGAAATTAGTGCCTCTTTAAATATTTGAAGAAAAATTGATGCCCGCGGAAAATTCTTCGGGCCTCCCTGGAAGTTTTCAATGGGCAGTCCCTATATAAGGATTTTGACGTCACTGTGTGCGTGTGTGTGCTTTATCTGATTGAAGGTCATTCAATGTCATGCTACTGGCGGAAGCTTGTTGGGTTATACTATTATCGAAACAGGGTGACCTATTTACACCTATTTTTATCAAATACAAATCTCGTTTCTTTTAGCATGTACTTCAATAATATACCTCCCTCGGTACTAGCTATGAAAATCAACGTAGTTTTAAAGATCGTTTGTTGTCCCCATTCATCCTGATATACCCCATCATAAAATGGTACTGCCCATCTTATTTCCGTCAAAGGAGAATATGTACCTTCTCTGTAAACCGGTGTGGTAAACAAGCCAAACAAGAATGTAATGTGTGTATTTTTCCGTCAAATTTCAACTCGTTTATTTGTAGGAAAGTATAGACGCGCCAGAATACCAGTTGCATATGACCAAGAGGCAGGGAGAACCGTGCATCTCATATTGTCGGTAGACACGTTCCCGGAACATACTAAAGTCAGTTCGGACTACGATACCAGTGGCTAACTAACATTGTGAACGTTCCGACAAAACATGTCCTGATGAACTCGTGTCTTTGAAATCACTGGATTTCTTGACAGATCTGAAAACCACAACATGGATGTGCCGTCTGGGAAAGGAAAGCCATGTAGGTTGGATGAAGCAGGTAATCAAATCATTATTTTTTTGAAATGTTAGCTTACGCAAATACAAAATGCGTTTCATGGGAATAAATGTTACGCAGTAAACGGCGTATAAGTGGTCGTTGCTATGGAAAAGAAGCGAAAGAACGTTCTTTTGAGGAATATAAATTTTATGAGCATGACAGAATCCTTTAAATAGCGTATTGGCGCAATGGTGAACTTCGCATTTTGTAATGGCGTGGTATTAATCCGCTGACCCACTTTCTGGGCCTGTTCTTTAGTGTGTGACTGTGATATTCACACTTTAGTTATACATTGGAACAGTCCACTGTGGTTTGTAGTTCCATAGTCACACCATGGAGGTAGAAAATCTCTTTTCTACCTCCATGGTCACACACAGTCATTCTATCATAGGTAGAGGGACATAGAGCCACGGTGGTTTATCTTGTCGCATTGTTATTCTCCCGAGCTTTAATAGTGTGATTCACTTTCACTAATTGTTACTAACTTCACAAAAGGTAACTGTGATTGTAAATTATCAGCAGTCTAGTCATTGTCACGTGTCATTTATTATGGGTGGGTGTACTCGTGTACTACATATGTATGTCACATATACTGACCATGAGGATGAAGCAAGGGATTGTGGGGAAAGTGTGAGGTCGATTCCCCTGATACGATTGCTGTCGAACTAAAGCTCAAATACCTATAGATATCGGATTGCGGCTACATAGGTGATCAAAAATGGTCTTTTTACGATTAAGTTAAGAAGTTACAAATTTCTAGCGGTTTCTTGCAGACGATGTTTCGATATGCCAACCTACAAATATTTCAGATGTGCAAAAGACGACACTTGTCATTCTGATAAACCACTTCTTCATAAATTGTGGGTATATACACAACATTGGGAGAAATGCTAGTATGTTTCGCAAAGTAAATTGTCATGTTTCCTTTCCGTAATATTGCTGTATACACTTTAGTGGACGTGGCCCAAGAAAAATGAAACAATAATTAAAAAAATAATCTAATATCAATCTAGATCATTACAACCCTATTTGTTATTTGGCGAGGCAAAAACTGTTGCAATTCATGACTGAAAATCCAAATAATTACTAGATCAGTTCATTACTAAAAATAAAGCTTGTCACGGTGAAGATCGCAGTGAAATTGATGTGTGAGCATTTCTAATCTTAAAATGTAAAAGAAAATATCTCAAAAGGCTAGGAGGAATACTTAATGTCAATCGCTAACTTTATTCTATTCAAAACGTTAACATGTTGGATGTTGTCCAACATTTATTAGCGACATTATTGTTGTACATGTATGTTGTAATAACGTATATTTGATGCGAAACTACCATCTGACCTCTGTTTAAAAACAACGTGTACTTGCACTTTGGCAATAGCCAGGCACATTTTTTCAAGTGAAATTGATTCGTTCGAGTTGTTGCAAAATAAGGTAAACAATGAACATTTCATAACTGCCAGTAATGAGATGAACTGTAAAAATTCGAGAAACAAGCCCCAAATCATATTGCCCTGTTTGCCAAAACACTCATCACCCAGTCAATCTTTCCCTGGAATCTTCTACTTAGTTTCACTTCCACAGCGTCACTATATACCAGTTTCAAATATCCTTCAGAAAAATTTGATAAACTTAACGATTCAGTTGACGAAGGCTGGTACTCCTCTCGGGACATATCCAACCGATGCGACTGAAATGTCGCACAATCCCTTTAACCGTTGCCCTTGTTAGTCCATCTTCCTTTGTTGTCGATCATTCACAAGCGTAGAATAATCTCTATCTCGGTGTCTTTGTCTAAACGCTTTGAAATAATAGCAATAATTGTTCAAAATCAGAAACTGCATTCAAAACTAAACTGTTCTCACGAGGATAATTTAGATAATTTCATTATATGTTAGGGGCATTTTTAAATATTTGTATCAAATAGGTTTATTATTTTTGCGAAACGATCAAAATAGAATTTACTAAATGAATTCGCATATGTATGCATGAAATAATAAAGTGTTCGATATCAAAAATGAGTAAAACATGATTGTTTGCTGAATGTTTGATTGGACGCTTACACGTTGTACTAGTTGAACCCATCTGAAACCCTGGTCAGTTGTTTTGATTAACTGTCACGGTAGGGGCATGTGTATGTAACTTTATTGCGTCTACAACGGTCGTTGGAGCGTCTAGTTGGGGATGTTGCAAAGTCCCTCGGTAATTACCTACCAGGTGTGGGGGTTACATGTAGGTGTATGTAAACATCTTGCGCCCGCTGTAACGCTGACATATCATGTATTTTCACGTACATATGACTGACTTTGTTTTGTGTGTAACATTCAGGGGAATCAACGTCATGCAAAACCCTGGATGTAGGTGTATGTAAGGTGATTCTCCTCTCCATGGAAAATCCCCATCGAACTTCACACACGTTTGTTCACGAGGCTCTCTCGTTCACACAATGTGTGCAACAATAATAAAAATCATCCTAGAGTATTTATACTAGTTCATGACAACTACACAATCATGAATGTGGGCTAGGTTTACCTTTCCTTTAAGGGAATTCTCTGTTGCTGACTATCATTTGTCTTCTTTCTGAGAAAGTAATAGAACATGGAACCAGGTGGACCCAAAACACATCGACAATCAGTTGTCAAAATTATACTAGACTTTTTAACAGATCCAAACTCGGGAATATTATTGTGTAATCTTTCAGTGCCCCCATATTGAATACTAGTACTGAGTAGTACTGTAAAATCTGTATTAGAAGGCTTTTATTAGAGCATCTACACAAATGAGAAATGATGAATTTTTGGTTCTCAATTGTACAAAAAGATTGGGTGCGACTTCTATTAGGGATGCAGCTTCTAATACAGATTTTACGGTACTACTCAAAAAAAAGACATCACTACACACAAATGTATATATACCAGTAGAAAAACGCAGTTGAAAATAAATATATATTTTTAAATTTGCTGTAATTTCAAACTGAGTGTATTTTTAGGGGGGGGGGGGTTAACATGGATTGTTATGTCCTAAAAGTGCATGCTTACCGGGAATGCCCTGTAATGGTGGATTTTTAGTTTAAGAACTGATGTACTATGATATACATTTGGATATCCCATTCTGCATGTGTGTTTCTTAAAACATTTTTCAAAAGAATAGCATGACAGAACATCGTGGACGTTTGTAAAGGTTTAATTATGTAAACAGAAATTAGCATCTAGGTATTATCTAAAACATATTACTAAACACAAAATGCTTGCAAAAAAAATAGTGTGTTTCCTACTGTAAAATACTTTATTTTAGCTGGAATAAATTTTCGCTGAAACAACATTTCGGGTGTTTTGTGTGGATTTTATTTTCGCTGATTTTTGACAAAATTAATATAAAATATAGGGAAAAGGGTATACTCGCTGAATTTTATTTTCACTGAATCTATCCTTCAGTGGAAATAGCGAAAATAAAGTATTTTACAGTATAACTCAACTGGAAAGTTGTCTTGGGATAGTGCTCACTTGTTCCTAGCTGCATGTTAGACAAATTCTCGCAAATGTACATACGTACAAGTAGTAAAATGCAGTTGAAACTAAATAAATTTCCATTTTAAATTAGCTATAATTCCAAACTGAGTGTACTTATTGTGTGTGTCTGGGAGGGGGGGGGGGCATGGACTATGATGTCCTGCGGCACTAAAAGTGCATGCTTACGGGGAATGCCCTGTAATGAAGGATTGTTAGGATAAGAATTGATGTAGCATATACAATGGATACTCCATTCTAGCTCCACTTTCTAGCTCCATAGTCTATTAAAACATTTTTCAAAACAATAGCATGGCAGAACATCGTGGATGTTTGTAAAGGTTTAATTATGTAAACAGAAATTAGCATCTATTATCTAAAACATATTCCCAAATGCAAAATGTTTGTAAAAAATATACTGTGGAATACTTTATTTTCGCTGGAATTAATTTTCGCTGAAAAGGCTTTTTGGGCGTTTTGCTTGGAATTTATTTTCACTGATTTTTGATAAGTTTAATGTGAAATATAGGAAAAAAAGTACATTCGCTGGATTTTATTTTCACGGAATCACCCCTTCAGCGAAAATAGCGAAAATAAATTCCAAGCGAAAATAAAGTATTCTACAGTAGTGTGTTTCCTATAACTTAACCTTGACTAGACTGCTCATGGAAAGTACTAACACAAGGAGCCACAACGCCTTTCAAGTGGCCACTTAAGCCTCTTAAGTGGCTTATTTCCTTTTGTTTCAACCAAAGTTAATCCTGATAAGCACATTGTCTAGCTCATCTTTGATGCTGGGGATAAGTAACGAGTTGGCGGAATATGATACAACCTTGTAGATTTTTTAATGTGACTATAAAATATATGCGCATTATGAAACTACGGTCATCACACATGCGCACTTGGTTTGTTTAGATGTGAAAGGTCAACATACGCATTTCACAACCTGAAATTCAGCAGATGAATGTTTGACTTCACAGATTTCACATGTTTTAAATATTAGCAACTGTAACAAGAACAAGATTTTGAGCGTCTTTAACAAAAATTCCTAAGTATTCCTGAAAATTATCGCAGAAATAGCCATGCCCTTCTTTCGATACTATCTTTGCTGGTGGTGTTCGCCGATGCCGATGGTTGAAAAATTCGAACAGTTTTGGGCATCAAACCCACGCACTGGCAATAGTTCCATTGAATAATGCAATCGTTATTGTCACAGGCAATCATTGATTACGTCTCATCACCATTACAAATACAAAAAAATTCATGATACCTTGTTCATCACTTCTTCTTCAATCGATGTTATATCTGCCAATTGTTCATTAAATTTTGCTAAGATCTCCATTGCTTCTGAACATGCTCTGAATATGACCGAATGCTCGAGATTAGCGTAATCCATTGTAAGAAGATGCTAAGAGCTAACAAGAACAATGTTTGTGAACAAACATTGACAAACTATCATAGGGTAAAGCTAAAACAATAGCGTTGTGGCTCCGTCCGTTAGTACCTTCCATGCTTTGCTAAACTGAAGTTGCTGGTTATGAATGGCCGGCTTTAGCGAAACTGTCCGATTCGGATGATGCTTTGGAGAGTGCTCACTTATTCCTAGCTGCAAATTTCTCACATGAAATTTTCGGCCCATGCATACTCATCATGTGTTATAAATATTTAATATTTAATTAATACTTAATGCTGCTCTATAACAGTATGGACAAACATGCCCAAAAACGTCTTATTCACAACAATTTCAAGATTAATTCAAATAAAATAATACATGTATGATAACAAAATTGGCATCATACATGTACACATACACTACCCATATATTATTTAGCCTAAGCAAAGACACTAGCAAAATTTTTTTTTATATATTTTAAGTTTTGGATCTTCATTTGAAAACCCTCATCCTACCTCAAAATACTTTATTTTACCTGGAATTATTAATTATTGCAGAAACGATTTTTGGGTGTTTTGTATGGAACTTAGTAGTCCCTGTTTTAACATAATCCTAAAATGGGGACTTATGGATCAACCTCTGTGTTTGCGCTCAAACCTATACCTTAGACATGCCTAGACCGATTACATTCAAACTTCACACATACATCTTGCATAACATACATATGCACATCAATTTCTTTCATGATCTGATTCAAGATGGCCAGATGGCGGCCATTTCTGGCATTATTTTGTTTTTTCAGATCGGAATTAAAAATGGCTGACTGATGGCTATTTTGTTCTAAAAAATGCGGTTCTAGTGCCATATCTCTGATATGTGTCGACTGATTATGTTCTAATTTTATATATTCATTATACATCATGGTATAGATATACAGGTATATCGGTTTGACCATCCAATTCAAAATGGCCGCTCACCACAAAGCTACTAGTATCATAAAACAAATATTATTAGACATGCATGATCAGGGCATTCTATTGAGAAGAATGCTTAATCACTCAAACCGAACCGCTTATATCAAAAACTCGCAAAGTTATCGCTCACTTTAATTCAGCCATTTTGAAATGGCTCCTCTTTCACTGTATGATCATACCGTTTCTAGCATGTGCACCAGCCATTTTCAAAACACAATACCTTTATATTAATTTACTCTTTTAATAAAAGTGTAATTCAATGTGTTGTGAAATAAAAAGGTATTATTATGTAAAATATGTCACTTTCAATCAACACGTTTATTTTGAAATTCATCAAGACTGAAGCTAAGGTGGGGAAACATCATAATCTCACTTTGTTTGAGCAGAGGTACAAAGAATAATTTTGTGATTTCAGAAATAAGAAAATACTTTACCGCTCTTAATCGTTGTGCAATCCTATAGACAACAATTTGCTCAAATGGATTGAAAGTTATTGATACTTGATAAGGATTTGTAATTTCTGTAGGCCATGGATATGAATAGATGTCTCATCTGAATGCTGTCATGGCCTTCAAAAATAATCAAATATTTTCATAACAATGTCAGTCTGTCTTAAAGGCATTTATTTTTTTTTAGTTCAGAGTATCAAAGTTCATTGTGCATATATGAATTTCTGAAATTTATAGTTTACTGAGTCCAAATTTCGCTGATTTACCATTTCAGGCATATTCAGTGGGTTTTAAATTCACTGTTTTATCATTTAGATAATGTGTTCTATGCTAAATTTTACATATTCAATGGGTTTTAATTTAACGCATTTTCGAGTCAGCGAAATAAGCAAAATTAAAACCCAGTGAATAATTAACCCTTTTACAGTAATTTGCATACTTATAAACTGCTAGATTTTTCAACATGGTTTTCTTGTTATACAAATGTATATCCCAACATCAGATGGATTGAAACATGGCATAGTGTTTAAGTAGTTTGATGTCCAGTAATTGATTAGAATAAATTTGTGCTTGACAGATGGATGCATCATGATTAGACTGCCTTGTATGTATCTGTTGTTCACAACTACCTACTTCATGCCAATTATGATTAATGATTAAATAATTATACATCCATTATTTATAATTTGATGTGCATAATAGATTTTTACAATACTTTGTTTGTTCTTTTCTCGCCATTCAGTGACTTAGAGCTCCTTTCATGTACGTTGGGAAAATCTGATTCACTATTCACTATGGATTTTGTCTGAAACTACATGTATAATTGGACCTCAATTTCACATTTGTTCAATTTAATTTAATTCCCACGGTTTGTTCTAAAACAAAGAATTTATGCAATTTGGGGAATCTGCTCCAAGGTATGTGTGGTTTATTGCTTTTATGATTTCAATGTTCTCTATACTAAAAGAAAATTTTGTCAACTACATGTAGCCATAACTTGTTTGTTTGTTTGTTATTTAGATATCATCTTGCACAGTAGCCAAGTTTTGTGTCTGCAGGTTGCTTAGTTACCATATCATCGGTAATATACATATAACATACACAGAATCAGTACAAAACATAATTTATAACATCTTTGTACATCAGTGATGTATATTCGTTTTCAATTGAAAGGAAAAATGAATATGTAGGTGCTTCCAACAGATCAGAAAAACACACACACAAAAAATAGCTGGTATGACAACACCACACTGTACTTTCCTAGTTTGGTTTATTAGTTTTGTATTCTTCAAGTTAATGATGGCATATCTACTGTTTTGTTTCAAGTGTATCAGCCAAATGTAGTTAACTTATTGTATTAGTACGTGTAGCCTGTGTTATTGGACAATGGTGTACAGCTACGAGTTGATCATATCATTAAAAAATGCAGAAGATTTATCATCACAAGTTGTATAGGTCGAAGAGCTTCTTGCAGCCAACAATTTACCCCACAGTGTTGCTTCAGCACTGAAACTATGCACGTTTTACACGTTTTTTTGGATGTCTCAGAAAATTTACTATATTTTTAGTGGGTTCATAAAAGAAGTTGTTTTATAAACTACAAGTGTACATTGTTAGGTAAAATAAAATATTTGATTGATTGATTGATTGATTGATTGAGTTGTAGTCATTGAAGTCTACTGAGACCGCTGCTAAACTGCCACTGTATGCATATTATTTTACCGCCCTCTAAAAACAGATTTACAGTGAACCAAATATATTTACATACTGTAAGAAACTTGGTAGTATGCCATTGGTTAGTGCATTTAATTTGTTTGATGCAATCATTGTGTCAACTATTTCTTATACGGTAGCGATATGGGGGTACGTAAATTCTGAAATCGAGAGGGTACAGAAAAAACTTTGCAGATATCTACCCGGTACTTAGCATTAATAGTTGTACAAACAATGTAGCGATGTTAGACAATGTGGAAGGCTGCGATTATGCTGTGGTTATTTCAAGCGTTGTATCTCATATTGGTTAAAATTACTGAAACCCCAAAACATGCAATATCATGCTTAAATGATGAGACAAGACCGGCTGACTTGCTTGGGAAACCCACATAAAAATCTCCTGTTCAAATATGATTTCGACATTGTCTGGTTTGAAAAACAAGTTGGAGATACTGCAAATTTCTTAGGGATATTTACTCAAAGAATAAAAAAATAGTGGCATGCCTCAATTTCACAATCACCCAGGCTGTGTACTTTTGGAAAAATCAAAGTAGTATTATAACCTGTATTGGCAAGCAATTATAGACTAAAATATATACTGACGAGTTTTCGCTGTTTTGGCCATAAACATAATGTTGAATTAGGCAGACACACAAAAATACAGTTAGATCAATAATTTTTTAGTTTTTGCAGTGATATGTTCGAATATAGCATGGTAGAAAATGAAATTCACTTTGTTTTTATATGTCCATTTTATAATGATCTAAGGGCTGATCTTTTGTCAATAACCCTATGCAATTATGCAAATACTGACAGTCTGGGCTTACTTCGTCGCTACACAAACTGCCACACCATATATCAACTAGCTCTGTATATTTTAAAAGTTTTCAAGTGACGAGATGAATATGAATTCAGCTTAACTAAGTACCATATGTTTACATGGATGTTGTATTGTGTTTAAAACGTGTTATGCACTTTTCTACCCATTACATTTAATACAATAGGCTGAGGCCCTGTACAGAAATAAAATTACATAATACAAAATTGACTAATACTAAAATGAATAATTGACAGATTTTGACATGAAATCGTGTCACTTTTATGTGCACTAACATATGCGAAGAGCGAAAAAACTCGTAAGTAGCCTTCTACCTTAAAATATTTAGACAATAATGCTAAGATGTTATGTGAAATATCTTACCAAGGTAACACAAAGTAAACCAATTGAATTTAAAACCGATAATATAAACATGTCTTTAATCTGTAACACACTTTTTGAATATTATAAAATTCACACATTTCACATCAAATATATAATTGTTGTTTTCGAACCCCCTATTCAAAAGTGCTGGCTATGGGCCTGACGTCAGGCTTTTCTCTGTACTTTGTGTTTAAGATATCTAGGGCAGGGGGGGGGGGGGCAAGATTTAGCTGACACAAATATGTATTAAAGAATAGGAGTCGTCCCTCTGCAGCCTGTTTGGTATTGAACCCATAGCGATGTACACAGTGTGTGTAAAATTGCAGTTCCACTATCCCCAGTCTGGAAATGAAATGCAATATGTTGTACTAATCCGTGTAGCAGGTTAATAAAGTATAAAACTGTCCAAAAAGTATTCCAGAAGTTTGCATCATTTGTGAGGCGACCCAAAATAGGTTTGCATATAATTAACTTACAGATTTTAGTATCAGTGTGCATGTGTACGTGTCGTCAGCCATATTAAAATCATGAAACCTAGAAGTTGTTTGGGAATTTTATTGATTTAGTAATCTATTTAATATTAAAATACAATTAAAATACCTATTTGGAATGGGATTTTCTAACCACCAAACGCATTTTGTATGCCTGAGTTACGCCATTCACATACAAAATAAAATGTAAGGCTTGAAATTGTTATTAAACTGAAGGATAATATAGATATTAACATAAATATTGGAAAACTCTGCCTATTAAACATTATTGCAAGACAAAATCATTCTGCCTTACAATTATCCTATAATTAAGACATCACCGTTTTGATTTTATGGACACTTTTAGTATCTTAAAATGCAGACTTTTTTACAAACTACATGTATCTTTAAAATTATATGTTCAAACAGCCGACAAATTTTAAGACACTTTGAACATTACAGAATGAAACATTTGTCGTTGTTTCAATTGTTTCGCAAAGAATAACAGGGACAAAAACAATGAGTACGTTGACATTTCGGTAACACGAACGTCATGTTGTATTGGTACAAAGTAGCTCATAATCCCAGAGGAAGAAACAAACTGTCAAAATGGGAAATATCAAAAATTAGTCGTAAAATGGGTTTCATTCTTGCCAAAAAACATTATTAAAATCTCTAACTGAATAACCCATAAAGTCACTACGTTTTGTGAATTGCCATTACGAGCATTGTCTAACTAATCCAGCTGATTGACACCTTAAACAGAAAGCGTTTCCAGACTGTGGTAAAATACATTGCTTACATGAAATTAAAACATATGCTGCATAGCAACTGGTGCCCTTTAATCTTTAAAATCTACCTCGTTAACATAGCAAACAGGGAATCCAGACTTTTTGACATACATATTTGATGAAATATCTTGGACATATTTGGTTACAAAAAGAATTACCTTTGTAAAATGTTTGCCATGCATTTTTAAACTGTATTTGCAAATTCACATAAAAAAAAAAAAAGTTTTAACAAAAATTGTCATTGACAAATATTAGCAGTATCAAAAAGTGTTTATCTCAAACTTGTGTCATCTTATAGTAACATATGCTGAAAAAATTCTATGAACATGTATTTGGGTGTAGCATGGAACTATAAACCATATAGTTCCATGGGTGTAGGATGCAAGTTACATCGTGATTGCCAGGAATAAATAATATTGAAATATTGCTTTCCCTATTTTCTTAAAACAAATTATTTCATTAAAGGTCTTGAAGATTAAAATTTATTGAAATTTGTTGTGAAGATTTTGATGGTATTGCTTGCCCCTACTCCCATTACTGTGTTTAGAAGAGCAATTTTTAGCTTTCAGGCCATTTTGAAAATAAATAACCAATGCAGACTCATTGAGATTGTAAAGTAGTATGGTAACATTTTATTGTTGAAGAGCAACAGCCAGTCAGTCAGTAAGTCAGTCAGTCATGGGCCATCTAATTTACTTCTCTTGTGTAAACTATAAAGTGTGGAAATAACAAGCTTTTCCTTTATGTATACAACTGTATGTGAATGAATTGTTTATTTTCAGTATGATAATTGGACACTCTTCCCTGTCCTTAACAAATATGTCAATTGACAATACAAATGTAGACTGCTTTTAATTCAAATGTTCCAGTTGACCCAATTTCAAGAATATACTATCTATTAAAGTGCTCATACATTTGTATAACCAGATATGTTAAGCTGTATGTTGTAAATCCACAGCTGTAGCAATTGGTTGTGTAGTTGTTAGTTTTGGATTTTATTTAATCTCTTCATATTATGGTTACCGTAATCAATACAAGTGTTAGGAATTTGCTGATCATGACATTGTGAACTGATTGGTTATTTTTATACATTGTTAATTCCAAAATAAATAATCTGGATTTGTAAAATGTGTCTTTTTACTTATAAATAATCTATAAATTTTCTTTTTGAAACTCAAGATAATGAATCCTAATACATTGGCCAATTAATACATACATGTATTTTCTTTTCACGTGCATACCCCTGCACATCAACTTTTGAAACCCATTCTATCATTTGTAATCTCATACAAAATGTTGATATTCTCATGCACCTTTATTTTCGTTCCCTGACAAGCGCATGTTGCCATACAGATTTAAACTTTTGTTGTACATTGAAGTTCAATTTTATTTCACCATTGAACCCATGTTCACGACTTAGGCTAAACTGGTGAAAATGGTGAATTACTTACATGTATGAAATTAACTACATGTTACAAAAATGTTAATGAAACTTGATTTGCTACTACCTTTCTAATAAGGTTTATTTTACATTTGTTGATCTACACATCTCTCATAATACTTTTTGTACCTAGTTTTTAGCTCCCGTGAAACGGAGCTTATGAGGTACCAGTGTCTGTCACTCTGTGACTAAAATTTGTTCCACTGATAACTCAAGATCTACAATTTCAATTCAAATGAAATTTAGCACACAGCTAATATATGATGAGTAGATGTGCTGATTAGATTTTGGTGCAATTATATGCATATTAATAATTAGCTAATTATTGTATTAATTAATTTATAACTTAGTGGTCTTTGAAATTTCTGAACAAATATTTGACTTGGGTGAGTAGCCTAATTTGCATATTGCGATAACAAATTCTGTCACAAAATTACTGGTAATATTTCATTGGAAGGTCTGAAAATTTGTGAGTTGTGAGTATATAATGATTTAATATGTCATGATGGATGTTATTTGAGCAGATACAGCGACTAAAAACATCAAATGTATGCAGTTTTATTAGTATGGCAAGTACGCATGCTCAGTTACAAGAGTGATGCAGCCATTTTTTCAGTTTGAAGAAAAAGCAGAACCCTTTCTGATTTTCATAAACGCAAGTTCAATTTAACTTTGTGCGTCATATTCATCAAAAGACAAAATCGAGGGCAGAATCCCGTACAACTTTCTGCCAATCTTGATTCGCAAATATGCTCACTCAGGCAGTGTTCTCTAATTTTCGCCAATGCGCCATTGGTCGGACCGAACTCTATCCAATTCGTTTCAGAGAACGTTTTGTCGTATGTGGGCCATTGTTTTGCAAGGATGAATAAGTAATTAGCATCAGACAGCCTGTTTTAGGTCGCTGAACAGAACAATGCGTGTGAAATGATCAATCCTAAACAAGCATCCATTGGTGGGTTTGTGGATCCTTTAGCCTACTTTCAAGCAGGAAAACCAATGACTTTTTCAAAAGCATTCCAGACATTGCGAGAGATATATATAATAATAAAAGTGATCACTTCTATTTGGTTCACAAATTATTTACAATCGTTCAAAATATAGTAGTCATGGCTATACATTTCATGGTTCAACCCAGTACTGACCTTCACCGCTATTGCAACGCCAAAAGCCGCATCTAGCGGTTTTGATTTAAAGTGACTACACTTAATCCATGGATTAGGCAAACACCCGACAACAAGGAAGTTTGTCAGTTTTATTCAATATATATATATTTTCTGTTTTATGCATTGGAGCTACACAACGTGACAGAAAGCCTTACGATGTGATCTTATTTGTAAACAATCTATTCGCACATGACCCCCCAGTGTCTTCTCCTCGAGCATGGTCTCATCAGCATCTTTCTCAAATAAAACAAAGCATTTTCTATTGTATTCAATCTTTATTCTAATTTGATATTTTTAAACAAAATATGCACTCATTAAATAATTAGTAATTATGTGACTTTTTTTGTTTTTACCGAACGAGGACAAGGAAGACAAAATGGCGACAATTTTGTGTTGTGTCGATCGCGTTCTTCGGTTTGTATCAAAAGCACGTCTCACAAATGAGGTATTTTTTACAAATGATAATTTGATAGCAACTAAACAAATTTCAATCGTTGGAGTGTGAAAGGGCCACTTAATATCAAGGGCTCAAAATCAGGATGAACATTAAACAGCGATGTTTTTATTTACTTTATCTAGGTATGTTGTGCAGAATTAATTTCAATATTTCGATGTTTTGAGCATATTCACTGCATATTTCACGAATTTGTCAAGGAAACAATCTGTTTTATTGTTATTTTACATGTTCACGTAGGTTTAATTTAGCAGATTGTACTTGTCAGCAAAAATAGTGAAATAAAAACCCAGTGAATAATTGAAGCATTCACAGTTTTCAAGCACGCAGTACTTTGGACGTATGGACACATAATGTTCTCGATTAAATAAACAGTCTATCGATTATGATGATGATAACCATGATTTTATTACATGAAATTTTATTACATTTGTCTTTATTACATACGATAAATGTACCGGGGTATATGTGAATTCAATCTCTAGTCCCTGGTTAGCATAACAATAGATATGGTAATTGAAACTTAAATTTGCATACTCTTTATTATGCTAATTCTAATATGTAAATTAATTCTAGGGAGAACACCAGCAGCTGGTTACTTGTTACAAAATACCAGGCACAAATGTACATGTAGTTAGGTTTGTTAAAATAAAAGTGAAGCCGCTGGAATCACAGGTGCTCGTTAGACAGTTAACTTTCACAGTGCCCTTTGTTTACAAGTATAGTGTCCTCACATGTTTTTCAAAATGCCCATATCAAAATCTAGTGTTTCTATATAATATGTCATAGTTGACATCTTGATCAATTTTATTGATATTTGGTAAAAGTATGGATTGACCTACATGCAATTACATTCACTTATTATGCAAAGCCTATAACTTTATAATACTTGCTCTGATCACACGGGAGCTATTTATAGTTTAGCTTTGATTTTTTTCTAATTTTTAGTCTTATAATTCGGTCTCAGTCCGTGCGTCCGTCCGGAATCATATCTCAGAATCCCTTGGACCGATTCCGTTCATTCTTTGCATGTGTCTAGTACTTTTTGGCCTTACTACTATATTTCCACAATTTATGTACCATTTTCATTCGTATTTGGCACATCATCATACATATCAGTGTGTTTCATAATCAGATCAAAGATGGCCAAATAACGGCTGTTTTTATTTTTGGCCATATTACTACTACATGTGTTTTGATGTAAATAAACAATCTGTTGCATACGTCGCTTGGAACTCAAGTTTCAAGGACATGCTCGAGACAACCCCTCCGCTTTAATATGACGAGCACAAAGAGAATATTCAAAAATTTAACAGGGACTGTGTCATTTTCGAAGACTTGTTTGTTTACAAATTGAACAGCACCATGAATGGTTAATCATTTAAATGAATGGTTATGGTTAAACATTAACTTTTTCACCACGAGTTTCCTATTTTCATCACAAAATAGTCCTGTTTATATATCGGTAGTCTGTACTTTCCTTCAGAAGACTGGGACAAAAATAACCAATTGTTTTGGGTGAAAACTGAAAATTGACTCAAATTTTGTCTGTTGGCTCCAAAATTAGGGTTCATTTGCAGAACTATTGAAGAATATAAAAAAAAAGTGCAGACAAATTTGGGCGAGAAAGTCTTGTGGTGAAAAGGTTAAGTGATCCTTTAAATTGTAAAATTATTTGTGATTTTTGCTAGATATATATTATGTACCGGTAAATGTGAAAATAAGGAATTTTAAAATTAAAAAAAATGTCTCCAGTTCACCATTTTGAATCAGATACAGTGTATCAGTAAAATTGGTGAATGAACTTTGAGTGGGCGTCACTGGGATGGACAAGCATGTTGTAATGAATGTTGCCAGTCATTGTACTTTCTGCAAAGATGGATAACAATACTGTAGAGCACATATGGTACACATGGTTATCAAAAGCTACTTGTATGTATTGTTGCCATAAATGCCTAGATGTTTACTGTTGTCTGAGGCTAGACATGTAAACCAATATCACATGTCTCTGAAATGCAGATTTTTTTTATGCTCATTCCCTGCTGCATTGCATGCTCTATAGAAAATCAGACATTGAAGCAGTTACTTTGAAAAATATCTTTCTAAAGTTGAAGAATTTAAAATTTGCTACATGTATTAGAATAACAATTTTCATTTTAATAATGAACAAAATAAGTGAGAATACAAGCAAATTAGGGGTCCACAACATTTTCACTTTCACCTCCATTCACTTACGACCTCATGTAATCTTGATATTTTTTGTTGACAGTCAACAAGCTGACCCAACTTTTTTGGGAGGGGGGTTCATTTTCAATTGTGATCACCTTAAAATTTCATGATTAAAATATCATGACTGAAACATTATTTTGTTATTATATCGTTATTTTTCATGTTATTTAACCATAACTTTGCTTCTTTTTATAGGATTTATTTCATTGTTGTATGTAATTATCAGTGTTTATTATCTTTAGTTATGTTATCAAGATTGAGTAATTGTAGCCAAATTTCCTATAGATTTATGCTGTTTTCGTGACGCAAAGAAACATAATTTGGCCTGTATTCAGCCATTTCTATCAGTTTACGTAAGTGTGTTCTCCCTGTTTGGCTCAATTAAAACAACCAATCATATTATGACGCCAAGGATTAAAATTCTAAGGTTTGAATCCAGCCTTGTCTTTAAATAGACAAAGAGAGTTAATTAAGACAGACTTCATCCTTTGTACTTCAAGTGATACATTGTTCTAAATCGTCCTAGTGTATGTAGTTTTTCAACTAGCTTTATCTCGTCCCTGTACAACTGAATAAATGCGTGTTCACCATTAGAACATTGCACATTGGTATACCGTCTACTGCTTGATGCATCTACAGTCTATATGGTGAGATAATATTTTGGCTTGCTTTTATGTGTTTTCTTATACACTGAGGAAAACTTGTTCAAATAAATATCTGCCAGTACGTGTATGGCATTATGATGTCATATCTAATGGTGCATGTCATTTATAGTTGTGACATTTTAGTGTAAAAAGGTCACGCCTGGTATGGTACTGTAAATGTCACAAGACTCATGTTAAACGTTATTTGATGCATGTTTGAAAATTACAGTGAAAAAAACAAATTCGATGACAGTTCAGCGAATATAATGGCAATATAATTAAAATTTCTAACAAAATAACAAATTCTTAAATATAATGACTAAAGTTTTATACTTTGAAAAAATGTTGCAAGGAAAAAGTAATCATTCATTAACAGCTTTGACTGCAAATGCAAATAGAGAGCCAAATGAAAATTACCACATGATTCTTATAGCAAAATTCCAGAAAACTACAATTTCTTTGGCTTTTTTGCAGTCACATGTATGGTCATGTGATATGCAGAAGGTCATGAACTGATATACTGTGGAATAATTTATTTTCGCTGGAATTAATTTTCGCTGAAAAGGCTTTTTGGGCGTTTTGTATGGAATTTATTTTCACTGATTTTTGATGAGTTTAATGTGAAATATAGGAAAAAAGTATATTCGCTAGCTTTTGTTTTCACGGAATCATCCCTTCAGCGAAAATGGCGAAAATAAATTCCAAGCGAAAATAAAGTATTCTACAGTATTGATATACTGATATAAAGCTAGTTGATACTCCGACAATCTCTTAATTTCAATACCTCATTTATTTAAAATTACATTTCTTGCTTTGAATAAAGTATTATGGCCATGGTATAATGGTATGTACATCCTGTGTATGAAGCACACAATGGGAGTCTTTTCAGTTAGTGCGTCTGTATGTCTGTATGTGTGTGTGTGTGTGTGTGTGTGCGTGTGCGTGTGTGTGGGTGTGTGTGTATGTGTATGTGTATGTATGTGTCAGCTTGTTCTACTGATATATCAAGAACCATATATTGGTTTTTGATGAAACTTATTCATAGATGCTCTGGGCTAATGCGCAGATTTGATTAAGGTCTAGTTAAATATATGCATATTAATTACCTAATTTGCATGATAATTAACTAATTTTTAGCTGTTCCATGATTGTTCCATTGATATCTAAAGAACCACTCTTTAGTTTTTGATGAAACTTGGTACATAGATGCTGTGGACTAATGCACAGATTTGATTTAATTACCTAACTTGCATAAAAATCATTTAAATAAGTCATTTTTTTGCTTTTCCACTTGTAGCGCAAGTAATAACCATTACATTTCAATGAACTTGATACATAGATGTCATAGGACTATGCACAGACCTGATTTGTTTTAGATTAATAATATTTGCTTATTATTTACCTAATTTGCATAATTAATCAATTTTCAGCTTTCCCATCAATATCTCAAGTACTTATCTTATTTTAATGAATCTTGGTACATATATACTTTAAGACACTGCTGACTTACTAGTAAGTACAATGTATTTTGGGGTTTATATACATCCATAATAATTATCCAATTTGCATAATAATTTACTTTTTATCTTATTTTTGCTCCGCTGTTAACTTTGTCGAGCGGAGCTTATCATATGAGTGATTGTCCGTCGTCGTTCAGTGTCGTCCGTCGTCTGTGTCAATGTTTTACTATTTCAATTTCTTCTTGAAAACTACAAGCCTGAATGCTTTGATACTTGGTGTATATGTACCTTGGGTAGACCTCTCTCAGATTTGTTCATTTCATGATCATATCTTCAATTCTCTAATTTTGGTGAATATTTTTGTAATTTTTGGTAAAAAGTGATACTTTCGTCTTCTTGTTAAAAACCACAAGTCCAATTGCTTTGATATTACATATATAGGTACTACATGTGTATCTCTCTCAGATTTGTTCATTTTGTAATGATATCTTCAATTCTCTAACTTTGGTGAATGTTTTTGTCATTTTTGGTAAAAAGTGATATTTTCGACTTCTTGTTAAAAACCGCAAGTCCAATTTCTTTGATATTACATATATAGGTACTACATGTGAATCTCTCTCAGATTTGTTCATTTTGTAATGATATCTTTAATTCTCTAATTTTGGTGAATATTTTTGTCATTTTTGGTAAAAAGTGATATTTTCGACTTCTTGTTAAAAACCACAAGTCCAATTGCTTTGATATTACATATATAGGTACTACATGTGGACCCCTCTCAAATTTGTTCATTTCATAATGATATCTTTAATTTTCTAATTTTGGTAAATATTTTTGTCATTTTTGGTAAAAAGTGATATTTTCAACTTCTTGTTAAAAACCGCAAGTCTAATTGCTTTGATATTATCTATATAGGTACTACATGTCAACCTCTCTCAGATTTGTTCATTTTGTAATGATATCTTTAATTCTCTAATTTTGGTAAATATTTTTGTCATTTTTGGTTAAAAGTGATATTTTCGACTTCTTGTTTAAAAACGACAAGTCCAATTGCTTTGATATTACATATATAGATACTACATATGGACCACTCTCAAATTTGTTTATTTCATGGTGATATCTTCAATTCTCTAATTTTGATGAATATTTTTGTCATTTTTGGTAAAAGTGATATTTTCTTCTTGTTAAAAACCACAATCATTTATGGTTAAAAATTATATTTTTGAATTCTTGTTGAAAACAGCAAGTCCCATTGCATTGATACTATGCATATTGTTCATTTTCTAATGATATCTTCTGTTCTTTAATTGAAATGTGCATTGCTAACAGTGGAGCTATCTCAGCCGAGAGGCTGCTTGTTTTTGAATTAATCATCACATTATAATGAAACGTGGTACATGTTCGCCCTGGAAAACTACACAGACAATAATGCATAATAATTCATTTGGTTAATTGGGATAATCCACAGACATGATTAGTTTTATGTTGAAGAACGTACATATTGATTATCTAATTACTATAAGCCCATTTCTGATATCTCAAAAAATCAGATTTAAATTGAATTTGTCGCAGAGGTGCTCTGGAATTACAGATGTAAAATCAAATGTGTATACATTTTGATAATGTGTGGTTCACATAGTTTTCATGTTTGTGCAGACAAAAATTCGGTTGCCAAGCTTCTTGTTTGAAAGGCTAATCTAAAATTTTGAATTAATTTTAATTTGTCTCCAATGCTCTCTCAGCACACGGGAGTTCTTTCCAAGCTGTCTTTGATTTGTAAATTGAATTGAATTGCATTGTACGCAGCATATCAATTTTAGGCAAAACATCTTTCATTTGTGGTAGTGTTATGGTGTTGCATTTACATGTATTGGATGGTTTTTAAATACCTAGATACTTTAAATTTACCTGGACAGTAAAATTCTATGCATTTTGAATGTAGATTTATTGTGAAATATAACAAATCTGGCTATTTCACAATATCTTAAATAAAGTACTGTACAATGATTATTTTTCACTGAGTCCAAATTTCACTGATTTAGCATTTCAGGCATATTCAGTGGGTTTTAAATTCACAATTTTATCATTTGGATAATGTGTTCTATGCTAAATTTTACATATTCACTGGGTTTTAATTTAGCGCATTTTCCAGTAAGCGAAATAAGCAAAATTAAAACCCAGTGAATAAATAATCCTTTTACAGTAATTCTGAATATATGATGGTACCTAGTTTGTGGTGTACTGTCATAAGCTTCTTATGCTCTCACATGTACATGTAGTGAGTGAAATGTCAAAGGTTTATTCAAATGCGGATGAATGCATGTACAACTAAATCGGCAGGAAGCTGTAGTAGACAATTAGTCACCATACACTTACAATTATTTGCTGGTACAATGTACATGGTATGAACACTATACACTATATCTCCACTCCCACAGCATGCCCCTATCCTCCCTGTACTTTGAAGTGTCAATCAGACAAGTGTACACATGTAGACAATCAATTTGAATTTTGGTGTTTTGAGAAGTAAACTTTTTATATTGCTGAGGCCGAAATTGTGAAGGACTACATTGTTGTATTTTGTAAAGACGCTGATCAAGTCATTCAGACTAACATGCATGATAATTTGAATATTTTATGTTCTTTGTTATCGTGTGTTTGTGATGGGAGTTTATACTTTGAAATACTTTATTTTTGAGAGAATTGTTTTTGTCACCGTTCCTCTTTCCCCGGTCTGGCAACGCTTGGCAGTCTATTGTCCCAGGGCTGGTTGCGGGTAACTGTTTACATCTTGGAGAATTAGCAGCGAAGCTGAGCGTACACAAACTTAAGCACTGTGATCACAAACTGCAAACAGAAAAGAACATATTACTGTGATTTATCAAAATACAAACATTCGAGAGAAACACTAACCACATCACCAAAAAGTAAATGTACAAATCTATTCACATTAAAAAAAATATTATGGTTGAATGCTGTTTTCTTACACTAAAAGTGGCCAACTCACTGACAACGCGTCAAGTATTACGCAAGTTCAGTAAATCAAAAACAAAATGGCACCCGTAAATAAATTCTCATTGGGGCAAAAAAAAAGTCTCCCTATTCAATTCCTGGCAATGCTAAATAATTGATAGAGACATGTTACCAGCATATTGTAAAATACATTCCAAATATAAGCTTGAAAACAAAAATAATGACACGAAAATTAGAGAGAGGCCATCTTTATTTTTAACAGAAAAAGTGAATAAAAAATATGATACGTATACTGTATATTGTATAATAAAACAAGCACAATAAACCAATCCACCAACTACAACTAGGTTTACGCTATCCAATAGAATAGAAGGGGCCAACCGGTTAAGGTTGTTAGAAGTGTTCCAAGCAATCCCTGACAGAGTACCTCAAATTTAAGTGCGATATTCACGAATAAATAATGTCAACATGCCACTATAGAAAGACTTTCTGGCTAAAGAATTGTGTTGAGCTTCTAAATCTATATAAAGTATCAAAATATATGGTTTTCTGTTGAATATGCAGGGAACAGAGAATCGATCGTTTCAATAGAATGCTCTGCTATCAAGAGACTATGCTTCACGAAAAGGCATACCCCGGGTTGTCCAAGCACTGAGGGTAATTTACACCTTCAACAACAGCCATTTCCAGACCGGGGATGAGGAATATATTTATGGCCAGATAGCGCAATTTCATTTTTGCACAAATCAGTGTTGCCATTTCCTTCGTTTTCTTGCTTCATTGATTTCATTGTGTTTTGTACATTGTGGGTAAAAAAAAAAGTTCTTACACAACAGTTTTTTCTGCAGCGGCATTTCCAAACTGAATGATGTTTCACTGTTACAATATTTGTTATCTAGTTTGAATTTTAAAGACACCATTCTGAGTCAAGATTTGTGGCTGGCAGTACACGTATGTGTTACCGTCTATACAAACTACAATACAAATTACACCACAAATTTGATTTGTGTTATTTTAGATCTAGTGTTTAATAGTGGTAATTTAGTTTTGGTGGACATGTGTGAAGAGGTCTTCAACGTAAAAAACTATTTGAAATTAGACACAACTGTAATATCGAAAAATGGATACTGTTTGCTGTTTAAACTATTCCTTTCGCTAAATCAATGAGCGACATGATGTGGTTTTTGTGTCAATTATGGGTAAAGTTTGTCTATGTGTGTGTTTAATATTTTTGCCATGGAGCACTACATGTATTGTACATGGACACATTCAACCATTGCTTCATTGAAGACATTGGGCTTGTCATCTGATCATATTTAAGAACCATATATGTTCATGTGACCTAATTAAAAATGCATTTTGGATGATGGTGGCTTCGGGAAACCCAAAGTGATAAACTTCTCCAAACTTATTATAACTTTGTGTATGATGATGTGTTTGTAGTTTTCTCAAAAGTCCATACAGAATTTGGGGTCATTGATCTCATTTGGAAATGAACGCAAGATGTATGTATGTCTGCTAACAAATTACCATGTTCTTGAAAATTTATTGCCAGTCAGGAAAGGGTTTACATTTCATTTGCCAAGTTTATTTTATTTCCCATCATACATTTTTGTAGATGACTAATTGAAAGTCGTGTAACTTAAAGAAAAAAACATTATTAGGGGTAAATATTTTGGCTAGACACATCTGTTTAAGGGTATAAATTGTTGCATTCGAATATTTAACATAACTTCCTTGAAACAATCAAAAACACCTCAATTTAAGCAGAAATAAAAAGACAGTCTGTTTTTTTCAGTTACATCATTCATCGAACTGTGCTGAAAATAGGGATTTATTTTAAAATAAGCAAAACATGATTATTGCATTTTTACTCTGTAAGTTTCCTTAGATACAAATGTACAATCAGCATGGACCACACAACTGTTGTTGAGAATTAGTAGCACACAACTATTCTAGTATGACTAACATATATACACTGTATGTAGGTACATTTTAAAAACTTGTGTTATCAATAATTAATAATTCTATTAACAATGAAGGGGTGAAAATGAGTACAGTGACCGTAAGATGTGGCACAATTCACAGCAGTATTCATTGTGTACATGTATGAAAGTAATATTAACTGATGTATGAATATCACAAAGGTCATTCAGTATTTTAAATATTTTTTCCAAGGTTATCTGTGTGTGGAAATACAACCACGAAGGAGTCATCAATGGCATTTAGTAAATGTTGGCCCCAGTCAGAACTCGTCTTTCAGATTCCCTTTAGAAAAGAGTGCATTGAATTGTGGGAAAATCAATGTTTATCAAAACAATTGTTATGTAGAAACACATCAGTTTCCTTTAAACCATAGATCTTTTAAGGCAGCATTCAAGATGATATGGAAATACCAGGTACATTATGGTATCAGACAGAGAATGAAAATATGTTTTTGAAAAAACAATATACAATGAATGAAGGAATGAATGGATGGTATGTGAATCAGTGAAATGAAAATTTTTTTTTACTCACTGTGAAAAAATATGAATATAAGCCTCAAAGTTTGTAAAGGTCATGAGACCACTCAGTTTCACAATAAAAACTATTATATTTTAAAACAACAAGCAAACCATCAGATATGTGTTGATGGGTGTACATACAAATGTACATTGTAGTAATGAAAGTAGGTACAGTTGGCTTCATTTACCCTAGTGTAATTCAGAATTGGAAATAAGTAAATAGTCAATGAACTTGTGGAGTGCCAATAATGCTGAGCCAAAGATATTGACCATTTCAGTCAAGAGCACTTGATGTAGATGGGTTATAAAAATGTGTTCTTAGAATGGTAATGGTGATTCAAAATACTAGCAGGTGTATGGTTTATAGTGCAACAGAATTAGAATAAAGTCAAAATTGAATAACTGGTGGTATACCTGAGTGGTTTTTCATATTTTCATTTTGTATTATTTATAAAAAAACAAAACACTTAAATACATAGAATCACTTAATGATTGATTGAGCTGATAATGTAACATTGAACACAGGCACACATTTGTTGAGAAGGCCATATACGTAGCAAAGCGATACAGCTATAAACACTGGCTGACATTGTTAACGATGGTGACGGATTTCGGAAGGACAACAATCTATTAAAAAGATGTTTGAAAATATCAGCGAAGATGTTCTGTAATGGCATTCCAATTAAATTGACAGTAAACTCTAATATCAGGATGAATTGCAATGCATTAGGTTGTATACGGATTTTCCTTTCGTCGAGAAACATACCAAAAATAGCGACAACTACAACCACTTTTGCTAACTGGCGCCTGTTCACTAGATGCTCAATGGGCATGACTTAGTCAAACAAAATAAAGCATCTTTATATTATATTAATTAAATATCAAAAACATTAACAAAAACACAGCAAAGCAGCAAGACCTGCCTCCTAATTACGCAGAGGTCAAATTCACGCATTAATAACATACTGAGTAATTATAAGGACAAAATACATGTCTTAAAAAAAGTACATAATAAGAAATAACATTTATATGGCACTGTTAATTTGATGGGAATGATGTTACATGTCATATTGGAAAGTATGGGCAATTTGTATTAGTGGACGTTATCCAGCAAAAAAAACCTGGAGTTATCATTTTCACAGTCGCCCTAGCCTCAAAATTTCAAATGTTGGAACAAAGTTCACCGCCAGCCATATAACCGACATTGTCTAGGTTTGCATCTCCATCGTCTGCAGATATTGAAAAATTCGTTTGGGATCAGCAAAACTGTGCAACTGTTTAATGGTCTAATTTTCTGATATTGTACATAAGAAAGGTGGGTGAGAGTATAAATCATCTGTCTTACTCCACAGTTTAGAGAGACATCTGTGCTGGAAAAAATACTAGGCATTTTTAACATCCTTCCCCAAATATTTTTCCACTTACAAAAATTGAGTGCAAAACAAAAAGATCTCTGGAAGCAAGACACTATGACCGACAACAACATAAACCATCTTTTCACATTGAAACATTAGGGCAGACATATTCACAATCTTCAATAATTATTTAGTAGATGAATTTATTTGCTAGGATGATGTGAAAAGAGATGGGAACAGCAGAGAATTCTCTGAAATGACAACAGAGCACCAGATAAGAAACAGTGAAAATGTTAATACAAAATGTGTTACTTATTAATAAAATGACGTTTTATCTCGCTGTTGTAATTACTATCCTAGATGCCAAATTAATGGTATATGTATCACTCTTTTCTACTTGGGAATCGAAGAAACTATGCCAACAGTTGACACATGGTTTAAATGTCAGGCGATGGGCCCGAATATTATATTAAACCCAATTTATGAAGAATATGACAAAATTGGATGATAACATTCTGTTAACCCTTAACATGCAAAAAATTGTGCACAAAAATATTAAATCATTGAACACCTACTAAACAGCAGGTGGAAAGCAAGCACTGCCATCCTGAACCTTGAGTCTCGTTCATAATTACAGCTCCAAGATCTAAAAACTAGAAACTTCAATGTAAGCCGGCTTTTCTGTTCTATGAGAAATAACTTGACTTGTGCATGTGATAAATACACGTAGTAATACATGTAAAAGACCACAGGTCATTTACCAGTAATCTGACTCAGAAAGTACATGTAGCCAGGAATTGTAAAGTACAAAATGTACCGTATTACCCCGGGCATGCGCCCCTCCCTGGGCAAGCGCCCACCCCCCTATTTTCACAAAAGTTACATGTTGGGGACATCCTCGGTTAAACGCCCAGGGTGATTTATAGCCAAGAACGGGGTCAACAATAAAGTTTTATTTGTCAAAAACGAACACGTTTGATTTATTTATATAGTGTATTTGTTACGGTAGTTCTCTTTTTGGAGTGTGTGGTGGCCCTGAAAAGGGCCGCTTTGTTTGTGTTTTTACGTAAAAACTTATTGGAACTTAACGACGTAAGATGGGGTAAGATGATGGGGTGCATTTGTAAAATCTTTTTACACCCACCCGACAACCAACAATTTGTATTTAATGGTGAATGTAGTCTGATGCCATGACCAATATTTATAAATTAAGTTTCAGTGGAGGGTAGGGGGGTTTGGAAAAAAACTAAAGGAATTAATTTTTTTATCCGACATCGATCTTTTGACGTCGTCCCTTAATATTTAAATGTTTGTTTCCTAAAAAAATTAAAATTAAATAACAAATTTGATAAATTTATGAAATTTTAATATTTAATTTTAATTAATTCATGCAAACTACTAGAGTGTACAATGCTGCAATACAGTTTAATTTTAATCTTTGTGTTGTACTGTAAAATACTTTTAATTGGAATTATACTTTGCTGAAAAGACTGTTTGAGTGTTTTGTAAAGAGATTACTATAAAATCCTTTATTTTAGCTGGAATTAATTTTTGATGAAAAGATTTTTTTGGGGCGTTTTGTATGGAATTTATTTTTACTAATTTTTGACGAGTTGAATGTAAAATATGGAAAAAATGGTATATTCGCTGAAACTCCTTTAGCAAAAATAGCCAAAATTAATTAAGAACGAAAATAAAGTATTTTGAAGTATTTTCACTGATTTTTTAATGCATTAAATGTAAAATATAAGGGAAAAAAAGGTGTTTTTGCTGGACTTTATTTTCACTTAATCATCATTTCAACGAAAATAGGGAAATTCTAACAAATGAGAATCGTGGCACAATAAAATTGCGTTTTATTAAAAATGTGAATGATTTGACTCACAGTACATATTTTGCGTTCACATGTGCAATTCAAAGGACATTTTGTTGTGCAAAATACTGCATTACTGGCACATTTCAATGGCTCAGCCATTGCTTTCTTCTCTACTATACTGTTCAGTAAATTCAATGTATTTTGTGGTGATGTGAGAGAAAGAATCTCAACAATGGCCTGTGATGAGATTTCTTGCACTCGTTGGTTTTATTTGTCTTTCACGAGCCACAGTCTGAGTATCAGCTGTATCAGTTCCCATGTGATCAAATTATAATGAGGAACAAGGCAGGTGTCAGTAAGACCAGAAATACGATTGCTAATTGTTCTGAGGAGACTAATCTGCATCTTAAATATCATTTCACTTAACACCTCACCTGCGAACGCTGCTTTTTTCCTATTTGATTGGTGTTTAATTGTAAAATTAAACTGTATTTATGACACAAGATTTTGCCTTTTCTTTCATGATCATTTGACTAAGGGCTCTTTCATGGCCATTTCACTAGGGGGTCTATTTCTCTCTACTCAGCGTCTCGTGTGGCACTTTGCATCTATCATTATATAATATTTATTCCATATATATTCCACATCCGTGTCAATTATCATGGAAAATTGTCATGTGAACACGCATCAACAATGTAGAAAACGCCCTGTACGGGTTACAGAAGACCAGTCACCGAAAGAGCGTTACAGCAGCAGACGATGTGGCTACTTCAAAACGGGCATGAGGACGACGACTCTCTTGGCCTACAAGAACGAGAAATACCACTTTCGACCCCAATAATCCTGCAAACTGGTTTACCAGCAAACTAAAATCAAAATTGAAAGACATGGGTTTTAATTTACTGGCAGGACTATCACGGAAATCATTTATCAGAATTTATGAACTTAAAGGGGAACTAAATAGAGCCTATTTTGGTGTTTGTATTTATCAAGTTATGTATATTGATTATAAATTTGAAAAAAAAAATAAAAAAAATGATTATCTTCAGAGTTATGATGATTTAAATATGAGAAACCATAAACGTGCGAAGGACTTCCGTTTGCGCCATCTTGCCATAAAAAAACACCCTCATGAGGTATAAACAGGTAAGGTAACAAAGCATGATGACGAAATAGTATCTGATTAAATATAAGCAACTTAGGGAGCCATAGTTGGCTGGACAGGTGAATTGACTTCTAGTCTAGGTTGTTTCGACTTTTACGTTAATGTTATTTACAAGCGTATCAACATACAAACATTATGAATGTGCGATTGATCGAGACAGGCATTTTGTTTTGTTTTTTTGTCTAACTGTCTAATAAATGCTGTTTCCAGTACTGCACTGTGCGGCGTGCAAATTATTCACAGTATACAATCTTGAGTTTGTAGGGTGGTGGTGGAAACATTTTCGTCCATGTATTCACGGGGCTGCACTGGCAAATCATGGGACAAGTGTCACAGGAACACCAAGCAGATTGTTCACAGACTTCCGTGTAATTTGAAATAAAACTATCATCTGAACAAGGGGCATCGTCGACGATATACTCTCATCACTCACACTGGACTGATCTGAATCTTCACAGTATACCGTACTTCCCTGATCATAAGCCAGGAGGCATGAACACGTAAGGGAAAAGTAAGGAATGAGCTTGTACTCGAGGACCAACTCAGAAAAAATGATTTTGTTTTGGGGTTAAACACTGTAACCATCTTGCAAACAACAAAATATTATCCAAAAAAATTATTCGTTCACCACGCCGGGCTCGGGAAAATAATACTTATTTTTGAAAAAAATGCGTCATTGATTTCACGACACTTACAATGAAGAAACAAACATGTTCATAAAAACACGCACATTTTATTACAATTTGATTTACATATCGTCTGAATTTACGGTGAAATAATGAGTAGGGTCTGTGGGGGAAACAGTCGAAGGCATTTATCATGATCTTCGTTTTGGTATATTTTCGATCGTAATCAAACTGTCGACGCAAAGCAATTTTTCACCATGAGGTTTTCAGCACGATTTGACCTGAAACAACTTCCTTTAACCTAACAGGTCATGTCTTTCATTAACCAATCAAAATGATGTGTCGTAATGATGAAATTTTCTAATTATTGACGATGATTTTTCAACGCAATGCGGAAGTGAATTACCGCAATGTTAAAATGCGATCTGTAGTGTACTGATTGCAACGAAAAAACGATGATTTTTTCCCTAAAAACTGGTGATTCGCAATTTCCGAAATATAAACGACAGTTAATAGTAACCGTGGGTAAACTGAGTGTGGAGGAAGAATTTAAACACCCTTCTCGGTCGCCAACATGTCTCATTGTTCAAACCCCAGGCCTTTCATGGTAGTCTCCAATTAAACCATGCCCAATAACCAGGTACACGACTTAACGATTACATTTTTGGCTTTTCGAAAGCTACTACTCAAAGAAATATGGATTACTCCAGAATTGCAACATCGGGGTTCATCCTGAGTAAATGACAGAATAGAAAGGATGCGAACCACGTTGTGTACGTTCGCCATGCACTCTGAATTTAATCAAACTACCATGCCAATCACGATTATTATGAAATGAAACACACCTTTTACACGCATATTTTAAAGAATATCATCGACGCCCAGTTAGAACACTGAGCTTATAATCGTGAATGCTCTCAACTCAATAAATACCAAGTAAAAATATAGGGATGGGAGGGGCTTACGATCGGGGAAGTACGACACTTTAACGTAATTGGGCTTTCACTCCCAGAATACTGTGGTTCAAACGCACAAGGCTCTAACCCAAGTTATAAAAAGCACACTGTGCTTATAAAAGTTGAGTTTATACTACTAGTACTCAATGCTTGGCAGCATGAACGGCTATGTACAATGGCATATACAAATGCAATCAGATACTAAAACGTCATAGCTTTGAAAAGTACCCAGATTTTAAATATGTTCGTTCGTTATTTATTCCCCTCCATGAATGGCCTCCATGGTGTTTAATTGCCATCACTTCAAATGCCTATCCAAGCTACAGTTATAATTAAAACAAAATTAAACCACTGCAATATTATTTCGAATACAGTTTAGAATATACACAACTATAAATTAAGGCCGCATTTAGGTTCGCTTTAATGCTGGACAATCAAGAGAGCATGAGATTTCTACCTCCCAAACGATATCGGTAGAGTCAGGCAGTATATCAGGGTTTGTAACGATTTAATTAGGCTTTGTAGGATCTTAACAGACTAACACTTGGGCATTATCGGTACTCACAGTAATCGATTTCTATTGCTAGTGATCATGTCTTGTCACATTCTTTGAAGAAATGTAATAATGCTATTTTTCTGTCTATGAACTTAACTTTAGTATAAGATGCAAGATACATTTCATAGAGTCAATATCACAGCTCTCTTGGAGCAGATGGGATCATAATTCAGTGGCAATCATGCCAGATTTGTTTGCCTTCAGACATTTGTATGTACCCTACAATACAATATTAGCATACTTGGCAAGGCAGAGCAATTGCATGGGCTGCTAACGCTTCAGCACACATGTACAGTTGAATACACAACAGTTTTTGTTATTGAAATTTCATTCAGAGTTTTGATGATGATGTCAACATATTTAGAGTAATAGGTCAAAATTACAGTACCGGTAAATGGTGCATTTCACTTTAAGTGATCTTTTTTGTATTGGTTCTAAAGATATTTGATTTACGTTATTAAATAGTCAAGTAGGGATGTGTACGTGAAATATGAAAGCAAATGGCAGACAAAAAACAAACCCAACATATATAAAGTGCAATTTGATATTTATTCAAATTTATTCAAGTGTTCCATATTGCAATGGTCTCCGAATCTCCTCACCATGTTTGTTGAGACACAGTTCCTCTGGCTGTGGATTACACAAAAAATGTATGTGTCATGTATTTAACAAGATAATATGCATAAATCTGGCTATCATAAAATAGTGTTGCATTGTAAAACTAAATCACCATCAGCCATATTGTATACTTGCCTTGGTGGGCTGCTTTTTCTCATCAGTAAATGCACGAGATGTGAGATATGCGAGCTTGTGAACGGAAAGACAAAACTCGCTGTGAAGGAGTATCTGACAAAATGGAGAACGATTTAAGAAGGAATTATGGGGAGGATAGTAATTGTACATTTTTAATATAATGCCTTTTTTTGCTGAACAGGACTGGCATCTCGTAAACCAACAGTAATCTATAAATTGTTCTCATTGTTTTTAAAGTGGTATGTATTCAAAAAGGAATGAGAGCCCCGGCTGACAGGTTTGAAAATTTGTTGAAACCATAAAGAGAAAGATGTTTTTATTAAGAATACACATGTACCTGAAATTGGTGTATCCATTTCTCTTGTTATACATAACATAGTTGCCTACATGTAGATCTTTATTTTTTTGACGTCTCAAAGTGTCTCAATATCTGTATGATATCTAAATTTACCCAACTGCATAGCTTTGGTTTTGTTGTATTTGACTTTTAAGCACAAACATATGCTAAAATTAATTATTTAAATGAATGAGTGAGCCAATATCAGACAAGAAAGATGGCATATTTTCTGCAAGGAGACTGACCTTAATTTCATCATCATTAACCTTTAATCATGCCGTTCAACAACCAACATAAAAAGCAGAGGTGAGAATCACCCCGGTGAACCTCTGCTTTCTCTTTTGAACTGTTGTGATTCGATCTTTAATAGTAGCCAATATGTTGTCAAAAGTAAAGACTCATCTACAAATGGAGTTGCCAGAATTAAATAACTTGGGAACCATCTGTAAGAATGAATAGTCCATCCAATCAAAGGCGAGCTATAGGTCGTCACACTGTGACGTCAGTTGATTATGTTTTTGGCAAACAGCATGCAAATGTCTGGTAACAAATTTCGCTCATTGATTGGCACTAACTCGCCATCTGCTGTGACCCGATTGCTGTAAAAGTGTGAGTTGTTTTTATTAACCGAAACACACAGAAATGTACATGTATATTTTATTAACTATAAAAATGAACAATGTCCTTATTTTATCGTCAGATGTGAACGACAGGTTCTTGCCAATCGGTAACTGCACAAAACATAAACAACTACCTACATGTATATAAATGTACCAGGAAAATGTATCTTGCTCTTAAGTTAAATGTATGGTTTTAGAACACCTGATGTAGTCCAAATATATAAAATAAGAGAACCTTTTAATGAAGGCCGACTGACTGTGATGAATTAATACAGGAATACCATGATTCAAACCAAATGATGCTAAATGATTTCACACCAATTTTACATGCATTGATCAAGGAAATCGTCTATAATTTGTCCCCGAGTAAATTATCTGTACATAAAAACCATTTTTTTTCCAAAGCTTATTCATACATATAGGTGATTGTCCAATTTCAGGAGAAATAATGTTAAAAGATTGTCAATGATTTTTTTTGTGATAATAAATTTAATTCTTATTTACTAAAAAAAAATGTTCTTGAAAACTACCGTACTTCCACATTTGACATGTAGGTGCAGAGTCATATTTATTTTGTGATGATATCCACAGTTCTATTTTGTTATGAATATTTTTGTCATATACATGTAGTACAAAAGCAGTAGCAAACACTGATACTGGATTACAAGCCATAAATTAGGTTAAACTGTTTTCTCTAGTTGTATGCTTCTAATAAAAACACCGGTATGTTCATAAACATGTCTGAAATATTAATATATGTATGTGTATATGTGTAAAGATTTGATATCTGACGTATAATTAATTTTGGTGGTAGCTTAGAGACTTGTGAACCAGAATCAGATTCCTGTTCGATCATTCATTATCAACTACAAATATAATGTATTTTTGACTTTTGTGTGTGAAGCACACAATGGGAGTCTTTGCGGTTAGTGCGTCTGTGTGTATGTACAGTGTACATGTATGTGTGTGTGTGTGTCTGTTTTAACTGATATCTCAAGAACCAATTATAAGATTTCGATGTACTTTGGTACATAGTTGCTTTGGGATAATACTCAGACCAGATTAGTTTTGTTTCAAATCTGTGCATATAAATACCCTAATTTGTAGATTATTAATTAAACAATCTGAAGCATTTTCACTTGTTTCTCATATACTATTAAACTGAATTCAATGAAACTTGGTACATAGATGCTCTGGAATAATGTGCAGACCTGATTAATTTTTGGTTGCAATCTTTGCTTATTATTCGCCTAATCTGCATATTAATTAGCCAATTTTAAGCCTTTTCACTTTTCAAGTACCGTTTAACAGATTTCATTAAAACTTGGAACATACCATACATAGATGCTTTGGGATAATTTGCAGACCTGATTAGTTTATGGTTGAAACCATTAATATTTATCACCTAATTTGCATATTGAATATCCACGAATATTTCTACCACTCATAAGATTTCAATGAAATTAGGTACATACATGTAAGGGCTCTAAGAGAGTCGTCAAAATTAACAACCCACATCATTATGATGACTAAATTTACATGTATTTATACTAAAATTGATAAATCACACAGTTCTGTCATCAAATTGTAGATGTGATGTATATGAACATAACCTGATCAATGATTTTTGTCAAATATGCGCATTCAAAAGATTTCGCTATCTCAATGTAAAAATGAGCAACATATTCGAGTAAAAATGTAAAAATAGACATTTAAAAAAAAAAGTTACGCAAATTCATTATTAGTACAAAGACTGAAACAGGGCCTTATAGTTAAGAAAGCTGTATGTGCGTGTGTCTGGAGCTGTACCTACATGTCGGTCTACCCTGGACCAATTCACTTCAAATATCACACATACCTGTACTTTATACTTATAGGATGCATACATTGTATTAAAGTGATTTTTTTTTGCTGTTGTAACAATTAAAATTCTATTAACTGCTTTCATTTGCAACAAGGCATCGTCATTCAACCTATATCTTTTCATCTCTGTATAATAATGTTCCTCATACCTACCCAGTTTTATATGCTTTTGACTATTGTATATTAAATGTGTGCATTGAATTCATACTGTGTTTTAATTAAGGTGCAAAGTCAACTGTGGTACATGTACCTGCGGCTTCGATTTTTTCAGACTCTAACACACTCTGTCAAATTTAGACAAATATCTTATATGGCGATATTTATTGCAGAAGGGCTGTTTCAGCTAGTACACTTGTTTATTTCTGATTACCGTTACTTACGCTACCTGCCTGCCTACCTGAGCATCGCCCTTGGGGAGCTGCTGTGATTCAGCATTAAAAAGTGGAACAAAACCAAATATTCCACTTGTATTACCCAGAATCCCCTGAGGTGCTGTGTACCTGATGGGTGAAACCACTATTTCTAATTCTGGGGGTGAACTGGCTGGCAAATATCTAACTTAAATAAAGAATATAAGTAATCGGAGTTCCGAACAAGTGGGCTAGCTATTCTATTTGCTGAACTGTTTGTACTATGGCTGATAATAGTTTGTTATTAATTAGTGTTATTAATTTGTATATTAATTAGTAGAATAACTAATAAGTTTGATACTCAAATAAATTAATATTAGTATATGTATCATGTGTTATTAAATGGCTGATAATAATTTCTACTAAATCTGCATAATTTTAGCCCTAAAGTAAACTAATTATTCCCGGAAACTAATTTTCACACTCTATAGATTTCTTTCTTGCTGGATTATGAGACTGTGATTAGAATATTCAATAGACTATGTACTATAGTACAACAGAACACCTGTTATCTGCTTGTTCTTTTTGATGTACATCTTAAATCTTCATAAATACAATTTTGCCCATTTAAAATTTGATTCTGATTACCGGTACTAGTTTTGAAAATATAAACTACCAATAGTGATTGAAATTGGCTCTCTCAAAACAGAGGAGAAGGGGTGCTGACAGTGTTTATCACAGCTTTTTCAGCAATCATCAGTACCCCAATAAGATTCTCAGTATGATAAGTAGCAGTGTAAAATGTAAAAAGTTGAATTATTCAACAGATTACATGTTTATCATCAACTGACTGTAATCTGATAATCTAATAGCTTACTGTCAGATTTTTTCATTGATTTGTCTTGAACTTAAAATACATTTTTAAGTACAATCAAGCAAATTCTGTTGTATCCTGTGATTATATTTGCCATGAATGACACAGAGTTCATAGCATTCTGAATTTTTAATACTATTTCGATTTAAAAATAGTGTCTAGCATAAATTTATTAATACACCATATGTTAACATTGTTTGATATTTGAAAACAAAATTCTAAATCATTGATGTGCCCGCAGTGGTCTCAGGTATGAATTACAATATGCCAGCTATTGAATTCACTCTGTGTCTGTCTGTTCCACTGATATCTCAGTTTAGTACTTTGTCGATCTTCAGACCTGATTAGTTTTTGATTCCAGTAGTTTTTGGTGCATATTAGTTACCTAATTTTTTTTTTTTTTTTTTATAAATATTATTGGTTACCTACATGTATTTGATGCCACAGTGCTGTTGTTGTGTGGCATTCTATCAGCCTGTATTGGAAATTTGCAGAAAATTAAATTAATTGCTATACGTACATAACATATTTGTTACATAAATTTGTTACATAAATTACATACTGTTAAATATTTTATTTTAGCTGAATAGACTTTTTGGGTCTTTTGTATGGAATTTAGTTTCACTGATTTTTGACAAGTTGAATGTAAAATATAGAAAAAAAGGTATATTCACTGGATTTTATTTTCACTGACTCATTCTTTCACTAAAAATAGCGAAAATAAAATATTCTACAGTATATGGTTAAAAATACCTATAGATCATATTTTAATGATTCAATATGTACATCGAATACAATTTCACAACGTAAACAGTTTTAAACTGGCCAATGAACATAGAGTAGGTATTTTATTCCATAAGATATAACTAGCATCATAACTATAGACGCACATAGAATGGCTTATAGCAAGTGTAACCAAGGGCGGTAGGTAAAAGTGCCTGGGTTAATAGAATACTAAAAATAATACATGAATATTTTCCTCCTTGAAAGTTATTAGCAACATTCTAGAAATGAAAAAAACTGTACTACGAGCATTATTGTGGTGACATATTTTGACTCGAACTCGTACATGTATTGGTTTTGCGTCTTGCTCAGATTCAGAAAGCGTACGTCTAGCGCGTACAAAACATGGCCGCAACGATATACCCTTACACTACCGCAGCTACTGATGCGTTGTTAACAACCATCTTCCCGGGTGACTCTGATTTTGAACAATATTTGTACAGCCGGCGTCAGGGTGCGATAACTCAAAACATAGGCTCGATCAAGCAAAATTTTCAATAATTATGTTCATAAAAAATTTGGTTGATTTCTGTATTCATAAAGATTATTCAAAACCATCACATAAAAAATACGTACTATTTTACACTAAAATAATGATGATGTGGTTATTTGGCACCCGACCGTCAATTTTGAACACCATAAATAATGTTCGTAAACGAGAAGTCTGGTACGCAATGTGTCCGAAAATGGAACACACTGTGTCATACTCCGTCTATATTATAGTTTCACTAAATATTTCTCCTTTATGGAGGAAACCAAGAAAACGTAAAATGTGCACGCGAACGTGAAGCTGAAAACCTTCCTTTTGGATATTTGCGAAAATGAAAAATGACTGGTGGCTGCGCTGTTCAATACTTCTTATGCCGCTAATTCATAACGTACGGCTCGAAGGATACAATGCGTTTCAAATCGAATGTGGAATTAAATAATATAAGCGAATGGTACAGTCAGAATTGTGTACATATATAAGGTACATTTAGACATAGTTATTCAAAGTAAATGTATTTTATTGTCATTATTCAAATAAATAGTCAACATTTAACAATTGACATCAATCCTGGCTATCGCCCTTGGTGTAACACAGTATGGATATTGAAGGCTAAGGTACCCACACTATGTGGAAATATTCTTTATAACTTGGAAAGAGAAAAACACAAGACAATTCATTGCACAGTAATTCAATTTCAAAGGAGACCATTTCTCTCAGTCCCAGGAGTTCTTGATAGAGACATATTGTACTGTACTATAAGTGCTACATGTGTACTACTAGTAATACATGTATTATATTAAAGTGCATGTAAACTCCAAATAACCTTTATTAGGTCTCTAGTTGGGCACAGTCAGAAAACAGAGGAGTTTATAAATTCATGTACATGTATGTGCATGCGTATGTTGACTCGTGCATCCACATTCACCTGTATCTCACGCATATCTGCATAGATTTTATTCAAACACTCACATCAGACATGTTATCGCACATACATGTATTGTTCCATCTAATTCAAGAATGGTTGAATGGTAGCCATTTTAAGGCCAAGAAATCATGGAAATCACACATCTTCATCATTCCGAGACTCAGTTGTATGTCTTTTAATTTTTTGGATCAGGTTCAAAATGGTCGACTGGGGGCCGCTTTGTATTTAAAAATGCAGTTCTAGATCCACATTTTCAATATGTATAAAATTATATACATATGGTTTAAAAACTTTTAATTTAACAGACCTATACTCAAAAACATTGTGGTAGACTATGCGCTATTCCAATGAATAAATACAAAAAGTGACAACAGCAATGAAATCACTACATGTATGTGAGACTTGTCTAGTTGTTCATGGATAGAAACATTCAATAGCCTACCACACATCTTGTATAATATGACAGCAACTTATAATAAATTAGCAATAGAAACAGGTCACTACACAAAACCAAAGACACCAATTGAACAGAGACTGCTCATGAAATAGAAGATAAAATACACCACTTGGTACAACAAACTAACCCAATTCAATTTATATAATAGCACTAATGTTTCATTGTGAAACACCAAATATTGGCGTTTCTGGTAATTATGTACTTCCGTAAATTGTAGTAGAAACGTAGAGTAAAGGAAGCGTTAGACTAATGACTGCAATATGTCCATCACGTCATTAGTCAGTCAGTGTAAATAAATAATGAATATCATTAACATTGTAAAAAAAGGAAGGAGTCGTACTGGCTCCAGTTTGTATCATGTTCATGTCTGTCATATAAGCATCATTCAGAATAAATAATAAGGCAACAATATCAATCTATCGTATGTGAAATCGTGTTTCAGGTATTCATCGGTTCAAATCAAAATAATTTGCCTGAGTTGTTAAAATGAAATACATTTTGAGAGATTGCATGCACTATCAGTACACATGCACAAAAATATACTCTTACATTAAAAGTGACGGGGACTGTGTCATGTGTTTAAAAATTGGCTTGATGATTTTTGACTTGTAGTCATTTATGTTAGTTTCTATGCTACTGATAGCAGTAGTGTGCATGCTCTCGAACAGGACTGGATGGAATCCCCCAAAGTCAAGTTCAGTCAGTTTGTTAACTGCTTAGGAGAGATCTTCAAGACAGAAAGAACATTTTATGCGACTGTAGACACGAGGCACAAATTAGTGACCACTGATTTCAATGTATGATTTTTCTGTTGCGTCAATGACGTTCTAGTGAATTAGCATAATTAGCTGCGTCACAGCAAATCCGTGTGCCAATGATGCATGATATTGGTTTTATGCACACACTGTAGAACAAATATGAAAACAATTTATTGAGTTTTTTTTTTCAACCATCTTCCTTTCCCAGAATTTTTAATGGTCAACTTCTTACATTTACCCTCCTGCTTTTACAGAACTGAAGTCCAACTTAGTAAAAAAAATTATTTCTCTATTTTAAGAATGTGAATTTGTTTTAACTTCAATTGCTTCTTATCAAAAAAAAAAAAAAACTACTGTAAAATGACTAATTTTCACTGGGTTTAAATTTCGTTGATTTACCATTTCGAGCATATTCAATGGGTTTAAAATTAAAATTAAAAAAAACCCAGTGAATAATTAACTCCTTTACAGTACTGGTATTATGCACTGTGTAATATACTTTGACCTGAGTTTAACCTTTCTAGATTCAACCGTAACAACTGATTCAAAATACCAGCACTCTAGTTTCATACAATAAAAACAAAATATTATGAAATATAAAACCATAATCTGGCAGGAAAAGGATTTTCTAGCAGGACCATGTATGTCACATTTTTCGTGAACTAGCTGTGAATGAACCCAGCTTCAAAAATATCTGAATGTTCACATAGTTATAAGTCTCACCTTCAAAGTAGTAATTATCTCGGTAATATACTGGTCTGAGTTTAAAACAAGAAGCTTGTTCTATTACGCTCTCCCAAATAGTGAATCAACAATAGAATGAATAATTTATTTATGTTTTTGCGTTTTGACAATTTTTTATAATACAAACCGTGTTTTATGAAAATGTTGTGAGTGTTTGGGCTATTATTATGCAGTGAGAGGCTTGATGCACACATACAGTATTTATAAATAAACCGGTATTAGTCATGTTATGGTTCCAGAGTGATTTTAGGATAACAAATATTACATATTTAATAATACTTAAGCACATATTTTTTACAATCTGATAAACCTGATCATTGGACTACCAGTATATATTACTAAGAAACACTGCTGGTAGGGTTTCTTATTAATTAAAAGGCTCTGCTGAAAACCATAAAAAAAACATCAATTTTAATATGAAAGTGACCTTTCAACCAAAGTAATACAATATCTCATGCGGCAATTGTTAGGCTTTCTTTTACAAAGCAATATGTGAGTTTATAGACAGTTTAGATCCATTTGGTAAACTGTATATAATTTCTATACATGTTTTTGTCTGCCAACACCAGGGCTCAACACCCCTCATAATAATGGATGTGTCCAGGTAGCCATATCTCTATACATGTACATCTTCACATTGTATTCATATATCAAAACAAACGCCACTGGCATTCAATATCCCTAGGAATATTTCAATGATACTGAGAAGTCAATTACCAAAATCCAACACACGTTATATAAGTGTGAAGGTATTTACAGCATGAGTGTTGTACCAATTCTTATCATTCTACAGATTCCTAGAGGGCCTTTTTGTCTGGTTGATTTTGTCTGCTTTTAAAGAGAGAATAAAAAGAAGTGTAATCACTATTGAAGTGTGAGTCTGTCAACCTTTCAGAATGCCATTGTTTTGTATGTGACCATTTCATAAAAACTGGCAAGATGGAAACGAATGAAATTATTTGAATTATAATAAATATTTGAAATGGTGAAAGGCTCACGTGAGTGTACACTATGGATTTAGATCACTTTACATCATGGATTTGTATCACTCGGGACATCATTCTCAAGAATATTCTGGTATTTTCATATAAAATTTGATACCTGCCATTTATTTCAGGCACTTGTGTAGCATTTATACACACATGCATGTACTAGTTGTCATGACAGTTTTATTGAAACAAACGTGCTAACTAGCATATGACTACAGTGTAGGTTAGTATTGTAACAAAACTGAGTTATCTGTGAATCTTTGTCTTCCATGACCTTAGATTTGCAGCTCTAGGAACATATTACCTGGATCTTTACGTCGTGTTTGTGAAAACTAATGAACTGCCGAAAAACAATAATACTAAGCCAATTTCTATTAAGTAAATTAAAATTGGTAAAAATTGTCATAACTCATAAAGCTGCCATGTTACATGTATGTATGTAATCTAAAAGATTCTATACATCAACACTATAATACTGGAATGTCAGAAACAACTCAGTCACTAGCAGACCTGTCAACACTTGATATATACTTCATGACCAGTATCAAGAATAAATGGCTCCAGAACCTTTCGCAGTATTGACAACAAGGTGTGGTCTATCACCTAAAACTATAAATATTCTCCACGAACATGAATGTGATGACAACAAGGCGTTAATATACTTTTTGGAAGAGAACTTTGCTAGTCTTCATATTTCAAGGGGCCAACTCAGTATGCTTAAGGCTGTAGCCTAGTTACAGCATTTACCACTTCCAGCAAATGTCAGCGGTCAGACACCAGGTATACCAGCAATATCAGTGACATCAAGCAGAGCATCAGCTTCCTGGCCGGATGACAATACCGATCAACCAACAACAACTGTGCCAACAATACTGAACATAAATGACACGAACACATGTAAGCAATACTGGCTCTTTAGGTGTTATCCATCATACATAGTACATTATCGATAATGTCGTCAAACATTCTTAGGTTGTTTTTTTTCTGTTGGGGAATAATATGTATGTTGTATTATTATTATTGATAAAATGTGACAAAATTTGTTTGAAAATATTATATTTATTTTAATTTGTTTTGTTTTAATTTAATTTTTTATATATATACATGCAATTTGGGTTATTAACTACAAATAAAAAGACAAACATGAAAAATTTTTACACCTTGTATTCATGAAAATTTATCACCCATGTTGATCAAGACGTGTGAAAGGAGGTATGCAACTTTAACTGCCATATGGCAATATAAAATTTACCTTGTATTTAATTAACAGTCCTCGTTTTGGAAGAAGTCCGCAATTGGGGACTAATAATTTGGGGGAGAAATGCTGTGACCAAACTCGTTGAAACTTAACATAAAGATAATGTTTAATGACTTACATATGCATATCAATTTTTTTGACAAATCAAATATAGCCGATTGGTTGCCATTTTAGACCTAAAATTTGCTGAATTCTGATATTTAAGTGTGTGTTAAATGTTTCTCGATTTTATTGAAACTTTCTATCATGATCATGTATATTGGGTTACAGGTACACGTCAATTTGTTTTTGAGATTTGAACAAAAATGCCCGACCGGTGGCCATTTTTTTTAGCTCCGCTGTCGACTTTGTCGAGCGGAGCTTATATGAGTGATTGTTCGTCGTCGTCCGTGTCAATGTTTTACTTTTTCGACTTCTTCTTGAAAACTACAAGCCTGAATGCTTTGATACTTGGTGTATATGTACCTTGGGTAGACCTCTCTGAGGTTTGTTCATTTCCTGTTGATATCTTCAATTCTCTAATTTTGGTGAATATTTTTGTCATTTTTGGTAAAAAGTGATATTTTCGACTTCTTCTTAAAAACCAAAAGTTCAATTGCTTTGATATTACATATATAGATACTACATGTAGACCTTTCTCAGATTTGTTCATTTCGTGATGATATCTTCAATTCTCTAATTTTGGTGAATATTTTTGTCATTTTTGGTAGAAAGTGATATTTTCGACTTCTTGTTAAAAACTGTACATGTAAGTCCGATTGCTTTGATACTATACATACATGTATTGTTCATTTTCTAATGATGTCTTCAGTTCTTTAATTGAAATGTGCATTGCTAACAGCGGAGGTATCTCAGCCGATAGGCTGCTTGTTTTATTTTTATTTAAGCTGATTCCTGACTAATACATCATGTGATGAAGATTAAAGTTTGCACGCAAATTTGATGTATTAACAGTCATTTTTAGTCCCCGTTCGAACGAAGTCCGAAAACGTGGACTTATAATTCGGTCTCCGTGCGTCCGTCCGTGCGTCCGTCCAGAGTCATATCTCAGAATCCCTTGGACCGATTCCATTCATTCTTTGTATGTGCCTAGTACTTTATGTAGGACATATGCACATGCAGTGGTTTAGTGATTCGATTCAAAATGGCCGACTGGCAGCCATCTTGTTTTTTGAAAATGTTGTATTTTGGACATGCTTTGTCAGTTGTCATTCAAACTTGGTACATAGATTATACATGTTAGGATACATGTCAAAGATGGTCAACTGGCAGGCATCTTGTTTTGTTTTTATGTGGTATCTTGGACGTGCTCTGTCAGTTTCATTCAAATTTGGCACATATATGTACTTTATACATGTTAGGATGCATGTCCATGACAATTTGTTTCAAAATCTGGTCAAGGATGGCCGATTGATAGCCATCTGACTTTTTGGCCTTACTACTATATTTCCACAATTTATGTACCATTTTGATTCGTATTTGGCACATACATCATACATATCAGTGTGTTTCATAATCAGATCAAAGATGGCTGAATAATGGCCGTTTTTATTTTTGGCCATAATACTACTACACTGAACACGTGTTTTGATGTAAATAAACAATCTGTTGTATACGCCACTTGGAACTCAAGTTTCAAGGACACGCTCGCGACAACCCCTCCACTTTAATATGACGTGCACAAAGAAAACTTTCAAAAATTTAACGGGGACTGTGTCATTTTCAATGACTTGTTTTTTATAAAATTGTTAAATCACAGTATGTAAATGTGTCCGGAACTGTTTATCAGAGATGGCAGCTTAATTTCATTCAAACTTTGTATCATGATCATGCTGTCGCATTGCATATTAAGTTACAGGTGCACATTACAGGACTGTACTTTCTTAATGCTTGTTTTGTTTAGTTTTCAGTCTAAAATAGACATCACTGTCAGTTTTATTATGACATAGATATTTTTTTCTCTTTACATAATCATTAAGATATCGAGTTGCACTTAAGTTATTCAGAGAACATATATTACAGTAAATCAATCTTTGTAAAAAGTGTTGGCTACATTTCCACAAGTCTAGACGACACTGTCTTCCTCATAAGGTCTAACATCCAAGAGCAGCAAAATTCATAATGTTCACAGTTGACACTTGCTGGAACACAGATCACTGAATTGCTTCTTTTGTTGGGAAAGCGTAGCAAGTTTTGTGAGTCAGTGTGAGATATTTTGCATTTTTTGCAACATAACAGTAAATGAATCAACATTCATTTACACTACAACTCGTGTTGCATTTAAGTCTAAAAATGTTTTTATATATTTAAACTTCATTCAAATCCCATATAATAAAGTGAATATTAAAATGAATGGACTTCCAATTATTAAATTTATAAAATATAACTGGTTTACCCAAGCATATCAAATTGTGGGCAAATGTATGGGCCGAAACATAAAGAAGGTAGATGTGATCCTGTTCCGCCTAAGTGCATACTTTGTGGTATTCTCTTATTGTTATACATCTTTTTCCAGCTGGTACACAATGTAGTAATAATTACATGAGATGTATGGTGATGACAGTAGCTCTATGTCTTATATAGACTTGCTTTTCAGTTTACATTCTTGTACATGTATATAGGTATCTTATTTGTGTGAGATCTTCACATCCCACATTAGTCACAGGAAGAAAGATATATCTTGTAAATTCAATTTTCTTGATATTTCATTACTGATTGTGTAAATTGCATTTCCTGTATGTTTTATTACAGATGTATATATCCCGTGTAAAGTGTGTGGAGATAAATCATCAGGTGTTCATTATGGCATCAGTACATGTGAAGGATGCAAGGTAAGTCTCAGATAAATCATCAGATGTTCACTATGGTATCAGTACATGTGAAGGATGCAAGGTAAGTCTCAGATAAATCATAAGGTGTTCACTATGGCATCAGTACATGTGAAGGATGCAAGGTAAGTCTTAGATATATCATCAGGTGTTCACTATGGTATCAGTACATGTGAAGGATACAAGGTAAGTCTCAGTTATATCATAAGGTGTTCACTATGGTATCAGTACATGTGAAGGATGCAAGGTAAGTCTCAGATATATCATAAGGAGTTTACTATGGTATCAGTACATGTGAAGGATGCAAGGTAAGTCAGATATATCATAAGGTGTTTACTATGGTATCAGTACATGTGAAGGATGCAAGGTAAGTCTTAGATAAATCATCAGGTGTTCACTATGGTATCAGTACATGTGAAGGATGCAAGGTAAGTCTTGGATAAATCATCAGATGTTCACTATGGTATCAGTACATGTGAAGGATACAAGGTAAGTCTCAGATAAATCATAAGGTGTTCACTATGGCATCAGTACATGTGAAGGATGCAAGGTAAGTCTTAGATAAATCATCAGGTGTTCACTATGGTATCAGTACATGTGAAGAATACAAGGTAAGTCTCAGATAAATCATAAGGTGTTCACTATGGTATCAGTACATGTGAAGGATGCAAGGTAAGTCTTAGATATATCATAAGGTGTTTACTATGGTATCAGTACATGTGAAGGATGCAAGGTAAGTCTTAGATAAATCATCAGGTGTTCACTATGGTATCAGTACATGTGAAGGATGCAAGGTAAGTCTCAGATAAATCATAAGGTGTTTACTATGGTATCAGTACATGTGAAGGATGCAAGGTAAGTCTTAGATAAATCATAAGGTGTTCACTATGGCATCAGTACATGTGAAGGATGCAAGGTAAGTCTTAGATAAATCATCAGGTGTTCACTATCGTATCAGTACATGTGAAGGATGCAAGGTAAGTCTTAGATAAATCATAAGGTGTTCACTATGGTATTAGTACATGTGAAGGATGCAAGATAAGTCTTAGATAAATCATAAGGTGTTCACTATGGCATCAGAACATGTGAAGGATGCAAGGTAAGTCTCAGATAAATCATAAGGTGTTCACTATGGCATCAGTACATGTGAAGGATGCAAGGTAAGTCTCAGATAAATCATCAGGTGTTCACTATGGTATTAGTACATGTGAAGGATGCAAGATAAGTCTTAGATAAATCATCAGGTGTTCACTATGGCATCAGTACATGTGAAGGATGCAAGGTAAGTCTTAGATAAATCATCAGGTGTTCACTATGGCATCAGTACATGTGAAGGATGCAAGGTAAGTCTCAGATAAATCATCAGGTGTTCACTATGGTATCAGTACATGTGAAGGATACAAGGTAAGTCTCAGATAAATCATAAGGTGTTCACTATGGTATCAGTACATGTGAAGCATGCAAGGTAAGTCTCAGATAGATCATCAGGTGTTCACTCTGGCACGATACCTTCAATTCTCTAATTTTAGTGAATATTTTGTATAAAAAATACTTTTTTTGAGTTATTTAAAACGACTAGCACAATTGCTTTGGTATTTTATATGTAGACACCTTGGCTGGCCTGCTGACAGATTTGTTTCTTTTTTATGACAATAAGTTTAATTTTCTAAATTTAGTGAATATTTTATATTTTTGGCAAATCTGTGCATCCCCGGTGGGTTATAAGGTTGCAATAAAACCTTGCCAGTGTATTGTGCCCTTAGCTTTTGGTCTGTGCTCCACCCTATGGGAGACCCATCTCCTCCAATTCAGCTATGACAGTCCTACACCAGGTTGTCTTTGGTCTTCCATATTTTCTCTTTCCCGGTGGTGTTCATCTCAGGGAAGCCTTATGGGTATTCTGTCACCTGCCATTCTTACATGTCCCAGCCATCTCACTATGTCTATCTATGCAGTTGAGATACACATGTCAGTTTATAGGCTGATTGTTTTCAAAACCAAGACCTGTAGCCAATAGAAAATTATATCATTTGGTGCAAAATTATCTGAAAAATGGTAATATATAAAAATACGCAAAATGTTGCTTCAAAATTTTGGTGGGAAAAATTTGGCCATTCTCATGGTGGTTAAATGTGTGAATCTCTACTGTGCCTTATAAGACAGTGTGTGGAAATATATTGCATAGTAATTTTCAATTTAATGAATATATTTGCTGTAAGTAATGTTTAAATAATATCATGAGCTACTGATACTCAAGAATTAATAAAAAAATTAATATAATTTCACTATAAAAATAACAAGGCTGAAAGTGAATGTCTATAAACTGCATATCAATACAACTCAAACATATATGAAAGGTTGTCTGTTACTGCAAAGGAATATAAAAAAACGTGCTTCAGAATTATTATTCAACTGCTCAAAAATTTATAACTACATGCAATCTTTTGCGGGGGTGTCCCTGTCATTACCACCCACACTATGGTGTGCATTGATACAAAACACTTGCAGATACATGTATGCTCACATACATGTAAATACGCACCTCTTCTGGGTCTACCCAGTGGTTATCAATTTGCTCTATAGGGTGGGTATAATCATTCACAATGCCTAAGGAATGAATTCAGCTAGAGAATTATCAAATGATGCCCAAATCTTGCCATTTTTTCTGAATGCTATTTGCAACTTGTTTTTAGCTCATTGAAATTTGAAAATCAGGATCAGGACAATGTCTATATTGGTAATAAAAACACCATTACCAGTACGTTTAACTGAGTCTGATCCTGAAGATGATCTACTCTTAGCTAGGTTACATGTTTTGGGATTCTGGTAATCAACTAATATTTGACTTAGAAATGAGAACCATGTTGATGTTGATGCTGATTTGTTTAAATAATGAAGATAATTTTTTCATGATTTTGCCAAGTATAATAACATTTCAATACAACTTCTAGAAAAAATGATGACTTTTGTTGGTAAATCAGTATCAATATTGTCAATCTTAAGTGTTTTTTTTTAGCTCCGCTGTCGACTTTGTCGAGCGGAGCTTATCATATGAGTGGTCGTCCGGCGTCGTCCGTGTCAATGTTTTACTTTTTCAACTTCTTTTTGAAAACTACAAGCCTGAATGCTTTGATACTTGGTGTATATGTACCTTGGGTAGACCTCTCTCAGATTTGTTCATTTCGTGATGATATCTTCTTTAATTTTGGTGAATATTTTTGTCATTTTTGGTAAAAAGTGATATTTTTGACTTCTTGTTAAAAACTGTAAGTCCGGTTGCTTTGATATTACATATATAGGTACTACGTGTGGACCTCTCTCATATTTGTTCATTTCGTGATGATATCTTCTTTAATTTTGGTGAATATTTTTGTCATTTTTGGTAAAAAGTGATATTTTCGACTTCTTGTTAAAAACTGTAAGTCCGATTGCTTTGATACTATACATTTTCTAATGATATCTTCAGTTTTTTAATTGTAATGTGCATTGCTAACAGCGGAGCTATCTCAGCCGATAGGCTGCTTGTTTTACTTCTGATTTACTGATAGACATTGTCATAGAAACCAACCGCTATGCAAAACAGAATTGCTTTGACCTTAATAATCTGAAGTCAGCGTACTTTCATAGCATTAACAATGAGTTTGATGGATAAGAAAATTACATTCAAATAATATTGAACTGAATACTGGAGTTCATCGTTTGAAAATTATATGTCTCGATCATGATTTATACAACCAAGTACTGAGGTTTTAACATTTTGTTGTCAAAAATGTTCTCGCTACTTATGAAACGATCCCCACAATGACCGATTAAAAAAATAAATCCTGTAATAAACGTGTTGCAAAAATTTCAGGAAATTTATACCTCTGATAGGCAGCTTACTTTTGATGAAAGCATGATAATATTCAAAATGTCAGGTATGCAGGCAAAGATACCAATTACATTAGTGCAGTATGCAAGGTTAGGATGTACACATAGTGCCATACGCTTTGATCTGTACCATTATCTCAGTACATCCAAATTGTGCTGGCAGGGAATTATCTGAGGAAAAAAAAATGATCGTAGATAGGATGAAGAAGAGGAAGAAAATGGGACTCATTGATGAGTGAAATAACTTGATTCAGTATTTTGTTTAAACCTGTATTACCATAATCAGGTCGGCAATTACCGGTAGTTAGCTAATTTGCATATTAAGCTAATGTATGCATAAACACAGATCATTTGCAAATGTAGTGTTTTTATAATAGCAAAAACAATTCAGGCCTTATAAGCTGGATCCTAACCATAAAGAGACATATGCAGGGAGGAAAGGGTTAAACTATTATGATTTTTTCCATCATATGCAACTAAATAAAATTTGATGAGATATTTTTACTATATGATATACAAAACCAATAAGAAATTGCACAAAAATGCCATTTTGATGCATTTAAGTAGTAGTAGTTGGGTTATTGTACTTTATTATCTGAATTTGTGAGCAATAAAACCACAGCATAAAAGTCAAGGATAGGTTTTAATAGTATTCTCATCAATGTGTTGTCTAGTGTACATGTCTGATTGTATCCTTCACATCAATACTCTTCCATTTCGTATTTTAATGTCAACCAAAATTTCACTATATTTAGGAATATATTACAGGTTTTTCCTATGTTTATGATTTGACACTGTGATATGATCTGCCCTCTCATGCATCAAGGAGAAGATAGGTGCTTCTCATGCAGGCGCATTCAGCTAAATATTGGTCATTTAAACAGTGGTACGGGTACATGTAGTAGAGTGCTAAATAGAGGTTCCCTCAATATAAATAATTATGTATAAATGAATGTTTACTTTGCCCTTATATTGTAGATTCAGGGAAAATAATATTTCTAATTATGTGCATATTTGATTAGATTTTAGGTTAAATCCATGCACATTATTTACTTAATTTGCATGATACACATGTACATGTAATTAGCTTATTTTTAGCTGTTCCATGACTGTTCCACTGATAACTGAAGAACTACAGATTGGATTTTTATGAAACTTGGTACATAGATGCTTTGGGACAATGCGCAGACCTGATTAGTTTTGGGTAAAAATCCATGCCTGTTAATTACCTAATTTGCATAATGATTAGTCAATTTGTGGCTTTTTCACTGATATCTGAAGTACTAATCATCACATTACAATGAAATTTTATAAATAGATGCTCTAGGGCAATGCACAAACCTGCTATCTTTTATGTTAATATTGTGCATATTAATTACCTAATTTGCATAATTAATCAATTTTCATCTTTGATTTTTCAAGTACTAATCATTACATTTCAATGAAACTTTGATATTTCAAGTACTAATCATTACATTTCAATGGAACTTTGAGGACTATGTACAGACCTGATTAGTTTTTGGTTGAAATCCATGTTTATTAACTACCTAATCTGCATAATTTACCAATTTTCAGCTTTCGCACTGATATCTCAAGTACTTATTGCATTTCAATGAAACTTGGTAAATAGATGCTCTAGGACAATGCACAAACCTAATTAGTTTTGGGGTGAATATTTGTGCATTTTAATCACCTAATTTGCTTTATTAACCAATTTTTAGCTTTCACACTGATACTGTATCTCAAGTACTAATCATCACATTTCAATGAAACTTAGTACATAGATGCTCTAGGACAAATTATGCACAGATCTGGTTAGTGTTTTGTTGAAATTTGTGCATATTAATTACCTATTTTGCATAATAGGTATAAATAATAGGTATTTGCATAAATAATTATTGTCCGTGTGCTCGCGATCGCTTATCCTCCATTCATTGCCATTCAATTTTCAGCTTTTTCACTGATATCTTAAGTACTAATCATCACATTTCAATACAACTTGGTTCATAGATTCTCTAGGACCGTGCACAGATCTGGTTAGTGTTTTGTTGAAATTTGTGCATATTAATTACCTATTTTGCATAATAGGTATAAATAATAGGTATTTGCATAAATAATTATTGTCCGTGTGCTCGCGATCGCTTATCCTCCATTCATTGCCATCTTGAAAGAATGTTTTTAATAAGTTTGGGTATTCCTTAGCCCCTGCTAACCAATGTCTAGTCCTGTGTGAGAAGGCAATTGGGTCTATTCGTATACGAAAACATATGAGATTCGCTTTAATCATAGCCGAACTTCATGTAGCGTGTTGTCAATCATGATGCCTTATGACAAACTTTAGAACTGCTCTTCTGATTAAAATGGGAATTAGTCAATTACCCTCATACTGCGGCCTCTTTCCAATTCATTTGAACATTTATGTTGATTATTATATTGAGAAACATAAAGCTGTCTCATAGCAATTAATTTACATTTATTTCCTCAGACATTGGCTTCTTGATTTATATTTTAATCTTAGTTTTTTTTCTGTCAGTTCATCAGTCTGTAAGTATGTACATGTGTGTCAAATCCAGCTTTGCCTATGTCTCAACAGCCTCCATTTTGATTAGAATTGAACTTGTAGCATTAAACATCAGTACAATTGCTTCCTATTATTTTGGTAATTTGCATAATAATTAATTTCTTTTGACATATTCTTTGTCAGTATGTTTTTGTACAAAAGCATTGCAACATAATTGCTTGTGTTTGTGTGAAAGGAATATTTAATTTATCGTTTATTTTAGCTTATTTAACCTTTTCACCACCAGTTCAATCTGTTCATCACAAATTCACAAAACAGACCTGTTTATAGTCTGCCTTTTCCTTCAGAAGATCTGAAAACTGACTCAAATTTTGTCTATTGGCTTCAAATTCCTGATTTATTTCCAGAAATATTAAAAATTATAATAAAAAAATGCAGACAAATTTGCTCAAATGGCTTAAAACTTGGTACATGCATATTACTTGTACAGTTGATTATATTTTTCAATCAATCTCAACATTTTAATTAATAGCTTGTTTTCATAGTGTTTTGTATATATTTGGGTACTCCAGGTTTCATGAATCAGTGAATTTGTTTTATGAACATTTGTAAATTTATCAAAAAAGATCTATGTGTGTTTAATCCAAATCCAAAGAAAAAGTTTCCTTTTGAGATATTAACCACTTGGCAATGCCAATTACCCATAAATCTTTGTTTTTACAATCATTGGCGGTCATTAACGCAAAAGATAGATCCTATCAAATTTTTCAACGCTTGAAATTATTTTGTTCCCTGAAATAAATTTAAAAGAATGCAAGTATATGTAGTACAGTACATTATTTTTGGCACAGAATATTAAATCGCGAAAGCGAGCTAGTGTCAAAGAACAGGTTAAAGGTTAACTGACTGGAGTGTTTTTAATCGCAATTTATAAAAGCCTTCTTAGAACCCTGTGTACTGTTTATGTAGATGAATATCTGATAATAAGTTATGCATACCTGTATTATTTTACTTTTTTCAGCTTTTTTTATATCATAGCATTATTATTATCAACTTAATAGTGGTGACAAATCATTTTTAGTCCCTGTTCGGACGCAGTCCGAAAACGGGGACTTATGTTTTGACCTCCGTGTGTGTGTGTGCGCGTGCGTGTTTGCGTGTGTGCATGTGTCTGTGCGTGCATCCAGACCTGTATCTTAGAAATGCCTGGACGAATCACAATAAAACTTCACACATACATCATACATGATATTATACATATGCACGTCAATTTATTTCATGATCTGATTCAAAATGGCCGAATGGCGGCCATTTTTGTGCTAAAAATCATCAAAATCAAGCATTTCTTGGCTGTTTACAGATGGATTTTGTTCAAACTTGGTATATACATTTGACATTATAGGACCTTGATGCACATAATTTTGTTTTTCAAATAAGATTCAAAATGGCCGACTGGTGGCTATTTTGTATTAATGAATGTGGTTCTTGTGCCATATCTCTGACTTGCTTTCACTGATTATGTTAAAATTTTAAATATTCATTATACATCATGTCATAGATAGACAGATATATTGGTTTGACGATCCTATTCAAAATGGCCAAATGGTGGCCTTTTTTGTGTTAAACAATCATCAAATATCAAGCATTTCTGGCATTTATGGATGGATTTCGTTCAAACTTGGTACATATATTAGACATTACAGGTTCCTGATGCACATCATTTATTTTTCAGATCGGATTCAAAATGGCTGCCTGGCGGCCATTTGGTTTTAATGAATGGGCTTCTAGACCCATATCTTCGACTTGTTTTGACTGATAATATTTTCAAATTTTAAATATTCATTGTACATCATGTCATAGACAGATATATTGGTTTGACTATCCTATTCAAAATGGCCAAATGGTGGTCATTTTTGTGCTAAACAATCATCAAATATCAAGCATTTCTGGCATTTATGGATGGATTTCGTTCAAATTTGGTACAAATATTAAACATTACAGGTTCCTGATGCACATCATTTATTTTTCAGATCGGATTCAAAATGGCTGTCTGGTGGCCATTTTGTTTTAATGAATGGGCTTCTAGACCCATATCTCCGACTTGTTTTGACTGATAATATTTTCAAATTTTAAATATTCATTATACATCATGTCATAGATAGGCAGATATATTGCTTTGACTATCCTATTCAAGATGGCCGAATGGCGGTAATTTTTGTGCTAAAAAAATCATAAAAATCAACCATTTCTCGGCTGTTTACAGATGGATTTTGTTCAAACTTGGTATATACATTAGATATTACGAGCTGATTTTGAATGCTGTTCCAGAGCAATATCTCTCAATATGGACAAGTACTTGTTTGATGATCAGATACAAATGTCAATCATTTTAATTTAAAAAAATCATATTCCTGACATGGTTATATTCCAGCTATATCACTATAAACAAAACTATATATCTTAAATTTAATAACTAATGGGGACTGTGCCATGCATGGCTTGTTTCAATTTTTCTGATATGAAAAATGTCTGCTATGTACACCAGTAAAGTTCAAGGGACTACAATATAGGTTTAAAGTACTATGGAATAGTCATGCTATGGATTAATTAGCTAATAGTCTTTGCTTTTACATGGCTGGCAACTTTATTTCTTCTTCTGTTTCCCCATCTAGTTATAGCTGTTCTGAGAATTATTCCGACAGACTGCAAGCAAAGGCAGCCTCGCAACATGTTAGCTTCAGTACTGTGGATCAGATTATTTTCTTAGTTTGCTTCACAAAAAAAAGCACGACATGTATATATGAACCAACAGACCCCTTTATATTTAAAGTGCCTGTGAAATGGCCGCTATTTTCTCGTCTAAAATTATCCATTGATACATAGATATTATTAATTTCTATGTTTCTAAGCATGAATTTTTTTTTTTTAAGTGAAAAAATGTGTTTTAAACTCAGTCCACGGCAACTTTATTTTTGTTTATTTTAAAACGAGGCTCCTCATTAGCTTCTCATTTGCATACAGAAAATCCCCTTGTGACGTCAGAAGGGGAACTCGCTGGGCAGGTTGCATTGCCGATACGTGTAAATAAGGCAAATTTCTTGTGCAGTTTTCTCATCTTTGACTAAATTGTCACTTATGTACTTGTTCGTTGAAGAAGAATGTACCATAATGAACACATAGTTGAGTTAGATGCGAAATATGTCCGTTCTGGTGTAACTGGTCACCGTGATCATCACTGCCACCGTCACCAGCACCGGCACACGTTTGTACACTGTCACTGGAACCCGGCACTGGATAAAATCAAATTAGATGCCTGACTTGTCTCGTTATTTAGCAGGTTACTAGGCATGTCACTACACTGTTTTATTTCATCTATCATCTGAGTAAAACAAGAGAAAAAAGAGAACATATTTTGACATTCTAAACATTAAACTATAGTGATCAATAAAATAGAGAAATAATTTAAAAAACGACAAATCACAGTTACTAAATAAATGACAGCCGCATGGAAATAAATTGACATTTTGTTGAAATGGGTGAACGTGTTGGGTCACGACGAGGACAAGTGCGTTAAAGGCGGTGTTTAATTGGATAACAAAAATAATCAAGAGCGACACACATACAGATAAATTCAAAGTGGATTTGAATTAGCATGATCCATGGCGTGATTGTCATAATTATGACATCATATTAAAACTTTATTTGGTGGAAACACTTTGACAGCCCAAGCCCGGATTCTTATTCCATAAATTATTACGCAGATCAAGCTGCAAGTAAAGGTAACAGAAGTGTGAATTCAACCATATTTTTAGCTCCATGATTCGACATTCAACACCAATCGCCGAACAGTTCAGAAACTTTTAGCCTGCAGAAATGAAAACAATTAGCAGTGTGTAAGGGCTGTGTAATTTCCGGTTTGTCTTACACTTCGTTTTCTTGTCACTATCAAAATTATTGCTACCTTTTACTTAACACTGACTAAATGGTTTCTTTAAAACGATAATCAGGATCGTAAAAAAAGTCAAATAATTTGAAACACTTGTCTGACGTCTCTCTCTTTCTCTCTCTCTTCTGAAATCCGCCTCGGTGATCATGAGCTGGTCCGGAATCTTTTTCTTTCAAAAGTGTTGTGCCAGGTTATGTGGCATGTGGCAGTTACGGCATTTTTCAACCATTTCTCGTTGCTTTCATGGCTTTCGGCCACTGATGTCGCACCTTCAGATCTATTGGAAACATGTGAATACTTACACTATGACTATACGTATCACTGCTCTTCAATAATCAATAACTGCCCATTTCAGTGGAATATGAATGTAAAATGGGAAACATGTGGGTGGGCATTGCACAAGCACTTTAAAGGGATACCTTCAGTAACTTCAGCTCTAAGCATTCTTTGATTCGTCCCATATGTCATAAAGCCCAATTTCTAATGACAAAATAGTTTGAATTACAAATGGATTTTGACAATGTTTATAGCTGTATTAACCAATAATTGGAAATGATCTAATATAAAAAGGCCACATTTTAGTGATTATTTCCAATTTGGGACAGTGACAACAGATTTTTTTTTTGACTGAGGCATCATGCATGAAATTTAACATAAAAAAGGCACAAACTAAGGTCATAGTGTTATGATGGCATCAAAATATCACAGAGAATTCAACAAACATGAAAGTACACTTAATAATGTGCTATACACATCTTAAGAGGGTAGATTTTTATCATTTAAGGGTGTCACAACACCATATTCCTCTCTGAAAGATCGGAATTTTGACATTGAACTATAAAACAGGAAATTCAAGTTCAAATGAAATTGTTAAATTTATGAAGCAGATATTCGATATTTCCCTTTCACAGATTACGTTAGATCACACTGCTAATTGAAAGTCATGTGCTGTAAAATACTTTATTTTCGCTGAAGGAATGATTCAGTGAAAATAAAAACAAGCGAATATTCTTTTTTTTCCCATATTTTACATTTAACTCATCAAAAATCATTGAAAATAAAATCCATACAAAACACCAAAAAGTCTTTTCAGCGAAAATTAATTCCAGCTAAACTAAAGTATTAAACTTCCTCATTATGGATATGTATTCTCAAATATTTAAATTTTTTTTTATGTACCAGTAATGTTAATGTGTTTTCAATAATATGCTATTTTCAATTATATTCAGTATAAATTTCCCTTTATCAGTAAACATGCTTTAGAAAATATCAGACAATTTCACTGTACAAGGATATATGTCGTGAAAAACAATTCTTGCTTTAGGCAGAAAGCAATTTTGTTTATAGCAGGAAAGTACAGTTGTATGCTTGATATTTCTTTTATTTTGTCGGCTTTTTTCTGGCTTTAGACTCGAGACAATCTAGCTGCCTGGAGATCATTACATGTTATTGATATGTTCTTAATATGTATCTTGGTGTGCAAAATCTCTTCTATTCAAATCCCATGATCACAATGTTGTTGGTGAGCATTCTCTGCAGGTTTGCAAAATATTGTATATGTTAAAGTGGGGGAGTCTTCACCTGCGCATGCGTCAGATGGCCATAGCGTGTCACTGTTTACAAACAAGTTCCTACCCATGAGCCTTTGCATTTTTAGCGTGTGTTGTAATCGTCGCTTGGGACTCGATTCCCATGCGTGCGCAAATGAAGACCCTCCCTCTTTAATTTGATCAATTTTGTGTAAAAACTGGAGCAGTACGTGAGGCAATTTGTTTTTATACATTTACTGCACAGCCAATTTTACAGGTATTATCACTTTGAACGAAATAAGTTGAAAATAAAAGTCTGCTGCCACTTATTTTCATGGTGAACGCGCTGACAAAAAACATAAATTTATTTTTTGTAGGCCTTCTTGATGTAATGTTGATGTAATATTTTTTACTCCCGTGTGCGAAGCACAAAAGGGAGTCTTTGCAGTTACCCTGTCTGTATGTATGTATGTATGTCTGTATGTATGTATGTCACTTTTTTTGTTCCACCATTATCTCAAAAACCACTAATCAAATTTGGGTGAAACTTGGTACATAGATTCTCTGGGATAATGCGCAGAGTTGATTAGGTTTTGGTAAAAATCTATGAATATTAATTACCTAATTTGCATGATAATTAGCTGATTTTTAGCTGTTCCAAGACTGTTCCACTGATATCTGAAGAACCACTCATTGTATTTTGATGAAACTTGGCACATGGATGCTCTGAACTAGTGCGCAGATTTGATTAGTTTTGGGTAAAAATTTATGAATATTAATTATCTAATTTGCATGATAATTAACTGATTTTAAGCTGTTCTATGACTGTTCCACTGATATTTGAAGAACCACTCATTGGATTTCAATGAAACTTGGCACATGGATGCACTGAACTATTGCGCAGATTTGGTTAGTTTTGGGTAAAAATTTGTTAATATTATTAATTACCTAATTTACATAATGATTAATCAATTTTCGGTTTTTCCACTGATACATGTATCTCATGTACTAATCATAACATTTATATAAAACTTGTTAGTTAATTAGTTTTTGGGTAAAAATTTGTGCATATTAATCACCTTATTAGCATAATTAGTTAATTTTCAGCTTTTCACCTGATATCTCAAGTACTAATCATCACATTTCAATGAGACTTGCGACATAGATATTCTAGGACTATGCAGAGACCTGATTAATTGTGCCTATTAATTACCTAATTTGCATATTAGTTAATTTTTTGCTGTTCTATGGCTGTTGCATAGCGTGACAAGTTGGTGTAGGCGGCGCCCTGGACTGCTGCGATCCCCACTGGTGCACTGGTGGAGAGGTGCAGTAGTCCAGGGCGCCACCTACGCCAACTTGTCAGGCTAGCTGTTGCACTGATGTCTAAAAACCACTTATTGGATTTCAATGAAACTTTTAAAGAGTACCCATCACATTTCAATGAACCTAGAACTATACACCAGATTAGTTTTTGGTAAATATTTATGCTTCTTAATCACAATTAATTAATACTGATATCTCAAGTATTGATCATCACATTTGAATAAAACTTGGTAAATATATGCTCTAGGACAATATATGCTCTATGACTGGGTTAAAATCTGTTCATATTAATTCTCTAATTAGCATAATTTTTTTTAATTTTTTTGTTCTAATCACATTTCAATGAAACTTGGTACATTGTGCAGACCTTATTAGTTTTACACTTAAATCTGTCCATATTAGTTACCTTATTTGCATAATTAGTTTTCTATTAAGTTTCCATCAACATCTCAAGTTCAAGTAATTTTAAATTAATTTTTAATGTGTCTCCAATACTTACACGGGAATTCTTTCTAAGCTTTCTTTGATTTATCCTTTTAATACCCCCCATGTCACCTTGTCACATCTTTAGTATTATAATATTATCCATTATAATTTCATTATACATTACCTAAATGTAATAAATTGATTTAAAATTTAATCAACTATGGTTTCTAAACGTGTGATATAAAATTATTATTTAAATTACCACTGTCATTGTACTACATCTTGTTCAATTTGTTCCCACATAGTTCCTATGTAGACTCCTGGTCCCAGTCTCTCATCGCTTGAGTGCTGAGACTCAACATAAACAACATTTGTAAAATCTATAGAACTGCACTGGATGATCATATATTTGTTGTTACTGTTTTTGTTTGTGTTTTGAAACTGTGTTTTTTAATATCCTTACAGGGATTCTATAGACGAAGTATTGTCAAGCACAGTACATACGAGTGTCTTCGAAAACAGTGTTGTGTCATAGATAAATATAGCCGAAATCGTTGTGCATACTGTCGATGGCAAAAATGTCTGGAAGAAGGAATGTCAAAAGATGGTAAGTTTATATGGATATGTTTATAAGCTTTTAGGTAAGTAATTACTCTGTTGTGTGTGTGTCTGTGTGTGCGTGCATGTGTGTGCGTGCGTCCGGATTGTCATCGGCCAAATCCCAGTTATGCATCATACGCTTTCATTCATACTACTAGATCCTAAAATCATTTTTTTGCAAATGTTCGAATCAAAAGTTGTAATAATTCATCTTTCACAAGGTTCAACTTACATAGGTCACTTATTCTATTTGTTTTATGGCATTATAATTTTACACCAGACACCAAAAACAAGGATGCATGAATCTGAGACATGCCTGGACTGATTACATTCAAACTTCACACATACATAGTATTATACATATGCAAATCAATTTGTTTCACGATCTGATTGAAATCAAGCATTTCTGGCGGATCTTAGATGATTGAATGTCAATCATTTTAATGTTAAAAAATCATCATAGTTAAGCATCAGCTTCTGGATCCACATCTCTGACATGTTTATGTTCAAACTGTATTACTGTGAACAAAACTATATATCTTAAATTTGATAACTAACAGGGACTGTGCCATGCTTGGCTTGTTTTTATTGAGTTGATCAGATCGAAATATTTCATGAAAACATTTTTTTTTTCATAATTCAACAACTAACTGAAAAAAGTTTTCTTTTTTTCTCATACATGTAGCTGTAAAGTTTGGCAGAATTCCAAATCGTGAAAAAGAGCTTGCCATGGCTGAATTTGCTGAAAACAAGAATGATATCGAAAGCACCATTCGCAGAATGGAAGAGGAAGAACGACAGAGACGAATTGAACAGAATAAAGATCTTATTCAGTCTACTAAGCCTAATTATGTTAAACGGCCGCCACCACCTTTAATAAGTGTACCTGCTGTGTTGCCTACTTTTAAAGCCGATCCAGAAGTAATAGAAATAATCCAACAGATAAGAGAAGCTCATTCGATGGCGTGCCCATTCAGTGAATTGAACCTCAAAAATTACACCAAACATTCTCCCAAACGGCAAAAAATTGAATATCATAGATCACCAGAACCATTGTTTCTCTCAAGGCGAGACTATTCACCGGGTTTTATAAATTCACCAGGAGCATCATCCTCATCAAGTCAATCTTCATCAGCCGCTCCATCTCCATCAACCTCTTCTGAAGTGTCGTTTTCAGTTTCATCTCCGGAATCATTGGATTTTTCTATGGAAAATACAAAGGTGAACACACTCTTTTTTTTTTTCTTTTTTTTTTACCTGTACCTTGCAAAATATGGTCATAGCTGGATTTTTTACAGTATTAATACAGTGGAATTCTTCTCAACTTTATAGCTTTACTATTCAAAGCAGATATATTTGTATAATTTAAAATGAAAACAAATTATGAACAAAAAAAAAATTTTTTTTTTCTTCTAAGGCATTATTGCATGTGTCTGTTTGAAAACCTGCGTCTTGCAACTTTGTTTGGCAATTTTATATGACTGTTTCCGCCATGTGATTTATCCCGAAAAATCTTTGGAACTGTTAAACACATTGTTCTGAAATAGGCTTTTGTAGCATCTATTTATAATTCTAATCCCTTTGTGATTGATCACGTGGTTTAGATGTCATTTTTTCTTTAAACAGGAAGCATTTTTTTTACAGATGCCACGTTTATCTGATTATTTTGAAATTTGTCATGTTGCATCTCTATACTAAACTATTTCAGACAGCAGACATAAAATTCAAATCAATCACAGGATTGTAAAAAAATGGATTTGTTTCTCATGTGTGCTTTAACTGAACAACTGGATATTTGGCATGTACAAATGTATAATATATGGCAACATCTTATAATTTGTATCAGTCCCCTGGTTTGGCCGCCATCTTGGATTTCCACCAAAAATGGCCACAATTTTGGGCATTTGTTTTTCATGTGTGCTTCAACTGATCAGCTTGATATTTTGCATGTTTCCTACATGTATATGGCCATATCCTCTTATGAGAAAAATAAAATAATTTTGATCACTCACATGGTTTGGTCGCCATCTTGGGGCATTTGTTTCTCATGAATGCTTCACCTTGATCAACTTGATATTTTGCATGTATAACCAAAGCATCTTCTGAGAAAGATATCATATATATCAGTGGGTACATATTAATGCATACTCAAGCGTCAAACTTGGACCAGACAAAGCTGTTCTGCTCTATATCATTAATTTTTATAATGGACACTGTAACTAAAAACTAGATAGGGACTTTGTCATTGACAATGACTTGTATACTATTAATGTTGTTACATTGTATTTGAGATGTATTTTATATTCTGTACGCAGTAGCAATGAAAACACAATAACAATTGTTTGAAACCACTATACTTCAGTGTTCTCAACAGGAGAATGCTCAATCAGGTGGCTAATCTGCATATGAAAGATAATCTTAAATGAACTATTTGTCTTGTTAATTTATATTGGACACAATTATGCAATAAAAGACTATAGGGAAAACACATATATGAGCAATTCTCCGCAATTAATTACTGCAAAACTCGTGAGAAATTACTGTAAAATGTTTAATTTTGGGAATTTTGCTGATTTTTAATAAAATTCAAAGAGTACATTGTGCAAAACTTGCATATACCCAATGAAATTCAAAAATATGTAATTGTATTCTGCGAAATGATAATAATTTACAATATTTTTTGATACTACAACCTTAAAATAACATATTCATTGAGTCATTTTATTCCCGAGATCCTGAGCATATGTTTTTCTGTGTCGCCTGTTTTGATGCCAACCTGAGTAAATAAAAATGTTAAATTAAATATTATTATTAATAAGAAAGGAATAATTGTTCATGTTGCAGATTTATAATCCAAAGCTCCTGTAAATATATAAAATGCATATGAGACACATTACTCATGCTTCACACACAGCTCAAAAAATTGGTTTTAAACTGTCAGTTTCAGCTGCCATCCTGTGCATATAGTGGTAAATTCTTTTCTATATATACAATAATAATAATACACTATAACTGAAATATGGCATGTATCTCACTCTATGTACAACAGCTAATTCATTCATGAAAAATATCCACATATACATTGCCTACATTCTCCTAGAAAGTTGTGATCTTTCAAACTCAATGCACCAGCATGGTATACAGGTCCCACATTGTCATATCTCCTTTCAACCTGTGTAAGCAAAATCTCAAAAACTTTTGAGCAGTTTTTAATCAAATTTATAGTACGTACAGTACTTTGGAATAATAGGTATGCCAGAATGGCAACACCAAATGATGATAGAAATTTATAGATTTCTACTGTTTGGAATTTGACATTGATTGACCTTTACAGCAGTTATTGTGGCCTGTCTGAATACACAAACAATAAATCAGCTATTTAAAGACTATTCTGGACTTGACTTTGATTTGACCTTAACACAGTTAACACTTACCAACCCAAACTCGTTTAAATATAAACAGTCAATACCTTGACTTGACCTGAAAATTATATGGAAGTGGTCTTATCCATTCCAGTTGTGTATTTTTAACAAGTGATTAAAAAAATAATATAAGAACATTACTTTACTCAAATATTAAATATTAAAAGCCTATTTTTGTTTTAACATTTACCTCACAGTTTGGATAAAATATTGTTTTATTTCATCCAAATACATGACTCAAATAGTTGATACTCTATACTGCTGATGATGATTACGAGTTTTGACTTTTACCTTTGGACCACTAACAAGATGTCACACAATATATACATGCCTCGCTTTCTTCTAAACTTCAACAACTTTTCCTACCTTAAAACTCCAGTCTGTTTGTGATACATAGTTCTCCTGCCAGCCGCACACAAACATCTGGTAGATACAGTGTTACAATAAACCTAATAAGTTACAACTGGAACTTTGTATGCTTTTACAAAAAACAAGTCATCTGAAGATGACACAGTCCCCACTTGTCAGATGTGATTATAGTTGGCTATGAATTATAAAGTTTGAATGTATATGTATGAAATCGGGTAGGAAGATTAAGTTGAATATCAAAAGTATGTTACTCAAAGTTAACAGCTAGGACATCTCTATTAAATTTGGTGAAATTTGCATCAATTTTAACAAAAATTCACAATCAATTGAATATGGAAATTCAATTGAGTCAATATTAAATAGCAAAGATATTAACAAAAATTCAAAATTAATTAAATATTCAAATTAGCTCATTAATTAATTTGAAAGTCAATATTGCATAGCACACATCTTATATTGACAGATCAAGTAAGTCTATACCAAGTTTGGTCTCATTCGAACAATTAGTTCACAAGATATTAAGAAAAATTCAAAATTAATTAAATATGCAAATGAATTTGTTAATGAAATTGAAACTCAATATTGCATAGCATATATCTTATATTGACAAATCAAGTCTCTACCAAGTTTGGTCTGATTTTATTATTATTAGCTCACAAGATATTAACAAGAATTCAAATTAATAATTAAATATGCAAATGAGCTTATAATTGATTCCTTGAAAAAATAAATCAATGTGCATCTGTACCAGTGGTTACTCTGTCTTTGTACCAAGTCTCAGCAAAATCGGTCCCTGCATCTCCGAGAAATGATGATGGACACACCCAAAACTGGATTTTACAAGATTTTGACATTCAAAATGGCCGCCAGGCAGCCATATTTTATCAAATCAGGAAATAAATCCATCTGAATATATATACCTCCACACTGTGTTCTTGTACCTAGTATCAGTCAAGGCATCTCTGAAAAATATCAATGGACAAACAAAAGCCATGATTAACAATCAAAATGGCTGCCAGTCGGCCAAATTTTATCATTTCAAACAACGTGCATGGGTGGTCCCTTTGTCTTTGTAACAAGTCTCAACAAATTTGGTCAAGCCTTCTCCGAGAAATGACGATGGACACACAAGGGCCGAATTGAATTTTGGTATTAAAAGTCAACCATATTTGATCGTATCAGAAAATAAATTGACATGCCACATGTATATGGTTGACCACTATGTCTTTGTACCAGGTTTCAAAAAAATCAGTCCAGCCATCTCCGAGAAATCACTCCGGATGGACGGACAAAGGCGAAACTACAACAATCATATGAACACTAAAACAAGATGCATTAATTACCGTAAAATCACTGTTTTGATCAGTTCATCATTGAAATTCAGTCTGTTGTCTCACATGATACTGTTTAATCCATTCCATTTGGAATACACCAACTTTTCGATTTTATATATACATTAACATTTCAACCATTCAAACAACTACAAGTCTCAGAAGTTGTCTCTGTCTAGCTTCTTAATTTTTAATGATTGACTTTTACAGGTCTCGCAAGCAATAATAGCTATGATTAAAAGAATTGTGGTCTTCAGTAAAAAGTTGCCAGGATTTCGGGAACTCTTCCAGGAAGACCAGATTATTCTTCTGAAAGGTATGTTGAACTTGTTGATTAGCATACAAAGATTTTCTTAAACCATAGACAACAAGACAAAATAATAAAATTGAAAAATACATACAGCATGTTTAAGTCCAATTTTGTTACCTGTCACAAAATAAACCTGCCACAGCGTAAACTTATTAATTACTAGTCATAGCTGGTCTACCTACAAAAATAATGGTATCACCCACCAGGTGTAAGACAGTAGAAATCACAAGCTCAGATTTGAATACTGTAGAATACTTTATTTTCGCTTGGAATTTATTTTCGCTATTTTCGCTGAAGGGATGATTCCGTGAAAATAAAATCCAGCGAATATACTTTTTTTCCTATATTTCACATTAAACTCATGAAAAATCAGTGAAAATAAATTCCAAGCAAAACGCCCAAAAAGCATTTTCAGCGAAAATTAATTCCAGCGAAAATAAAGTATTCCACAGTAACACCCAGTTTAGTCTATACTTAGTAGTGTACTGTAGAATACTTTATTTTCGCTTGGAATTTATTTTCGCTATTTTCGCTGAAGGGATGATTCCGTGAAAATAAAATCCAGCAAATATACTTTTTTTCCTATATTTAACATTAAACTCATCAAAAATCAGTGAAAATAAATTTCATACAAAACGCCCAAAAAGCCTTTTCAGCGAAAATTAATTCCAGCGAAAATAAAGTATTCCACAGTACCATCAATTTAACTGCTAGGGATCTGTGACTTAAAGCTTGTTAGAAATTTTAATGAAACTAGTAAATACTATGTTCCTTATTTGTACTTCAGTACACACAAGTTCTTTCTAAGCTTTCTTTGATTCACTTGTATGTATATAGTGCATTATATATGACTGTTTTGATATGCAAATTGTGAACCAAATTTCTTCAATTGATGATTTTTGTGAATTGATATAAAACTCCAACTAAAGTACATTGTACTAGTACCTTGAAGATGGTCTTCAACTCCCAGATGTGTATGCCGTCTGTGCATAGAACCACATATTTTGTGTCTTCTTCGCTCATCTTAATGGTCTTCTGACATTTTGTTATCTCTCTCTAGGCGGTGTTTTTGAGGTGTGGATGTTACAGTCATGTAATATGTTATTGGGGGGCAGTAACGAATGTAATGACACGCCTTACAAAATTGACGACATGTCTTTATTTTGTCCGCCTAATATGATTGAAAAAATGGTTAAGGTGAGTTCATCTTCCCTCTAATCTGACCCACTTGATTAACATGCTGCATGGAAATTGTTGATGATGTTAGCGTTCAGTATCAAGTTTCTACCTCCTGTGTTTCCTAGGTTGGCTGGTAGAGGGCGCCATATACGCTATATTATCAGTAGAATAAGTTGAGTTGATAATTGTATTTTGTCTTCTGCTCAACTAATTACTTTGCCTTTCGCTAAAAAAAAATGGTGTGATGACAAGCTGAAAACATGTCACAACATATTACTACATGTTTGACAGTAATACTCATTAGGTATTACGAAATATAAAACAAACAACTCATACCCTTTCTTGGCAGTAAACTTATTATTTTTCTTTATTACCTTGTAGTTTGCTGAGGGTTTCAACAAGTTTAATTTGACAGAAACCGAGATTGCACTGGTGTCTACAGTAGCATTAGCTAATCCTGGTAAGCTTGAAATATGCATTTAATTGTCATATAACATTTGACGTGCATTTTGTGTTGTAACCTCAGCATCTTTAATTTCATACCAGACAAAAGTTCATCGAATTCATGAGTCAATTGTAACTGCAACATTTTGCAACTGGTGTAGATGTCACATATTGGCCAATTTTTTTTTTCCAGATCGAAAAGGCCTACGGAATTCTAATCCTGTTGGCAAAATGCAGAATTCATTCCTGGAGGCTCTACAAACGGAGCTTTGCAGATATCATGGTGTGGGAAAAGGTCGCAAACTGTTTGCTGAGATCCTTCTTAAAATGTCAGATTTAGCTGTACTCAGTGAACAACATGCCCATAATGCCAGAACACTGAAAGTAAGTTTTGTTTTGTTACTTTGCTGACTTGAAGTTTGTTTGTTTTCTTCACTGTCAACTCCTACACTGACTTTTTAATAGCAATCAGGTTTTAGGTTACTATGACAATATTTATATTTATGTGGTATTGCAAAAATTAGTATTTATATATTTTCTAGCACGTAGCACAAGAACAAATTTAAAGTGTACCACACGTTATCCTCTGGAATTATGAGTGAATGATGAACCTCTTTATTATATGCGCAACTGCGTCTTCACAAAACTGACCACCAGAAAGAAGACAAGTGTGAAAGGTAGCAGCAATATTGCAGAAAAAATTGAGATTATCTCAGGATAGAGAGTTAATTACTTGGGTCAAAAAATATCATGTGATGTGGATGGAATACCGCAAAATATGACCACAGTTAAACATTAGGACACCACTGATAATACAGTTGCACAAATGATGAGAAGTAGTTTTGATTTGGGGGTAATTTTATTGAACAATGCTTATGAATCCTTATGCTAATTTATGCCAATTAGCATGCTTATGTACCTCAGTGGATATGCATTAGCAGTAATTATTGTTTAAAATTGAAAGAAATATTATTTAATATCCTTTTAAAATAAACATAGTCATTATTAACCTTTTCACCACCAGTTCCCTCTTTTCATCACAAATTCACAAAATAGTCCTGTTTATAGTCTGCACTTTGTTTGATTGACTCAAATTTTGGTTGTTTGCTCCAAAACAAGGGTTCATTTCCAGAAATATTTAAGAATATAAGAATATAAATGCAGAATAATTCAGACGAGAATGTCTTGTGGTGAAAAGAGTATTTATTGCACTATGCACGTAATTGTTATCCTGTCCAATAATAAAAAGGGTATCATGGTCATGTGATTATGTTGTATAAGGATAGACTTAAGGCAGAAACCTACTAATAATTTTTGAGAAAGTTGGTCATATATCACATGACAATGTTCACTGGTTTATTATGTAAAATCATAGCGGACAACAAAAAATATCCAATCATTTCCTCAATTTGCGATATGATATAATATTACTGTCATATAAACCCATTGTTAGAAGCATTATAATACTGAAAAATGCAACACTATCCACGAAAATTAGGATGTTGACTCCCAACATTTTATATTGCCTGGCAGTACAAATTATTGCAAAATGAATAAATTCTGGGTGTTTGCACTCATGAGTGTGCTTCTACCTTAACTAGAACACCACTTCAAATTCTTGCTATTTTGCTGGGCAAAAGGTTTCATAAAAAAAAGTCTAAGAACAAATGAAAAGAGTGGGTACCTGAACTAGTTGCTGACTTTGTGATTTCCTCATAGGATTAAGCTTTACTCCAGCAGCTAGATTGAATTAAAACATTTCAAAACTCAAAGTACCGGTATATGCTGTCTTTATTAAAAATCGTCTAATTGGAGACGGTATTCATCTAATTGAGAGTATAATGGATAACACGCATGAAATTAATTTATCTGGTATTTTGTTAGCTATAGATTTCCGCAAAGCATTTGACAGCATAGAATGGCCTTTTATATTTTCTGCATTAAAATCATATAATTTTGGGGCATCGCTGTTGCAATGGATTCATTGCGAAGGGCGATCCCATTTCTCCGTATTTATTTATATTATCCCTAGAAATACTTCTTTTTTCTATCAGGTCTAACGGCTCTATCCATGGAATCAGTGTTGAAGGTTGTGAAATAAAAAATGATCGCCGATGATTTAACTTGCTTTTTATCGGATGAGTCATCTGTTATAGCTCTCTTGTCGCTTATGAAAGATTTTTATAAATATGCTGGGCTCGCCATAAATTGTGACAAAACAGAAGCAATGTGGCTGGGAAAGTGGAAAAATCGCAGGGATAAATCCGTTCAGGGTTAAATGGCCAACATCACCAATCAAGATTGTTGGTACGTTTTTCTTGTACAACAAGAATAAAGCATTCAACTCTGTCAAGTCCATACTAAATTGGTTGTTATCTGGAGGACTCACTATAATTGGTAAAATAACAATTTACAAATCCTTAATAATTCCAAAATTTATATACATATTAAACTCTATCTATATAGAGCCGTTTGATATGAAGACTATTAACAGTATAATTTATAATTGTATTTGGAAAGGACATGATAGAGTTGCTCGAAACACGATAAATGGTGATGTTGGCCAAGGTGGGCTAATAAGGGATGGTCGATATGTATAAATCTCTAATGGTGAAATGGGTACGGTATTTAAATGACAAAATAAATCATCCATGGAAGTTATTTCTGAATAGATACTTGGACCTGTCGGTGGAAAACTAATCTTTAAATGTGATTATAAAGTTGATCACCTACCGGTTGATATTCCAGATTTCTATATTACAATGTTAAACGTTTGGTCAGAGATAAAAAAACTTCATAGCTCTGAGAAAATAATCTGGAATAACTCAAATATTTTAATTAACAACAAAAGTATCTTTTATTGGGAATTTTACTCGCATGGAATTTTGTACATATCTGACATTTTTAACGATGAAAAAACGATAAAAACATGGGATGACTTGATTCTATTAGGCCTTTCCCCAATTAAATTATTAAAATGGAGAGGCGTTATTTCGGCAATCCCATCTAAATGGAAGCGTGACCTTCCTAAAATCGTACGCCCCGAACCCCCAATTTCAGTTATTATCAAAGATATTGTAAACTCCACTCAGCGACTGCAAAAAAAATTTTTAAATTTTTAAAAACAATTTGAAAAGTTATCTCAAATCTTAACTTTGTTCCTCTAATTAGTAAATTTCATTTTCAGCAATTATTTAAAATTGATGAAATAGAATGGACAAAAAAAAACAACCAAAGTATATTTCTGATCAAGTGCATTAGACTGCTTTTATACCGTATTTGTTCTATTAGAAGCACATCACAAATAAACCCTAAATCACATCTCTTGTATATTAACTATAGAAACACCGCAGTATGTAATTTATGAAAACTACTAATTCAACTTAGGATTATTCTGTTGGTGTATATAATTCACATTATATTTGTATATACTAGAATTGATTTGTTTTGTTTTGTTTTTTCTGTAGGTGGACAGTCCTGACTTGGAGGTACCACAGTTATTTGCTGAAATTTATGATATACAAGAGCAGCGAAATGAGTGCTGCGATGACGTGTTACTGAAGTGCAAGGGAGTTACACTAAACACCTCTTTTGACAAGCTACCTGTTGAGCTTAAAGAGTACCTACGTCAAAAACATGAAAGAGCAAAGAAATCCAACTCAGTGAAAAAAGAGATGAGACACCTAAAACACTGTCTATCTTACTCTCCTGACTTCTCCCCTCCCAAAACGTGATGACTTGTGTCTTCATACGCTGCCATGGGTGTACAATATTGATTATTGGAAAGACCACAAACAATGTTAGTCATGATAGTAAGTGTTCTCAGGTAAAACTCTGAGGCTTGCGAAAAATACTATTTATTATCATAAATCTCTGATTATGAAAATGTTTACTGTGATATACCATAAATTTTGTGAGTTATACTAGTTTTTAAAGTTGATTTCACCAGTTTTTGGAAAATTTTCTACAAATCTTTTTGTTGCTTGCCATGTGTGTATGTTACATAATTTTTGTGCAAAAATAAACAATGGACTGGAGACCACATCAGGAACAATTATTTGGATGTGTCTTCATGGGATGAGCTCATTTCTCTCATCAATTACCTGCTTAGCTCAGTTTGTAGAGTGACTATACCACAACTTGGTTGATTAGAGGAAACATGGTTTGAGTCCTGGGTCTCGCCAATAACAAAAAGAAATGTTTTTTTTTTTATAGAATATGGAATAAGTTTCACTTTTGCGCACTTTCATCATGAGATGAAACTTTGGTTTGAAACTGCCTGAATAACCAGTAAACGCTGACAGTTTGCAACAAAAAAACTCAGATTTATTAGTAAATCAGACAGTTTCCAAAAATAAAATAAAATCTGATTTACAAGCAAAGAGGGAACAGTCCTATTCTGGGGAAAAGAGTGAATTACAGAACATAAAAAGGCATACTTAGAAAAATAGCGATGAGACAAAAAGTGGTATAACGGGAATAAACGTGCATCCAGAACAATTGGTCACATGACCAAAAATGGTATAAATAATGAAAATTGCACTATCTTTGTATGTTGCATATTTTGTTGCATTTGGTTTACTAGTATTAGTTTGATGTCACAACTTTCATAACATTTACTTAGTTCATCATGTACATGTGAGTATGTGCTGAAACTTAGTTGAATGCTCGCTACATATTCACGATTCATCGTTGGATTTTTAGCTCCGCTGTCGACTTTGTCGAGCGGAGCTTATCATATGAGTGATTGTCCGTCGTCGTCGTCGTCGTCGTCCGTCGTCGTCGTCCGTCGTCCGTGTCAATGTTTTACTTTTTTGACTTCTTCTTGAAAACTACAAGCCTAAATGCTTTGATACTTGGTGTATATGTACCTTGGGTAGACCTCTCTTAGGTTTGTTCATTTCATGTTGATATCTTCAATTCTCTAATTTTGGTGAATATTTTTGTCATTTTTGGTAAAAACTGATATTTTCGACTTCTTGTTAAAAACCGCAAGTGCAATTGCTTTGATATTACATTTATAGGTACTACATGTGGACCTCTCTCAGATTTGTTAATTTTGTAATGATATCTTTAATTCTTTAATTTTGGTGAATATTTTTGTCATTTTTGGTAAAAACTGATATTTTCGACTTCTTGTTAAAAACCGCAAGTGCAATTGCTTTGATATTACATATATAGGTACTACATGTGGACCTCTCTCAGTTTTGTTCATTTTGTAATGATATCTTTAATTCTCTAATTTTGGTGAATATTTTTGTCATTTTTGGTAAAAACTGATATTTTCGACTTCTTGTTAAAAACCGCAAGTGCAATTGCTTTGATATTACATTTATAGGTACTACATGTGGACCTCTCTCAGATTTGTTCATTTCGTGATGATATCTTCAATTCTCTAATTTTGGTGAATATTTTTGTCATTTTTGGTAAAAACTGATATTTTCGACTTCTTGTTAAAAACCGCAAGTGCAATTGCTTTGATATTACATATATAGGTACTACATGTGGACCTCTCTCAGTTTTGTTCATTTTGTAATGATATCTTTAATTCTCTAATTTTGGTGAATATTTTTGTCATTTTTGGTAAAAACTGATATTTTCGACTTCTTGTTGAAAACTGTAAGTCCGATTGCTTTGATATTACATATATAGGTACTACATGTGGACCTCTCTCAGATTTGTTCGTTTTGTGATGATGTCTTCAATTCTCTAATTAATTTATTTTGGTGAATATTTTTGTAATTTTTGGTAAAAAGTGATATTTTCGACTTCTTGTTAAAAACTGTAAGTCCGATTGCTTTGATACTATTCATATTGTTCATTTTCTAATGATGTCTTCAGTTCTTTAATTGAAATGTGCATTGCTAACAGCGGAGCTATCTCAGCCGATAGGCTGCTTGTTTTGTAAACTGGTCAAGTGTACATTACTGAGTAGCATACACAAACATATGAGAATGTTTATAGCTTACAATATGAGTAGCTGTACTTCTTGTGGTCTTATTGTCAGATAAACGGTATATACATGGTTTATGATTTACTGATTGTATTTCATCACTGACCACTGTCTCATGTTCTCATAAAACAATAACAGTTTCAGTGTTTCTGAAATCTGCAAGATGTTGAGAGATGCATTGTAATAAGACGCAAATGTTGGGTGGGAGGTTTTAGTATGATGAATCGGCAGTTATCTATTTAAAAAAAAAACTTTCATAGACCATCAGTTCATATTTATGTAGAGGAAGTGGCATGCTCTACAATACAGTGAAGAGTACATGTATATACAGTGGCACTGTTCTCAGGATTCTATTTGACACTTATTTATCGCTATTAATGACCATGTCTTGTTGGGTGCTGTAACTGATAATATTAGTTTATACTTTACTGGTGTCTTATCTTGCTCCTTGTGAAATTTTAGAATGTCAAAAACAATCTGTATTTTGAAATTAGCCGTAATACTACTAAGTAGGCTTTCTCTGTAAATATTATATTTAAAAATACAATTTTATTTTATCAACTTAATACAATTTCCCTCATTTTTAAAGAGCTTGCCAGTTTGTGAAATTCAATCTTGATAAAATATATTATTATACATCTGTCACCGTAATGCCATGAATTACAGCATGCCATAATTTTGCCTTATTTTATGGGGTATTTTTTTTATTCTACCATATTAGGAAATGCGAATTCCAAATATGGAATGATTACACACGTAAGTGTCCTCTAATAATAAAAACAAACATGACTGCCACTAGAGTTTGACAGGAATCCACATAAAGAAGTTCGCTGATTCTGTTCTAAACATTTTGGATTTCGGCATGAAGTATCCTTGGAAGGAAAAGATGTATAATAATAAGGAGATTATAAGGATACCTCAAAGTATGCACTCAGACAGTACGCTGCACATCGACTTCCACTGCATGTTTTTCGATACTTCCGCTGTACTGCCTTTGTGCATACTTTGAAGTATCCTCATAATAACCTTATATTATTAGTAAACAAAAGATTACCAACACTGCCCACCAGAGGGCAGCCAACATTTGTCTTTTCCCAGCCTGAGGTGTTGGGTAATACAATAGTAGGTAGATGATCCACCAAGGTCAGTTTGTTGTTTGTTTCCGGGGCAATGATGCAAAGATAGCCGCTGTTATATCACATGTACATGTTTTAACATAGTACACTGGGTTTTAAGTGTCATGGAAGTAAGAGTTGCAGTATAATTTATAGTAAGAATTTCCAGTATAAATAAATAAATTTACTGTTGGCTTTGAACTAAAACGATGGGTTTTAATTAAACTAGTAAATTAGGAGTAACAAGTTCTCGGGAAATATCACCATTGTACTAATATCTTTTTAAAATGCTTGTGTAAACAACAAGAAAGTTACAGTACTTGCTCTATAGGTAGAATATTGTGCTTTGATACATAAATAAGTATATATTTAAAATAAGCCAAATTTGAATGATCAAGAAATACAATTTTGGGTTTATATGCCCTTTTGTTAAGATGTGCTTCTCATAGGACAAATATGGTATATGGCTAGAGCTCTGTGTATATATATATATACACTCTAATACAGTACTTTATTAAATTTACAAACAAAAAATTAATTTATTACAAGTAATTCACAAAAAACCTTGAAGTTCTGTACAATTTGTCTGTAAATGTTGCTGTACATATTACTTTGTTTGAATTGTTACCATCACTTCCAGTATTACTGTTCTATACATCCTTCCCTCCATCTACCGTATTCATTATATCAGTGATCATGTATTGGGATTGTACTGTTGGTGTATATTGTGATCCATTGTCTGAGAACACCTTCATACGAATAATTGAGTTGCTGCAATGGTCTGCTCTTCTTTGACTTAACTTGACTTCTGTGAGCATCATAACAGCTTTGTGTTTTGTTGCATTTCATGACAAATGTTATTTATAAGTCCCATCCCAAACTAAAGGAAGTCGTGCAAACATCAGAATGCACACATGCCTTGAATGGATAATAAAAAATATGTTGATTTCACTTTCAGCAGATATAGTATCTATTCTCAAATGTTATTGACACTTTTGTTCATCTACCTCATTCCCTCTTATATTTCCAAGCAATCCTATAATAAATGGATTATTCCACTCCAGATGATTATCTAATTTTTGGTTTATTAATGTGCGAGTTGATACAAACTTAAAATGTGTACAAGTAGTGACAATCTAAAGGTTCAATATACCTGCAGTGTCGCATTAAAGAAATGCTCAAGCTAAATTGTGATGTGTTCCAGCATTAATTTAAAATCCTTAGATGTGCAGTCTGTGTGAAACTTAATATGTTATTGTACTGATCCTGTCTACCAAAAAATTGTGTGTAATGCTGACACTGACAGTACATTTACTGTGATTATGTATTTTCTTCCAATGTCAAGAGTTTTCAAATATTTGGAAAAAAATACAGTTAAAGGTGGTAATACCATGCACTGTTCTTAAACAAAATTGCACATTCTCAATGGCTAAGCATGGTCAGATGATCAGCACATGTACCATATTTGTTCTATTAGTTGCTCATGTTGCTCAATTTGTAAATAAGGTAATCAAATCAAGTATACAATAAATACAATTTTTGGTTTTATGTGCTTTTCAATACCGGTATATTGCTATGAATCAAGACATTGGTCACTGTATTTTTTTTGGGAGGGGGAGTGGGGGGTTAATAACTCTCGGATATGAATTTTACCTCAGGTTTTTTGCTGCTAATATAATTGTTTAGGTCAGTGTGTTGTGACCATACATGTCTGATTTAACACTGCTGCCATCATCACCACTTGTCATTTCCAGTAAAACCTTTGAACTTGCTTGAACATAACAGACTATGTGGTTTTTTTGTGACATGCAAAGCCGTTTTCAATTCCATCAATTTGGCTTCTTCAGGGATTAGACCCCTCCCCCTTTCCCTCTATCTTCTGCTTGTTGATCTTTTTATGATTGGTACAACAGAACACCATGCACACCTTTTTCATTCAAACCATTTTTTTTCTTGCCTTTTAATTTATTATATTATTACCATATTTTCTTTATTATTAGCGCATGCACTTATATAAATAACTGTGTGCATTATCAAAATAAGTCGTCCCGCGCTTCTAATAAAGCAAGTACAGTAGTATTTATTTATAGTTTATTGATGAAATTTGATATTAACAAGCTTGGCTCATTGGTATTCACATTTTTAATATACTAGTATTTGCATATCTGATATTTAGGAGCTGATCTGATTTAAAATGTGATTGAACTATATTCTGGAAACCAGTACTGCTTTATAAAATATTGTATTAGTTATCTACTAATAAAAATATTACACATAAGTATCTGTATTTATTTTGTGTATGAACAGAGAGACACGTACAGAGAAATAAGAGAATGAAATTACCTTAAGATGAAAAAGAAATATTAATTTTACCCAACAGCAAATAATTTGCTTCCTCCTAACTGTGAATGTCCATTTAAATTACATCATATACACTAGCATTTTTTTCTATTGAAGGGTGGGCAGGAATCTGCTTGTCTGTCTAAATAATACTCAGATAAATACTCGGCTTCTGTTTAAACTTCTGTGTAGTGGTGTAAGAAAAAAAGTGTTAACCCCCCCCCCCCCCGTATGACTGCCACAGCGTGAGTATATGCGCCCTCGACGACCATTTCTGGCTACTAATGGCTCAGAGAGCAAGTCTTGGTTTCTAGAAGTCCAGCAATATATCAACTGGGGTGGGGTGGGGATAACTGAAAGATATGGTTAAATCAAATTCAAGCTAGACACCAAGGATGTTAGGTGTTACAATATAAGAATGTTAAGGCAAAAAAAAAAAAAAAAGAAATGTTCTCCTATTCCAGCCACCCTAATGATGTCTAATATTTGATCCCCAACCACGATTACATGCCGGACCATGTTTAAATTGTTTAAGCATATACTGTACAGTCTACAGTTATGGATAACATTATTTTCTCGCTATTTAGGCAAAGGTGACAGTTTTTGACATCGACACAACTTGAATGGTATGTGCTAGTATGTTTTTCTTTCACAAATTTCTTCGCAAAATATTATGCTGTTGCATTGACTGTAATTGTGTAACTGACAGATTTATTTTCGGTAAAACTGGATTTCTCCTTTTCTCCGCCCAATACAGATAATTACTCTCACGGGGGTGGCTTCATTCATTCATTCAATCGAAACGAAACGGGAGTCGCACAATCCTGACGCCATATTCTGTAATGCAGGTGATTTACATTTTATATCTGGGCGGTACATCTATATTTTGTATTCGCCACCAGATGGCGCTATTCTCAGTATGACCATGAGTGTGATTACTACATTGTTTGCATGCAAGACATGTTCTGATATGTCTAGTTTACAACAATATGTGACCTCATGAATCGAAGTATGAAGTGTATTCATTTGCGATTTGTTTTCAACAACAAATCCTAGCTGCTGGGCGCCTAACAAAGTCCATATACATGTAAGAAGATAGTTCTTTATTACAACCACATTGAAAGAAATTCAATTTAGGTGAATACAAATGTAATTATTCTAAAAAACCTAAAACTATACTTATCATAAAGATACAGTAAAGAAATATTACTGGTACTTGAAGATAAAAATTAAAATATTAAATTTCCATGAGTTTTTGTTTAATATCGATAATATTCTTTTCTTGTTGAATATGCTGTTTTTATGTATTTAATTAATTTTTTTATCAATGGTCTGTTCTCAGCATTTAAAATGTAAAAAAAGTGTTTCTGTATTATTTGCTTGAACAAAATTTTCAATTGATTCTGAACATTTTGTGTATAATATTACTCTGGCCTTAGTATAAAGACTGCATGATGTGAAAAACTGCAGCTCATCTTCAGTAATACCGGTATTACATTTTGCACATTTTCTATCTTAAATTTTTATTTTTGATGTCTTCCAGATTCAATGATTAGTTTATGTGCACTTAGTCTTAGTCTAGAAATAAGGCTAGTTTCTTTTCTGTTTTGTAATGTTTTTAAGTATTTGGCAATTTCAATCTTATTTTTTAATAATTTATATGTCCGTAGTTTTGGATCATTATTGCTCAAGTTCCATTTTGTTTCATAGTAATCTTCAGTTTTCTGTTTAAATTCATCTTTGTTGATGTTTTTTATGTCATGTATATTGTAAATTTGTTGTAATTTTTTGAAGATTTGTAAACCAAGAATCTTTGTATTGATTCTGTTGCTGGTCTATCTATATGCCAAGCTTATTGGACCATTCCTCAAAATATTGAGATAATATTTTATGGCTTGGTATTGTATTTTAGCAATTAAAGGCAGCCGCCCAATCTCCATTCTAGTGCCAATGTTCTGGTACATAACCTGAGGTGGTGTTTTTCTGTTTTTGTTTTGTATATGTATATGTGTGTAACGACAGTTGTTTGTTTAACTAAACATTGAAAAGCTACACTGATCCAACAATCTGGTCAGACATTAAAACGTAGCTGTTGCTAAAATGAATATGGTTCATTCACCTGTAAATGTGAGCTCGACGCATGGAGCCGGGAACAACCACAGGTGGCGCTGTATACAATGGAAATCTATTTAGGCTTGTTAATAATAATTGCACTTTAAAATAATATTCATGAGCTATGTCTACGTCATAACCTCGCTAAAGTTATTAGCATATTGTGTACGCGGTGCGTATGCGTCGGGTCCTTTTTTCGTATTCCAGTACGCATGCGTCATCACAGTGAGGTCAATTGTAATTTACACAGTTAAGGGTCTGTAAGTGACGTACAGTACCGTTAATGAGGTTCGTCAATTGCAAAGGATTTGTACACACTCCCACCATGTCGTACGCTGTAATATACAATTACAATTCTGGTTCAAACAATAACTCTGGATACGATTACACAAGTATGTCTCAGATGCACCGTTACTGTTTAAGAAATCCTTGGTTTCACATTGATAGTTTTCCCCATAAACAAATTTCAAATGTGTGTAAATCAGCCTCTTATGCATTAAGTCGTATTGGCCGTATTATAAATGTTTTAAATCGTAGTATTAGTACTGAGCAGTTAATTCAAGCTTTTATAACTTCTAGAATGGATTATTGTTATAGTCTATATTTATATCTTCCCGGTTATCAATATATATATATAATATTCATAATTCCACAGCTCGATTAGTTGCCCTCTCACGTAAACATGAGCACATAACTCCCGTTCTTCAAAATCTTCCCTGGTTACCAGTTTCCCAACGAATTCAAGTTGTTTAAAATAAGATTTTACCTACCCGACCTTTTTATTTTATTTTTCTAAATAATGTATTTTTATAACTATTTTTATGTAAAGTGCATTGAGATTATATGTTTTATGTAATGCGCTATATAAGAATTATAATACTAATAATTACTGGAACTTTTACGTAGTACGGTAGTCGCATTAGCCAACTTGCAATTGCTAAATATATGGACGAAACGAAACGAAAGGAATAACACACGTACGCGTTGTGTACGTCGCTATGAGTCCCACGTTGAACAGGACGCGGCGCGACGACCACCGCCTTTTAATGTCCTTGTCATACTTTGAAGATCATGATTATATACTCTCTACATTTAAATTATAAAAAAAAATAGGTACTTTGTAAAATATTATAATCTGGTTTAAATCAGCGAGATTCACACTGTGTGTAAAAACAAGGAAGGGAAGGATTGGTAACTCGGCATTTCCTTTACTTTACTGAAACGTATCTTGAAATAAAATGTTGACATTAATATATGCTCACTACTTGTCCGCGCAATCAATTGTAGACTAAAGAGTAATGAAAATGACCCACCGGTTTAACCTTTCTTTCTTAATGTCTAAAAATGTTTCACTAATTTCTACACACATTCTTGCTGACGAAATACATATATGCATACTAAACTAGATATCAATTCAAAACCTCGTACAGCTCTGCTCACAAAAAGACATGCTCATAGTTATTCATGATTATTTGTGACGTCACTTGTTTACGTCTCCGCGCGAGATCCTGATAAAGGCTATGTAGGCGTTCAAGTTGTAACCGGTCATTGGCCGCGATATAAATCGGGGGCCCCACCTGTCGCCACGTGTCTTCGATAAATAATTAACTTTGTTTGTGCAGAACAATGTGTCAATTTCCATGTAAAATTCAGTCCATCTGAAACCTCTAAAATGGCCGTCAACGCTTTACAAATATGACACACGCCTACATAACACATTTAATTCTATTCACGATTTACAGTGTATCCTCGGGGGCAGACATCCGGGCATTTTCACCGCCTGGCAACCCGCGGCGGTGAAAACAAAGGCCCAAAACTCGCAGAAAACGGTACTTTGGGATGATTGTTGAGACTCCTCTGAACAGTGTAACAAGATTAGCCCTACGTGTGTAACATATATAAATTTGGTTGTTCAGGATTACTTCAAAGTTGCTCGACCGGCGTTCTACAGCAGCGCGCACAGAGCCCATAGAAATGCATGTACAGTGGTGCGCGTCGTAGCAACGTGGAACGTCTTGGGACGTAGCTCCGCCCCGGATGATACTAGTAGTACATTCAGTGCCAGTGGTTTTTAAAAATAGTTTTCCCCTAGCTCGTCTGAGGGCGTACTGCTAGTGGCTAAGATCGGTACCACGCAACGCATTCGTACTATTCCACACTTTTGGTTTAATCCATTTGAAATCTGGGGGTAGAAAAAAAATCGACGGGCTCGATAGTAAGAAAAAACCTACAAAACGTCACCTGAGGGCGCGCTGCTGGGAGCTTGAAATCTGGGGGTGAAAAACAATTAAATAGATTTAAGATGGGTCAACTCCTAATAAAATCATATTAATATCTTTTTGTTAAATCTAGAAATAATATTATTAAAAAAACAAAAACAAAAAAAAAACAATTTTGGTTGAAATACCGAAATGAAGTTTGTAGTAGTTTAAAATTACTCCTCCACGAGTACATAGTACGTTATGTTCCTGTAAGTTGTATATTTTTTTTTTATTTGTTATTCATTTTAATTGTAATCCTTTTCACCACTTCCGAGGAATGTTACGTGTTAATAAAATTATTACTATTATTGAAAATCGATGTATGTCCCATCCCCTCCCAAATTTCACGGTTGAAATTTCGCCCAACACGAGTCAAGGCTCGGGGGTTTATTTCAGTGTACAATTTATGATGTTCATATTAATTTTGAGGATTTATGCGGTGTTGTTGAAAGGGTTGATCACGTTTTTTTTTTTCTCTCACCTGATCTCAGGTTTTGAATGATGGGTTTGACGTCATCACTGCGCGTTGAATCCACCGTCTCGCCACAGGGAGAGTCCATTTTATGTGAAAGGGGTTGTTGGCATTAGAAAACATGAGTTGCATATATGTTTACAGGAGCGTGTTCTGTAGAAAACAAAACAAAAAGAAAACGAGAATTAGACGAGAATTAGTGGGATATTTTTACTAATCGATTTTATCGGAAGCACGCGGATAATATGATTAACCGCAATTTGTCACATGACCATCATTTAGGTGAGTGACCTCAGATATCGGCGATCCGCCATTAGCCAGCACCCAATCTAGGTCAGCATAGTTATAGGTCGACCATAGCTGAGTGTCTGCGTACAATTTCACATCGTTTGCGGAGTTATTGGGATACACACAGCAATTTTCCATTCACAGAAAATTGTCTTCACGACTTTCAACTTGATCCAAAGCAAGAAGGGCGGTTTTTACTGGAAAGGAATCTACTGTAGCGAGAAAAAACGGAGACCGTGCGTAGTTGCTGTGTACTGTAGCCGCCACTCAGACAGACTGCTCTGATCGCTTCGAGTGAGAGAAGTGGTGCGGTTGCGTTCCGAGCCTTTACAGAAATGGACCACTGCGAAATGGAATCTAGCACCATGGACCATGTTCAGTTGCCTGTTTCTAACCCGAATGGAAAGGCAGCCCTGTCGTGTAAAGCACAGCCCAGTAATCGCATTGGTGAGTAAACGACCGATTGTTGTTCACCAACCTACATTCTTTTAGACTGAAATGCGACGTACCAAGTATACTAGTATACGATAACAACTAGCCACCATGCATATGACCTTGATCAAAGACAAAGGAGGTCGATTTTATTTCGGTCTGCTTTGCACATTGAATTGCATATTTGATTTCTTGCAATATTATGTTCATGCCATTTTTTATGAGAATGACGTAGTTCGTCCAAGTTATTTTTTTGCAGACCAACCACTCCTGATTGGTCACCGATCAAACGTACTGGAGTAATTTATTTGAGTGACATCGACCATGTCGCCCACTGCCACGGTGTTCCATTTGTTCACATGGAAAGGCATATTGAGCTTCTGGTCAATAATTCCGTGTTCAGTGGAAATCATGTCTTTCTGTTCTGATTTTGATTCTACGACTGTCACACAAACACACTGAACACTGGTTTATTGTTCTGCAATTTCGTTGTCTGGTGCTCCGTTTTTTCATTTGTTCCTTTCTTTGTGAATGTATTTTCCTTTTACTCACTGGGTCCAAAGACTTGTGTATTGTTTGTGTACTTAACTTTTACAATATAACAACTGTATAATTTACATACAATGATTTTTGGCGTATTACTCCCCAGAATGACTCACTGCTCATATCTTCCGCCATGTCGGCAAACACAACACGGAAGTGATGTCGTGACCGAATTTCTGAGAAAGTTACGTCAGCGTTTAGGTTGTTGATTGGGCCTTCAGTACTTGGCCGCCTTTATGAAGAGTTTGTGAAAACGAACTATCGACGGCGCTGACAAGGGCACTTTCAAAGGGGAGGGGGGTGGGTGGATGGGTGTCAGGTGTTAACACATGCATATTATTACTTTACATTAATTTGCTGTTTATTTTCACTGATTTTTTACAAATTTAATTTAAAGTATAGGAAAAAATGTATTGTCGCTGCATTCTATTTAAAAAAATTCCAAGTGAAAATATAGTTTTTTACAGTATAGTTTTAGAAGTCAATATTTATTTGTGTTCAGTCTTTAGTATTACAGTGATACATAAAACAATAATATAGAATATGTATACTATGAAGATTTTACGTGATTAAAATACACAGTAACAGTTACAGCCGTAACTTGTGTACTTAACCCAGAAAAAAAAATGATTACCCTGGTAAGTACTTAACCAGAATAACTAGTGCTTGCAATAACACTTGTATTCAATACTGTTTTTTCGATTCTTGTAAACGTGTTGATTGAGAAGGGAAAACAAGAAATTAAAGCTATTACATAATAATAATATAAGTACTTGTTACTTCTCAGTCACATGAAGGTCAAGCAACTATGATTTAACTAATTCTTACCATGACTGTCACAAAGTGAGGAATTTCAGCCAATCATGTTGCTGCTGTGAATAAGCATAGCTTAATTTGTAGTTGTTTTGTCATACATTCAGAGATTTCATTACATTGATCTCACGTACCAATATCCAGGTTACGGCATAAACACGGACACTCTAGAACGCCATAAACCAGTTGAGTGTTTGACCTTAATTTACTGACAAACAAAAGTGAGTAATATCATCCATAGTTGATTTTTTTTCAGTAAGTCAATGGTGTAATGTATCTTTTACCTCCATGGTGTAATGTATTTCTCACATCCATGGTGTAATGTATTTCTCACATCCATGTTGTAATGTATTTCTCACTTCCATGGTGTAATTTTTTTTTACTTCCATGGTGTTATCGTGATACATGTATAACATATTTTCTTTTATAATCACCATCAAAACAAAGAAACTCACTAAAGTGTATGGTTTAATTGTTCACACCTCGAGGTCACTCATCTGTTTGCATCTTTTGTGATTTAATTAGCCTAATTGAGAGTTTTTAATTTATAAAATGTTTTGTACTAAAATTAGCACTGAAGTGAAATATTGATGTCATCACTAATTAACCCCATGGACGACTGAATACCTGTCAAGTGATTCCTGCATCACCATGCTAGTTTTAAAGGGTATCTCAACAGTGTTCCCACCTTTTCATAAATAATATGTGGCTTACATACATCAGATTTCACCCTACACTCTGTTTCATGTAGGCATGAATCATTTGCTGCAAGTTACAGAGCACATACTAGTACCTAAGCGGCCATCCCTCAGCAAATAATGAAGCAAAGGCATTGAAATCCCGAAACTCACTCTTTTTACACAAACTGGCAAGTTTGAATTACTAAACGAAGTACAGGACGACGAAGATAAAATATCCAAGAATCTACACATATCAAAAATTATATCTCAAAAGTGAATATTTGTGGTGTATTTTAAGTCTAACCAGACCATAAGTGGAATTTTCTCAGTACTCTAAATATCATATTTTAGTATAAGATAGTAAATATATTTATAAATCCACAAAAAATTCCAAGTAATGGTGGAAACCAAATTGACGGGTGAATACTGCCCATATAGAACTCCACTGCAGTTTTAAACAAATTTGATTTGATTTGATCTATCTTTTGCATTCATGGCAGTAAATCTGCCTATGATTGAATACAACCTGCAAAGGCTCATGGGTAATGGCATTACCAAGCATCTTCTTTGGATTTAAATTAAGCAGCATAAATGATTTACAAATTATACATGTTCGTAAAACAAATTTACGCTTTTATGAAACGTGGTGTAAAATCATTCATTTCTATTAAACATTTATAAACCTTTATAAATTTTAAATGACAGTGTACCATTCATAATAACTTGACAAATCATATTGATTGATGCCTTAGTGAAAGACACCCTCCTATTTATAATCCTACAACTATCAGTGTGGATTTTGACCCATCATGTCAGTTTTCCTGCTAACTGAAAATGAAAATGTTTTAAAATTTAAAACATTCTATATCAAATTGTAATGGCAATACTACAGTAATATTAAAAATATATATCTGCAAACTATTACCGGTAGTTAGAATCGTTTTGTATTATATGGAGACAATCTTTCACATACATTGTACATGTAAATTGTGAACCGATGGGAATTATGGGTAATGAGCATCACCAAAGGGCTTCTCTAGGCAATGAAAGCAGATTTGAAAAATAACACAAAGTGAATGTTTTATACATTTTTGTATAAATAGTTCGTACTTTAGGTGAGATTCAGTGTAAGTGAATTATGTACATGTTTTATAGTGAAACCCCAGTTACCTGCACTGATCCATCATCTATCAATCAGCAGTGTTTATAAAATCCCATTCCCTTGAAAATGGATAATGTTTGTAATTTGTTGATAAATTTTTTGAGATCAAAATTTGTTATGAAAAAAGTCATTATCAGGGTTTTGAGTGTTTGTTCCTTTTCGCTATACCCAATTCTGTTGGAAACAGTCGAGTATATGTCAAAGTGAGTATATGTAAAAGTATATTCTTGTTGGCATGACAACATGCTCTAGCAGCCTTGACCACACTAGTAGCAGATAAAATGCTTAAGGTTTGAAGGATACTGGTGGGTATATTTGTCAGTAACAAATTTTGAGGTCCACTCATAGCAACCACAGTTGCAACCAATGCTGTTTTTCTTTATGGATGTTTGTCATGGATGCCATTTGCTCCAAAATTGTAAACCAGATTTTCTCTGACAGGGTGCCTAGATTGACGTTGGTATTCTCTCTGGAGATAATGCTCTAATTACTTTTAAATATGATAAACAATTAAATTTAGAAAACTCATCCTAGCACTTTTTGTTTTGCCGATATTTCATGCTAGATGATTTAATATACTAGCTCTATATTCAAAGACAGACTTACAGTGGAATTGTTCCGCCTGATAGACTGCATAGTACGGTAGAGGTTTGTTCATGCTATGATTACATCGTACATGTATGTGTGTACAGATCTGTCTATTAAAAACAACTGCACACCCACAGTCTGCAGACAATGAATGTTTGTGAATTGGTGTATAGTCGCTGTTATGTTTTTAACAATGTTTGGCACATATATGTCCATTAAAATGTACACCCATATTGATTTTTACAAATCCTTGAACGATTTTTCATCCAGTGTAAACTGCAATCCCACCTACCTAGGTATGCATTTACATAATAAAAAACATGCAGATTTATTTGTGTTCTACTGGCATTTGAAAGTATTTACCCGTATATAGGTTTACCTTCCCTTTCCATGAGTTCTAAGCACTAAGATAGTTATTTTTATAACAATTGGCATATACAATATTGCGTTGGTACACCATGCAAATGAGGAAACGTATTCTTGCTGCATTGTACATTCCAGTAATACAGAGGTTTTATAATTCTAACCACGTGCACACAAACACGTACATATGGATTAAAGAACAAGAGCGTATGCTTATGCGACTAACTGAAAATTTATATTGGGTCATTTCATTATTTAAATTCATCGTTTTAGGCCGTGTTCGTCAGAATTTAAATTATTTGGACCCTGGGGGCTGTCTATAGTTGACATTTCCAGTGGGTTCATTGCCTGCAGAATATTGTTTGAGATATTTGATTGCATGTAGAATATGATGTGGTTGTTATTGATTTTACCGTACATATAATGTCACTTTTAGGAACTTTATCCATATTTAATTAATACTAAAGAGTAAGAGTAGACTAGTTTTAATTAATGCTAAACAGTAATTCCTTTATTGTATAGTATTGAGTTTCTAGTTGCTGCATTACAAAAACAACATAATCAGTACAGAACTTGAAGCTTGTGCAGAAGAATGTCTTCCTGACACTTCCTAACACACTTTCTGCTGACCAAAGGTGTATATTAAACCGTTTAACGTCAATCAACACTTCTCCTTTTCTCACTCTGCCTCATAGCAGCTGAGTAAACAGAGAGAGCCCAAATAAATGAAAGCAAATGTCTATTATCTTGTGAATATTGCATCATCACAGAGAAAGCCAGTCAATATACGTGTCTAGACAGACTGTACCGGCTGTGTTAATATGGACGTCATTTGAATCAATTCCTGAATGTTCATGAAAACGTTTGAATTATGAAATATAAATGTAGGCTAATTTTTTAATTATGCATAGGTCTAAGGTCATTTGTGAACAATTGTCTATTTGGTACATCTCTGGATGGTCATGATAATGCTTGAATTATGAAATAATTTTTGAAAGGTGCGTAGCAGGTCAGAGTTCATTTGTGAACAACTGCTCATATGGTACATCAGTATATTGACTGGAAATGGAAGCTTAATTATTTTTTCTCACTTTTTATCATTATACTGATTATATGTATGTCATATTTGAAAACGTTTTGTATTCCTTGAATCTCTCAAGCCCTCTCCACGCTTGTAAATGGTCCATCCCTTAAATTAAAAATCTAACATTTGCACATACTGCCTTAATTGATGTGAGGCCTAAATGCACTGTTTGACCTAGATACTGTCTCCTCCTAGATGTTGCAAATGACTTTCAACTCAAAATTGCTTTTTATGAGAATTTCTTTTTACTTTTGGACTCATTTTATAATAAAATAAAACCTTGTAATAAAATCCGATCTTTTTATTTTTATAGTCTCTCTACAAAAGCACTGCCTAGAGGTACCTTGTGACATCACAGGTTTACCATAGTGTCCTTTACACTTGGTTTCTGTTTTTATGGCAACTAACATCATGGTGTATTATGACTATGAGAACAAATGATCTGGTGAGTGTATTGTTACAACAACAATGATTTTGAAAAAAAAAAATTAAGATTGGTGCCCAGTGATGTTCTCAGCTGGGTGCCAACTTGTTGTTGTTATTTGATAGTCCACCAGCTTTATTATGATAATTCTTACAACAAATTTATTTATTTTAATGGCAAATATTGAAATAGTATATAACAACATTTAGGTATCCCACAATTCCATGGTGCAGTTTCAGAGATTCACTGCCTGTCTTTCGATACTACTTAAAAACGATTGTGCTCAATTTATTGGTGAATCGTGAAACTTTAAAATCTTCATGCATTCTTGAAAAGATGCGTTTGCCATAATATAGCCTTTTCCTTTGCCTACTATGCATAGTTTCATAGTCGGTCATGATCACTTAAGGCTTACTACAGTTTGACAGTGTTAGCATATGATTGTGTTGTTACTCTAACATTCTATGTGCAATTTTAAATACAAAACAATAAAATAATAAAACAAACTACAAGTGACTTTATTTATTTCAAATATTTAACTTTGTTTCACATCTGCACAATTCCCAAAAGATTATTGCCTACGTGTGTTATTGAAAACAAAAAATGAGCAGTGCATGTCATGTGGACTCACAACTAGTATACTGCTTCTTCTATGCAAGTGCTGACTGTACATATACCTACCATATTTGCTGTATTAGAAAAATATCTCTAATAGAAATGCATATTAACCAAAAATTGTATTTATTTAAACAATAATGAATCCCCCACATTGCCATATTGGATGGGGAGAAGAATATATGACAAGATAATTATCACGTCTATCACCCTTTTTGAAACCATTTTGCCGATTCATTACCGTTGTTATAAATCACCACAATCAGAATTAAACAAATTTGGTTAAATCTGGGGGGGGGGGGGGGGGTTGAATGAATTTACTTTTGAATACAGGTTTACATTAATGTGTCAAGCTATAATGTCATAATTACCTCTAATTTTGATAGTGTGGATTATTAATAGTGGTGCATATGAGGTGTACATAGTCATAACCAAAGAAAATTAAAATTTGAATATGTTCTTCAGTAATGGCTGTTGTTGACCTCTTCCCTTCTAGCAACAAGCACTCTTGACTGAAATGGTCAATAACCTGGCTCAACATTATTTGCACACTACAAGTGTGTTGACCATTTACTTATTGCCAATTCTGAATTACATTATTATAAAGTGACTATCCGTATACCCCCTCCTATTACTTCTATACCCCACCCTCCCATCATCATAAACTGGTCGAACCAATCACTGATGACTTTCTTGTTATACATTTTGTATACTGTGAAATCATTAAAATATTACTTACCGGTACTGTAAAAAACAAAATTTATTCCCATAAATCAATACAGGCACTTTCAAAAAAAAAAAAAATTTTAACAGGTCTGTTTTGTACAGAATTCTCATCGTAATTTATTTCTTCAGCTTTCTGAGTGCTTTATAAAATAATTTGGTTTATAAATGTAGTACAGTAAAATCTGTATTAGAAGCCACATCTCTAATAGAAGTCTGACACACACATTTGTTTTGAACAACTGAGAACCAAAAATTCATTATTTCTCATATGTGTAGATGCTCCAATAGAAGCCACATTCCCTCTGTTATATTTTAATAGAAACCGTGGCTTCTAATACCAATTTTACAGTAACAGTTTTTGAAAAATACACGCGTTTGTCTCAATGTTTTAATAAATGTAGAATTTTGAGACCTAATGGATAACTAATGTGCAAGCACATGCATCTCAGTTTTGACCTTGAACTTAATCTAAAAGTAAATAATAATGGAATCCTATAGTTTGATTGATAATAATAGCCACTCCTAAACTTATTTAATTTTTTTTTATTTTAAATGACGGACTTGAATGATTAAAGAAAGGACTGAATTTGAATTTTATAAAAAAGAATATTAATTTAAAACATTTCAAGATTACCCATTTGTGCTTTTAGTGTCTACTGTAATTCAGGAGTGTTTGTATTTACTGTTATTACCTAATAATTACTAATCTGTGTATTCTTCTGATTTTCTACTCTATATATAACTACACAGCTCTAATAGAAAACAGAAATAGCTTTTAATGGTTACCATATATATTTTGAGGAAGTAATAAAAAATATAAAAATAAACTAATCTACAAAAACAGAATATTAATGAAAAAAATATAATAAAACAACTCCTTCAATTAATGCAAAATTTGTTGTCTAATTTCAAAGCACTTGTTGATATACTGTGCTACCTGGATGACAATACTACCATTATTTAACAGTGCAGTGAACTGTTCTTCAGGAGGCAGGTTGTGAAAGGAGTCAATCACATCAGCCGCTGTATTGAATAGAATACTGCGTCTATTACTGTATTTGGGACACTCCACCACAAAATGAAATTCATTTTCAATGGTATCTTGGTTATAAATGTGGCCTTCTAAAGTTTAAAATCGTTGCATATCAATTGAAGCGCGGTGGTTGTAGCGCAGCACGTGTTCGAATTTCATGTAAATAAACAATGTATTTTACACGCGTTGTATACATCGCTATGAGTCCCATATCGAACAGGATGTGGCACGACGACTGCCGCCCTTTAAAAAAAATGACAGCTTTTAGCATTCATAAAAAATATCAGTCGCCCATTTAAAATATATACATACAGAAAAAAAAAAATCTTTGCTATGTCTGTAAATATTCTAGTCGGATAGACCATCCTTCGAAGCAAGCACATCTTAAGTCATGACAAACACTGTCCCTTTAAGATAGGTGACTTGGTTGTCAGATGCGTTGTTCTGCCAGTTAAGAACAGCTGACATACATAATACATGTCTGGCATGTTTGTCTGGGGCTACTGAATAGTGTAACAGTCATACTTTGTTCTAGTTTACCTTGACATTTTTATGGTCAAGGTTGGAATTAAAAGCTAATTGCATATGAGATATATAACACCACACAACACACAAAGCTAAATAAAACCTAATATAGGCTGACATTGTGTTGATTCACTGCAAACTTTGTTGATGTTTTTTTTCACAGTCTGATGAATGAAATAGTGTTATGATTTTGTTAATTTAATGAAAATAGAAACCACTAAATGTATACATTGTTGGACCCAGCCATGTCGTGTATTTCTTGTTAAATTTTTGCTAAGTAGTTTTATTTATTTGTGAAAATATCTCAATATAGTTTTGCAGTGTATCTAAGACATAGGTAGTTCAATTGTCACTTTTTTTCTATTGATACAATAACTATAAGCAAATTACATATATGCTAACTATATGCAAATTAGACAGAATATAATGCTTGTTTTCATGGGATAGTTGAGAAGATAAAATAACAGCTTGTATTTATCGCAAATAATTTCTGGAACATATGCATGTCCATTATTAGCGATTATTACTTTGAGCCATAAAACTGAAAAATTGTTGCATCTAAAATAATAACACAATGAATAAAAAAATAATATTGCCCTGCTGTTGAGTTACTATTTTAAAATTGTGACTGGGAGTGAAATACCTCAACCTCTCGTATATGCCGGTAGTCAATGATTATTGTAATAGTGAGTCATTCATATGATCCTCCATATTTAATAATATTTTATTCTCACACCAATTCTTTTTATTTTTTGTATGGTGTAAGAAAAGCATTTTGTAAAATCAGGGCATATTTGTTTCCTAATTCTCCAAGTTGGTTCAAAATTTATTGTTTTACTTTAAATGATACTGATAATTACCAGTTATTTTTCTAATCTGTTACCATGGAGATCAGGATTCACAGCTGTATCATTTTAAACAATGCATAGCTGAATCTCGTACACTGTAAACTCAATAATTACAACAATGCTCTTTCTATACATATATATATATTTTCAACATTTCAAGCAAAGAGTGTATTGTATGTTTCTCTACATTTCCAATACACCGCCAGTTCTGAAATGATAGAAAGGCTTGAATTTGATGGATTTGTTGATAAATGGACGCCATTGGACGGTCTTGAATTGGATCGTCAAATGAACGTTTGTGCATATGTGAGACGTAATGCATGCTGTACGTGTGTGTATAAAATTCAAATGTTGGTGAAGGCATGTCTGAGATATGGCCCCAGAACAGCATTCATTGAAACAAAATGACTGTCAGTTGGCCACTTTGAATCCGATTCAAAAACAAAAGAGCATGCAATGTCATACAGTGACCAATGTATGTACCAAAAATCCATCCTTAGGCAACTAAGATCTGGAAAAGCAAAGCTGTATCTCAAAATTTCATCAGTGACATACAGTAGCGTGAAAAAATGATAATGTTTTGAAAAAAAAGTACTTATCACACATTTGATGTTACTTCAATGAGGCATATAGGAATCATTGATGAAATTTCAGATTGACAGTGAACAAACAAAAATTCGCATATATTTGCTAATACTAAAACCATACAGATTTTGACATAAAATATTGTCACCACTATGCACAAAAAACGTGCAGGTAGCATATTCTGCCTTAATCAATATAAAAAGTACACTTACACAAGGCGTGTTTATAGTTTTCCATAAACCGGGATTAAACATAGTGGATATTACATGTAGTAGACAATATATCCTTCAACTGTCTATGTCTACATCTATTTTAAAGTTGTATTGTCTTTGACATATCAAGTAATCAAAGTTGAAAGTTTATAGACAAAAAAAATAACTAGCATTTCTGAGGAGTCATTTTTGAAGGAGTTATCAGCATCTTAGGGAGTCTCCATCAAGTCACAAAATCGCACATAGTTTTTTTCTGTCGGCAATCTGAAAATGACCTGATCACAAAATCAGAATTCAATAAGAAGCAATTGCTATTAACACAGAATTCTTGTTAGTTTTGCTATACAACTATTTTGTTTCCTTTTTCAGAAGTTATTATTTAGCATGATGTCATTATATGTTGTACGAACAGTTGCTGAGGTTTCATCCCAAGCAATCAAATTTATCATGAAATCGTTTTGCAATTTTCTTTCATTATTTATTTATTTTTGATTGATTGCAGCCATATACCTGTTGGATTCTCCAAAATGTTGGTTGTCTTAATTTTTTATTCCAGAATTGAGTGCTATTTATTTGGGTTCCATTAGTTCGGGGTCATTTCTCAAGAAATGATTGACCAATTCAAACTTACCACACTACCATGTATGGCATGTTGTATATTATGTTGTATTTTACATGAGTTGTATATTATGTACATTGATTTTCTTCTATCATTTGATCAAATCATGCCTTTTTAGGTGATACAAATGGAATCAAACCAATCATTTCTGTCCTTCAATAACTGTATCTCAGTCGTGCATGGTTGGATTCCATTCAAAATGTGCATGTACATCATGTAACCTTGATGCATGTTATTTTGTTTTTCCTGATTGAATTTAGAATGGCTGTCTACTGTTACTGAATACTGTTTTGAGGTGTCTCTGATGTGGCTGGTCTGATCATGTTCAAATTCCACACATACATCACGTGTATGCACACGCATTTGTTTCACATTCTGATTCAAGATGGACAAATGGCAGCCATTTTAGTGCTAGTAATGCTTGATAAACTTCAATTGCAGAGTAAAGGAAGGAATCCCTCAGGTGAAGATGCTCAATTTTTATCATGTCTGTCATTATTGAGGCAATGGGTATTTTCGTAAGCTGTAATCAATTGCTTTTAATTATCGTAATAATGTAATTTAAATAAATAAATAAAAACGTAAATTCATAGACATGGGCAAGGTGTAAAATCTATTCAGTTATATTTTTGACTCCCGTGTGCGAAGCACAAAAGGGAGTCTTTGCAGTTACCCTGTCTGTATGTCTGTATGTCTGTATGTATGTATGTATGTATGTCACTTTTTTTGTTCCATCGTTATCTCAAGAACCACTAATCAAATTTTGGTGAAACTTGGTACATAGATGCTCTGGGATAATGCGCAGAGTTGATTAGGTTTTGGTAAAAATCTATGAATATTAATTACCTAATTTGCATGATAATTAGCTGATTTTTAGCTGTTCCAAGACTGTTCCACTGATATCTGAAGAACCACTCATTGGATTTTGATGAAACTTGGCACATGGATGCTCTGAACTAGTGCGCAGATTTGATTAGTTTTGGGTAAAAATCTATGAATATTAATTATCTAATTTGAATGATAATTAACTGATTTCAAGCTGTTCCATGACTGTTCCACTGATATTTGAAGAACCACTCATTGGATTTCAATGAAACTTGGCACATGGATGCTCTGAACTAATGCGCAGATTTGATTAGTTTTGGGTAAAAATCTGTTAATATTATTAATTACCTAATTTACATAATGATTAATCAATTTTCGGCTTTTCCACTGATATCTCAAGTACTAATCATAACATTTCAATAAAACTTGGTACATAGATGTCATATGACACTGCACAGACCTGGTAGTGTTTAGGGTAATATCAGTACATATTAATTACCTAATTTGCATAATTAATTAATTTTCAGCTTTTGATATTTCGAGTAGTAATGATCACATTTCAATGAAACTTGGTACATAGTTACTTGAGGACTGTGCAGAGACCTAATTAGTTTTTGGGTAATATTTGTGCATATTACTTACCTTATTAGCATAATTAGTTGATTTTCAGCTTTTCACCTGATATCTCAAGTACTAATCATCACATTTCAATGAGACTTGCAACATTTTCTAGGACTATGCAGAGACCTGATTAATTTTGGGATAAATAATTGTGCCTATTAATTACCTAATTTGCATAATTAGTTAATTTTTTGCTGTTCTATGGCTGTTGCACTGATGTCTACAAACCACTCATTGGATTTCAATGAAACTGTTAAAGAGTACCCATCACATTTCAATGAACCTAAGACTATACACCATATTAGTTTTTGGTAAATATGTATGCTTCTTAATCACTTAATTAACATAATTAATTAATACTGATATCTCAAGTATTGATCATCACATTTGAATAAAACTTGGTACATAAATGCTCTAGGACAATAGATAGCCTGATTAATTTTGGGTTAAAATCTGTTCATATTAACTCTCTAATTAGCATAATAATCAATATTTTTTGGGTTCTAATCACATTTCAATGAAACTTGGTACATTGTGCAGACCTTATTAGTTTTACACTTAAATCTGTTCATATCAGTTACCTGATTTACATAATTAGTTTTCAGCTATTCCATCAATATCTCAAGTACAAGTAATTTTGAATTAATTTTGAATTAATTTTTAATGTGTCTTCAATACTCTCAGCACACGGGAGTTCTTTCTAAGCTTTCTTCGATTCTGTCTGTACTTTGTACAAAGATCTTATTTTTTGTAAGCGTATAAAGCACATTAGATGTCGCAATTCATACGCAATTTCCAATTTTGATTCTTAAACACAGATTACCAAATATATTATAAAAATTTAATTAGGAATTTGCTTTATCTGTAAAGTGTAAAAAAAAACAATTTTTTACTGTAAAAGGAACTTTTATTTTATTTCCTGTAAAAACATAAAATGCCTATTTTATTTCCTGTAACCTGTACCAGCTATCCCCCATTAGCCCCCCATTATTAGTGTAAGTTATAATAGATAATAAAGATGTGAATGTACTTTATCTACCAGTGTACCATTAGCAAGAATTGCATCAAAGCGACATAATCTACCATCATACTAACCACAGTAATCTCAATAGATACATTATTACTTTTATCTGCAATTGCTTGAAAATGTTTCTTTTCACAAATGATCCAGCCTTTCCTTTGGGATATCTGGTGTTTATAAGTCCGATAGAGTAGATCACTTTGAAAATTACCAACAGAGACTACTAGGGTATATAATATTAAATGACTTGTTTTTGACTCCCGTGTGCGAAGCACAAAAAGGGAGTCTTTGCAGTTAGTGTGTCTGTATGTGTGTGTGTATGTGTGTCCGTCTGTTCCACTGATATCTCAAGAACCATACATCAGTTTTTGATGAAACTTGGTGCATAGATGCTCTGGGCCAATGCGCAGATTTGATTAGGTTTTGGTAAAAATCCATGCATATTAATTACCTAATTTGCATGATAATTAGCTGATTTTTAGCTGTTCCATGACTGTTCCACTGATATCTAAAGAACCACTCATTGGATTTTGATGAAACTTGGCACGCAGATGCTCCAAACTAATGCGCAGATTTGATTAGTTTTGGGTAAAAATCTGTGCAATATTAATTACCTAATTTGCATAATGATTAATCAAATTTCGGCTTTTCCACTGATATCTCAAGTACTAATCATCACATTTCAATAAAACTTGGTACATAGATGTCATAGGACACTGCACAGACCTGATAGTTTTTAGGGTAATATCAACATATATTAATTACCTAATTTGCATAATTAATTAATTTTCAGCTTTTGATATTTCAAGTAGTAATCATCACATGTCAATGACACTTGGTACATAGATGTCGTAGGACACTGCACAGACCTGATAGTTTTTAGGGTAATACGAGTACATAATAATTACCTAATTAACATAATTAATTAATTTTCAGCTTTTGATATTTCAAGTAGTAATCATCACATTTCAATGAAATTTGGTACATAGATGTCATAGGACACTGCACAGACCTGATAGTTTTTAGGGTAATATGAGTACATATTAATTACCTAATTTGCATAATTAATTAATTTTCAGCTTTTGGTATATCAAGCAGTAATCATCATATTTCAATGAGACTTGCTACATAGATCTTCTAGGATTATGCAGACACCTGATTAGTTTTAATTGGATATTAATTACCTAATTTGCATAATGTTCCACTGATATATAAAGAACCACAAATTGGATTTTAATGAAACTTTTACAGAGAACTATGCAGAAACCCAATTAGTTTTTGGTAAATATTTATGCTTATTAATCACCTAATTAACATAATTAATTAACACTGACATCTCAATTACTGATCATCACATTTGAATAAAATTTGGTACATAAATGCTCTAGGATAATAGACAGGCCTGATTAATTTTGATTAATATTAATTCTCTAATTAGCATAATAATTAATAATTTTTTTGTTCTGTTCTGTTCATATAGTTACCTGATTTACATAATTAGTTTTCAGCTTTTCCATCAATATCTCATGTACAAGTAATTTTGAATTAATTTTTAATGTGTCTTCAATACTCTCAGCACACGGGAGTTCTTTCTAAGCTCTCTTTGATTTTCAATGGCAACACAAAATGATTTCTCTGATTACACAATAACAATACAGTCTGGGCAGAACTTAAAGCGGGGTTGTCATCACCTGCGCATGCGTCAAATGGCCATAGCCTGTCATTGTTTACAAACAGGCGTCTACCCATGAGCCCTTTCGTTATTAGCGTCGTCGATTGGGACTCAATTCCCGCACGTATATATTAGGTTTGAGAGCTAGCTAAGATTGCTTTAACCTTTTCACCAAAAGACTTTCAAATTTTTCAGCACTTTTTTTCTTAATTTTGGAGCCAACAGACAAAATTTGAGTCAATGTTCAGTTTTTACTAAAACAAAATTTGGCTATTTTTTTTCCAAACTTCTGAAGGAAAGTGCAGACTATAAATAAATTGTAAACTTGTGCTAAAAAAGAGGAAACTGGTGGTGAAAGGGTTAAGCAGACTTAAATGTTAAGTTATGCTTGGACTGTACTGTAAATGCTAAAACCTGATGTATCCTTTATTGCAAGATGATACCATGTATTTGCTTCCTAGTATCATTCAATGTGTTCTTAATTTACAGGACTTGGATTTACACACCCATTTTTGCATATGTTATTGTACTGTCTCCCCTCCTCTTAAAATGGAGCAGTTTTATATAGGCCCTACCTTTTTTCTTTTTTTTTTAACTGGGATGTTAAATAATCCACTGACCTCTGTTATGTTAAACGTCTGCGTTTGTATTGGTTGAATGATTCACTATATGTAAATTCAAGTTTTGAATACTAGTATATTAATATTCAAAAAGTGTACTGAGGAAGTCTGTAAGAGTTAGGGGAGGTGATGATATAAATCATCTCGTTCTGAGTCACTGAATGTCAAGGTGACTCCATCCCTTCTTGTACAGATTGTGAATTTAATGAGAGAATAGAGAAACTAACTATGAATACATTAGTGACTTACTGACATTCTGAGCTCTATAAGACAGTTTATCTAAATGTCGCATTAGACCAAAAAGGTTTATGGGAAGGACAGTAAAAAATAATTTAGCGAGCGTAATAAGAAAAATATTCACCTCTGATGAACAAATTCTTTTTTTCTAACTTATTAAAAGAGTACCGGTATAACTACAAATGCAATATCTGAATATTTTATTGTACAATTTGCATATTAATATTTTCATGTTCAGGAAACATCAGTTGTAAAGTAAAGCTTTCAGACACATAGTGATGTAAAAAAAATGTATTAGACAATCTATATTTACTAGAGGTGAAATCTTTGTCTGTCTTTCCTACTATCAGTCGGCAGATTAATCTATCAAATTTGCAAACTGCATCGCCAAATGACATTTGAAATTACGAAGGTCACTGTAACCCTGAAACCAGACTATGATACTCATAGTTTATGATGCCAGTGTTATGGAGATGGAATGGTTTCATTAAAATATATGAACAATTTATACAATACAGGTGGTTTATCCTGGATATATAACATCATGTGATCTAAAATATCCCAGTGTAATGTACACTCTTACTTCCATGTATTGATTACAAATGGATTTAAAAAAAAAAAATTGTTCTCGGTGTAAATTTGATTCTGAGCACTGAATATTCGTAGTTTATAAAACTGAACACATATTTCAAAGCTGAAAGTAATATATTACGAAGTGTAGATGTTTTTACTTTTGCCAATTCTTAGATAAAAGGAAAGGTATATGAGGGGGAAATTGTCTGCGCTCACCACCGCTGCTTTTTTCTTGCGGTTACAAGATTCAGTTTTTATCTGATATTTTGGCTTTTGGATATCTTATTAACTAACTTGACCAAGTTCAATTCTGGCATGTGATGTGTGTATCGTATATTTTTTTTTCAAGATATTGATAAATTTACATTTACCTGTTAATGGCATTCTTGACCTTTTAGGTCAAAGGACTCATTTGCAGGTGCTTTGGAAAAACATGGCAGACCTGAGCTTTCTAAAAATTCTATCATGTGTGATAAAACATTCATTCACGATAAAACTAAGTTGAATTAAGCATACCTATATTTCATAGCAACCCATAACCATGACTACTGGTACATACTGATGAATGCTGATAAAACCTCAAAATTTAAGTCTAGATGATCGTTTGCAAATTATAATGTGTTTCGTTCACCATCCCTAACACTGTCCTTCAACATTGTTTTTCTAAATTAGTGAGAAACCATAGGTCCAGGAAAAAATATTATATGAGGGTGGAGGAAATTTTGCAGAACTAAAAAGCACAATTCTGTAATCAATCAGAATTTCAGAAGCCAATAGATCCACAAACTAATTGCATAGATACATTTTTTTAGGGTGAGAATGAAAGTTAGGAGATTTTACTGTAGTTACCGGTACATGATTATTTCCTTCTTTTTTTAAAAATGTCTTTGTGCCAGGCGATTGTTCTGGACATTCAATGTCACTGTTGTCGCTCCTGACTTTTTTTTTGTATGTCTAAATAGCAAGTGCTAGTGCTGACACATTTTTGCCACGAAAGTCATATTCATGTTTGGGACCACACAACAGGGCTATGCGGCCATCTCTCTGTCAAATGGCAATTTAATGCACTATCTTGGCCAGTGGAATTGGCCTTCCCCTTGAGCACACTCACCCAGGGTAGGGGTCGACCCATTTTGGTGTTCAACCCTGGTACCCGGTAGGATTTGAACTTGGGTCTACCCGATCACGAGTCTGATGCGACAACCGCTATGCTACTAGTGGCCGGTGATTATTTCATATTTTATTGTATTATGATGATCTCATTCTTTTTGTTCATTTTTGAGCAGAATTTTATCCCGGAATTTCCACAAATGATTTTGTTTACATATGTTACTGTATAATTTTAGAACCGTTGCCAAGCAATGACAAGATCATAGCAGGCAGAAAATGGGTTTTTATTTATTAATTTATTCTGAATTCTTCTTTGTTGCTCAATATCTAAATTCTCAATGGGCAAGCTTACAATAATTATGCTGTCAAAATACAGAAACATGGGTTTATCCAAAGGTAATGTTCTCCGGTCATAAAAAAATAAATAAAAGGAAGATGTCTGGTGCAAATGACCTCTTAACCTCTTCCAATCTGAGGGCATTTAGGTGTATCGCTATTCTCTAATTTTACCCGCTCTTTGTTCAGTGTTTCACAGTTAAATCAATATGCAAATTTCTGTTATCGTAGGTAGATTGTTGCTGGGATTCCGTCGATTTTGTAGTCTTTTTTTTTTATTGAATTTTCGAAGCATTAGTACGGTATGTCAGCTTCACAACCAGACAGTCATGAGTCTGTTGACAATATTGTTTAGCCTTTTGATGCCTTGAAAATATATGTGTCGCCTTCAGTAGACCATATTGAATCGTTTGTGTAGATCATAGTTTTTGAGTTAGAGTACAGTATCACCAGCATATGTTAACATGCATACTGAATTTCCAGTCAGAACCAGATATTTCCTGTATTCAAGTAAACTCCCTGTCCTTGTAAATGGCAATTCAACAATTTGTAAGAAATAGCAGAGAATACACCCTGAAATCACAATGGTCAATGAATAAACAAATTGATTGAAGCAACTAAACACCAGGAAATGGAAATCTATGAATCTCAAAAACAACCCTTGTTTTATGAAAATTGTAACATTGTTTTCATATACTGTAAAGTCATTAATTATTTACTGTGTTTTAATTTGACTATTAAGTGGTTTTTGTTTTTGAGTTGATATATCATAGCATGACATGGACTGGTATAAGATACAAAATAGAAAGTATTCAATTTATCATTTTCACACATATTCATGTGTAATATCAGTAGTAATTAGTTTTCCTAATAAAAGTTTTCTTATTAATTTTTTTTTTCGTTAATATTTGCTTTCATTATTTTATTTGTTTTAAATATTTTGTTATGCCAGCAACACTGTTGTTTCCCTGATCCTATTTGTATTACATACATGTATGTGAAAATTGAGTACGAGTGCTGACATAAAATGCATGTCACAGAAACCATACTCCATATTCGGGACTATGTGACAGAGCTGTATGACCATCTTTTGTATCATAATGGCTTTATGACAGTTCAATGCTCTATTCTTGCGTCAATCAGGCCCTTAATGTAGCAGCCGTTAATGTTTTCATTATTTTATCTATTTACTTAGAATTTGCTGTTTATTGTGAAAAGTTGCTGATGATGTCTCTTCTATGGCATCATCAAATGCTTATATAACTTGTTTTGAGGTGAAACAGCTGTTTAAATAAAACCATCAGTCTCATTAATATAATAATGGTACTGAATTTTGTAAAGCAGTTACATTGTAAGTGCAATAAGTTTATATATAAACTACAATCAATCCAATTTTGGGCTTTTTTAAAAAAAAATATTATCTTATAATGTTAATATTGCAACTTATCAAGTACCGGTAATACTTGTGTCATATACAAAAAGGCAACAGTTGTGATATTGGCTTTGCACGTACGTTTTTTTGTAAATAGGCACATACTCACACAGGTTTTTGAATCAGGATTTGAAAATGAATGTAGAACAGAATAACAATTTGATGTGAAACAATTCCTTTTCAGTCTACGGTGTGCACAACACTTGTAATTTGTTTTCGACACAAGCACTTCCAAATTTATAGAAAAACTGTCATTCATGTTCCCACTGCATCGGAGCAAACTTCGAACATCAAACATATTATACGTTTTTCGTACGCTAGTTGCGTTGAGAACACATCTGTAGCAGAATTTGAATCAGCAATGCATGTCAGAATCTATTGTAGTAAAATAAGTACATATAACTTGATAAATGGCAACTTGAGGTTGTTTTATATTGATAGCTGAGCCAACACCAGAAAAGACATTAAACAAAATGTTGCCAACAATACAACTTAAAGGGCGGTGGTTGTCGCGCTGCGTTCTGTTCGATATATGGGACTCATAGTGATGTATACAACGCGTGTAAAATACAATGTTTGTCTGTCATATTAATGCATTTTGCAGACTGTTTGGCTATATCCAAGGCACTCTTTTAATGCTGGTACTGTGTTTGTTATTAAAATTGCATTTTTAAATTTAATGAACATGGGCAGTCGTCGCCAAATCGGAGCCTGTATAATTCTGATTTCATACGCTGGAAAAAGCTGACTGACTGTTGGAAAAGGCTTCTCAATTTCGCTGTGGCTGTAGCTATGACAACTGTTTGACCTTGTTCACTGTTAAAAACTGTGTTATGCAAATAGTTTATAGGTCGTAGGTCACTGTTGAATGTCTCATCATACTGGTTGTACACAGAACTGGGTGGCTAATAAGGTTGCTTCATCTGAGTTACCGTTAGCATTTATTCTTTAAGACACAGTGAATGAAATAAGCCAGAATGTTAATTTATATTCCAATTCTAATATACATATCAATTTTAATGCTACATGGATGGATTGGTATGTACGTATATCGTGTGCATTCACAGGTAGAGTAATAATAGAATGTATACTAGTTAAGGGTCGACAATGTAAAATGGTGTGTGTGTAGGGTGGGGTCGTTCCCCGCAAGTACACTTTTAATAGAATATACACTACTCAGAGGTAGACCAGTTAAAATGGTGTGTGTGTTGGGGGAGGGGGGTATGTCGCAGGTACACTGAGAATAAAATATACAGTACTCGGAGGTAGACCAGTTAAAATGGTGTGTGTGCTGGGGGAGGGGGTATGTCGCAGGTACACTGAGAATAAAATATACAGTACTCGGAGGTAGACCAGTTAAAATGGTGTGTGTGCTGGGGGAGGGGGGTATGTCGCAGGTACACTGAGAATAAAATATACAGTACTCGGAGGTAGACCAGTTAAAATGGTGTGTGTGTTGAGGGAGGGGGGTATGTCGCAGGTACACTGAGAATAAAATATACAGTACTCGGAGGTAGACCAGTTAAAATGGTGTGTGTGCTGGGGGAGGGAGGTATGTCGCAGGTACACTGAGAATAAAATATACAGTATTCAGAGGTAGACCATTTAAAATGGTGTGTGTGTGTTTGGGGAGGGGGGTCACAATATACTGGGAATAGTATGCACAGTATTTAGTAGACTTTTTGAAATGGTGTGCGGGTGCAGGTACACTGACTGCTACTAGAATGCACAGTATATGTGGTGAATGGAGTCACAGGTACAATAAAAGAAAGTACAGTTCTTGGGGTTAGATCAATTCAAAAAAGAGAATTGACAGTTACACTAATAATTGTATATACTTGTATGTGAGTTGGGTGGGGTGTGTTTGTATTTCCCTGTGGTGTGCAGGTTAGCAGCTCAAAATTAATAGAATGTATGAAGGGATGGACCATGGAAATGATCATATCTTTATGTTCATATTCCGTATAGTTCCTGATAATTATGAAAACTACTACCGGTAATTCTGAACTCAGAAAAACCAAATTTTTTTTATGGTGTTCATGCCAGTTTCTCTTGAATGCTATGATTGTTTTCGTTCAATAAATAGTATACATTTTTTCAGCAATCAGATTCAATTTGGTGAGGTTTGATGTTAAAGTGTTAAATCACTAGCTGTGAGATAACTGGGTGGATTTATAGATCCAAGCTGCTATGATGGTAATACATATTAAATTACTGGTGCACAACATTTGTTCACTGTGATTCAAACAACTGGAGAAACTGGAGAGATCTGTGTGCACCAACTGTTGTGATTTGATAGAAAATAGCCAACTGTTGCTTTAAAACTTAGAAATGGTGGGTGTTCAAAAAACAATATTAAAATTTATGGATATGGACTACTTAATCGCGGGTCTATGGTAGAACTGACCCCTCTGTGGTGTACATATTGTTTGTTTTTTTGTTTTTCTGGAATTGACCCAAACCTGTCCATGTATAAAGTTATCAAAAAAAAAAAACTCAGTATCTTCTGTATTTTCATGTAAAGTACCCGGTACTTTTAAATATCTTGGTTCTCTAATAGCTGTTAAATGGAGAATAGTGTGTTGACCTATAAAAAGCTGGCCAGTTCACGGCACTGTTTTACTTATAAAGTTTATGACACATGGACCTCAGTTTGACCTTATGCCTTAATAATGCGTTTGACGTATGTAAATTTAATTTTAGACCCAATGAAAGCTTTAAGTAATGAGATGTAAGACAAGCTAGAAAAAAATATAGAATAAAAGTATGGGTGTTTTTGAAATTGCATTGGGGGCCTCAGAGTTGTATTGAAGTTCATGTCATATGCCTGCGATCATGGTTTTCAGATAAACAACCATGTTTCAAAATATCTACCCACAATGCAACTGTATAGATTTGCACTATGGTTACACATTTCTCTGAATTAATCAATCATACATTTATGATATGCATGAAGTACGTGATTGAGCCGAGTACATCCTGTTTTGATGTAACTTGTTGTCGTATATCATGCGTTCAATTACAGTTACAGCGAGGAATTCAAATAACTACAATTTGTTTCATTTCCTGTCGTAGGTGCGTTACAATCAATAGACTCATCCTGTATTTGTTCATTATCATCTTGTTCAATGACTAACGTTTAAATTGGCAACAATTTTTTTATCAGGAGATTTGGGAATATATATTTTTTTATTTAGCCATAATGTAATTTGAGTTTTTTTATTTGAAAAAGAATAATCATGTGGTTTGTTTCAGGTGAAGTTAAAGATTAATTATATGAGTCACTAAAATGACACTTTAACCTATGAAATACAATAATGTATTTTGCTAATTTTTGTGTATTTTTCAGTGAATTTTTTGTTTATTTCAAAATTGAGGTATTGGTCAACATTTAAAAAAAAAATATATGGGAAAAAGTTATAAAGGACGATGGTCATCGCACCATGCATGGACCAGATCAAAACTCACATGCATATTTTTTTTTCATATTTAATTGTTAGCAGAACATGGTGGGTTGCGTAAAAATCATTGTGTTTTATCAACACAAATATGCCACCCGGCTGTCATGACGACCATCATCCTTTCAATATGGAAGTCACTTTTTGTGATAAACATGTGAGAGGTACAAATGTAATATAAGTTGGAATTGAGAAATTATAGAAATAAACATATTAATAATATGCAAATAAATACCACAAACTGTATAGCTGTGAAACTTTCTAGGAAGGTACCTTGGATGGTTCTCTCTCAGATTTGTTCATTTTGTGTGGATATGTTCAATTGTCCTATTTATAGCGAATATTTTTGTCATTTTTGATCAAAAATGCTATTTTCGACTTCTTCTTGAAAACCGCTAGCCCGAATGCTTTGATACTTGATATGTAGGTACCTTGGGTGGACCTCTCTCAGATTTGTTCATTTTGTGATGATATCTTCAATTCTCTAATTTTGATGAACATTTTTGTCATTTTTGGTAAACAGTTATATTTTCAACAACTTCTTGTTAAAAACCGCAAGTCCGATTGCTTAGATATTACATATGTAAGTACTACATGTGGACCTCTCTCAGATTTGTTCATTTTGTGATGATATCTTTAATTCTCTAATTTTGATGAATATTTTTGTCGTTTTTGGTAAAAAGTGATATTTTCGACTTCTTGTTAAAAACCAGCTCCAATTCTAGTGTCATATTCATATAATCCATATAAAAAACAAAACTAAATACCACTCTGTCATATGACAGGCTATATACAAACATATACTTGCAATAATAACATGTAAATTGATTGGAATGTGAAAAAAAAAAATTGTAATTTACCGAAAAGTACAAAACTCAGCTAATACATACAGAATGCGTTTAAAAGAGAAATTTTAAGTCGTAAAAGAAGACTTTTATTCATATTTATCACTACGGATGTGTTCAAGGTTATAGGTGTGACTTGGCAGTACATTTCAGCATAGCCGTCCGTGCCTTTCATCTTGGACACTAGATCACTTTTATCAGCCAATAAAAAGACATTTCTGTTGTTCAGATTTACATATTGTTACCATGGAGTTGGGAAAAGCTGGAACATACCACTGTATAGGGAGGGAGGGGTAAACAAAGTCTGTCTGTCAGCAGTTGGTTGATGAGTGACAAAATAAATAAATTGCCTTTTTTTTTTTGTCTGCGTATACAATGTATGTTGTAAAGATGAACACCATTATTGTACTTCAAACTGGAACAGCTGTTTGGATTACTAGTTCTAACTAAACAACTACTGACAATCATTTTACATACTCGATCTGACCTATCATATGAACAAAACTAAAAAAATTAAAATGCAGGGAAAATATGAATCAAAATAGACATATAAAAAAAAACATGCTGTGTTAGTTAAAATATTGTTTGACTGAGATAAAATATATCATGATATAAATTACACATAAGTACACCGTAAGAATTGAATTGCTGTCTACTTTGTGATTTATCTATAAGTGGCTTGGTTCATGTAAACTGCATTCTTATTGATGGTCATAAGAATTGACTTGGAATATGTATAGAACACCATAAACATGGGGCATTACTGGTAAAGTATTCATGAATATTCATGAATGTGTGCCTGTGTTTCTCATAGAATAGAATAGAATAGAATAGAATAAGTAATTTTATAATAAGAATAGAACAGAATAAAATAAAACATTGAATAGTTGAAAAAGGAGAAAATATTGTAAAATAGAGTTGAACACAAATGATTAGAAGTAGAATAGAATAATAAATTGAATAGATAAAACAATAAAATATTAAATTCTTCTTACCATTAAATTTTCCATTGCTTTCCTTTCTTATTTAAACAAAAATACATTTGTCAATCGTTGGTTAAAATTGTGAGTAGTCGTCTTTCTTCGCATATTCAGATTTATTCTTAATATGTTATAGCAAACTGCTACGGAATATGGAACATTATAACAGTAGAAGTAAACGACAACAGATGTGTCAAAATCCCTTTTCTAAAACATTTTGATCGTATGAAAACCGATTCAATTAAATACACTGGAGCAAGTTTTCAGCTGAAACAATGTGACTAGCTCAAAATATGTGTACTACTAGGGGTATATATTGCTTAATTTACTGGGTTTTATTTTCGCTTATTTCATTGGCAGTTAAATGCTCTAAATTAAAACCCAGTGAATATTGAAGAATAAAATGTATTGTTTTCTTCACAAACTAGTGAATACTTTAAAATACCTTATTTTCACTTGGAATTAATTTAAATAATATATTTATGAAAATAAAATCCAGCGAATATACATTTTTTCCTATATTTTACATTCAAGTCGTCAAAAATCGGGGAAAATAAATTTTTATACAAAACATTCAAAAAAATTTTTCAGCAAAAATGAATTTCAGTTGAAGTATTTTACAGTATACCTGCAACAATAAATCCACTGAAATTAAACACTGTAAATGTTTCACCTTCTGCATTATGTTAAAGATTTGTTTCTATGTACAAGTAGTACTGTACTGTATACTAGTTATAAAGCTTAGCCTAGATTAAAAACTTTAGAGGTCATGCTCTGATTATTGAGCTACAAGTAGGTATATTGTTGTTGCATAGTGTATCAGTTACAATTTCTGCAGTTTGACACTTCTTTGAATGTTACATGGGTACTACAGCTGGTTCTAATGTACAAGCTGATAATATATATTGAACAGTTTTTACATATCTTTGTGATCTACTGTACATGCATGTGGTGATCTGTAGTCCTTGCAACTAAGGTCAAGAATATATTTACATATATGATATATTTGTCATTTGCCCAGACTCTCCTGCTGTGACCTCTGATGTGAAGTGGTAACTCAAAGTGCATGACTGTGATAGCATGCTATGAGGGTAAAGTTCATTGTGTGATTGGAATTCTCAATGTATAAATGTGTTAAATGATATCTACTATCATTGGGTCAATTTTGTATAGCAATTTTCAGTGATTTTGATTTACATTTACAAACTGTTTTCAATTTTCCTGAGAGTCAAATTTTAGTGAATTTCGCAAGTCAGTGAACATCATGACATTTTTCACGACAGGAAGTGTCGGTGACTTACGCGAAATGTTGTCCTCACAATTGCTATAAATTCCTGAAATTACAGTATTTACCCATTTTGGCATTTTATATTTTGTTTTCTCTTTAGGGTTTTTAATTGTAAACATTTTATTGCTTTTAAACCATCATGATACATTTATTTTCAAAATTGTTGCAATAAAAAAAATTCCTATTCTACATCAAAGTATATGCACCTCAATGCCAAATATTGTAGAGGTCAGAGTTCAATTATATACCATCATGTGTTTGGTATCAAACTACAGCGTACATACATACTCTAATTCAGGCGTTATAAAGGTTTTATTTAAAAATGCACCTCAATGCCAAATGTTGTAGAGGTCAGAGGTTAATTATATACCATCATGTGTTTGGTGTCAAACTACAGCGTACATACATACTCTAATTCAGGCGTTGTATAGGTTTTATTTAAAACATTCCGGCGTCAGTGTCAATGTTTTACTTTTTCGACTTCTTCTTGAAAACTACAAGCCTGAATGCTTTGATACTTGGTGTATATGTACCTTGGGTAGACCTCTCTGAGGTTTGTTCATTTCATGATCATATCTTCAATTCTCTAATTTTGGTGAATACTTTTTGGTAAAAAGTGATATTTTCAACTTCTTGTTAAAAATCACAATCATTTCTGGTGAAAAATGATATTTTTGAATTCTTGTTAAAAACAGCAAGTCGCATTGCATTGATACTATGCATATTGTTCATTTTCTAATGATATCTTCTGTTCTTTAATTGAAATGTGTATTGCTAACAGCAGAGCTATCTCAGCCGAGAGGCTGCTTGTTTTAATTTACAGTGATTTGTTTTATTATAAATGCAAAGTTGAAATAATTAAAGACAATTTTCATATACAGGTATATGAATAATATCGTAAAATGCCCTAAAAAAAACAGATAAAGCATGCTCTTTTTACTGTAATTTATTGATTGATTTACTCTGAACTGAGTACGGTGACCCCATATTGTTAATTCATTTTTTTCTTATAACATGATAAAGTAAAAATAAACAAAATGACAATATTTTTTACTCCAAGTCACTACGTGGTATGTTCAAAAAGAATGCACATGGTATGCATAATGTTAAAAAATATTATAGGAATCGTACGACAGTTTAGTATGGAAATTTTGTTTATGTAAATTTGTCCAAATCCCGCCTTTGCAAACTGTTGTAATATTTAAAAATGGATCGTTCTGCTGTTGAGTTGTTTGGGGGATCAAGGAAAAATTTGTATGCAAGGTTGTAATGCATTTTATTATTTAAAACCAAATGTATAATGAAGTTATGTGTGGCGGAAGTAGTGAGATAAGACAAACATGTACTTGTATTGGAATACCGTCTACATTTCTTTATTTGGTTGGTCTTGTTAGACTTGTATTGTGACACCGTGCAGCATAGAAAAATGCATTTATTGCGCTATCAACATAGCCATTGATTTTACTGGGTTAGCAGTAATGGCCTCTCTAATCTCTCAATAGATTTGATCAGAATTGTGTCAATTTATCAAATATTGTACTAAGCAGTAACCATACTGACAAATCAGATGCAAGGTAAAATGCACAAATGATCAACATGTTTTCAACGCCCCAACTGCTTTAATGCAATTGTTGCGGCGTTTGAGTGATTTGTTTGCGAATCAAAAGGAACTCGACAGTCTGTTTACTTGATTAGAATCTCATGAATTATTCATTAGATTTTGTGATGCAAATGACATCATTTTAGAATATTGATGTTTCTGCGAAAATTTAATGTGGTTTGACCTTTTCACCACCAGACTTTCTCGCCCAAATTTTTCTTATATTTTTCGATATTTCTGTAAAAAAAAACATAGTTTTGGAGCCAACACACTAAATTTGAATCATTTTGCAGTTTTTACTTGAAAAATTTGGCTATTTTTGTCTCAATCTTCTGCAAGAAAGTGCAGACTATAAACAGAACTATTTTGTGAATTTCGGACGAAAAAGAGGGAACTGGTGGTGAAAAAGTTAATATCTTACATATGTACATAACCCTCAACAACTTGCCAACTTACCCACATTGAATGGTTTTTCTGAAAATGTCTCCAACTATAATTATTCTGAATTTTAACTGTCTAGACAGTGCTGCGTTATAAATACAGAGAACGATTTACATGTGCTTTGAGACATTATGCTAGAGGAAAGAAATATCTATGATTTCAATGCTTGTAGAATTGATGTGCACTCTATATTGCTATCACTGTTAGCAACTCTGAGCAAAGTACTGAAAAAAACAAAACATAAATCATATCTAGTTAGCAACCATGAGTTGTTAAATTGCCCCCTTAAAATACACATCCTTTTACTCCCCTCCCCCACTGTTCAAGTCGTCTCTTACCTAATACTTATATTTCTGCATGTTTTTTTTTGGGTTACATTTGCTACAATTTATTTAGATTTAATAAGTACTATTAAAGTATGTCTATGATAAATTATAATGATAAATTATAATGAAATTTTGAATTATTTTTTTATTACTTGTGTTTCAGATTTTTTTGCTGTGAAATAATTACTTCCAGTCTAGTGCACCGCTTTATTCACAGCCCTTTAGATGCAGCTGTACTCAATACAACCCTTTCTCTGCGAGATTCAGAGTGCATTCATAGTGTACATTGTGTCAATGTACACAGAATGCTTCGCTGACCTATATTTCACCTTTTAATATTTTTCCACTGCTTGTGTTTGTGGAATTACTGCTGCTTGCAAATTGGTGTCTAGTGACAGCCGGGAATTCATGCGTGGGTGACAAGACGAATTTAAAATCAGTGCTATTTCTAATTAACACCAATCACATTGATGGATGTCTAGTCACATATCCCATGGAATGAACGCAAATACTATTGATTGCTGTGTATGGGGAAAAGAAACACGGTGTTGAGGAAAAATAAAAATGTTTGTTTTCTAAACATTGATTCTCTGTATAATGAGAGCATATGGCGTGGTGCATACATTTTGTACATTGAAAGGAAGTTTTTAAACACAGTCACCACAATATGTTATTCAAAGCTGTAATTAAAACTGGGATCTCCCAAACTGTCACAATAAGCATCCTAGGCATGTTTTAATTTATTAAAAACAAAATAATTATTAACTCAATATTGGTTCAGTCTCTGTAAATGTATCATACTCAAGATATTTATTTTTGTCAACTAAAAACAGAATTTTTTTTTTTTATCTAAAATGCATATAAGCCGAGGGCTTGACTAAAGATCCGGGTGAGAGAAATAGAGGTGATTAGGTTTGTATAACCTTTGAAAGTAATATATAGGGCAAATGTCGAAGTGACCTCGATTTAACCTCCCCTTGGCTGATTCATACAGTGCGGTCGTGTCTGTATACATGTCTGTTCATATACTAGTCCAATCAGGACTTAGTCTTTTATTCTCTGTGATGTGTACTTTGTTGTGACAATCCAATCAGGTCTATGTTTGCTAAAGTGATCATGAGGAGACGACCTGAACTATTCGTGACTTTCATGTACAAGTGACCTTTTTTCTATTTCGTCTTGCACATCAATGATTTTATAAATTGTTCACAGCTCTGCGTTTTATGTATATAGTGATCGAGATGTAATTTATGGGGGACAAGAATAGTCAACTGACAATTTTTATGTTTGAAAATTGAATTATTTATATGACTTAATAGAAAAAAACATTAAATGTTTACTTGTTTTGTTGTTGTACAATTTATGTTAATTTGTTCGTTTATATTCAGCACGTCATTGTAGCGTGTTAATTGATAACATTACATTTACCCTGCATTTAATATAAGAATAACCTCTTTTTCAATCTTTCCTAAAAATACTGCACAGTGAGACGCATTATGTTTACTCTCGCACCTCTCATTCTTAAAGGTCATCAAAGGACAACCGATTTGTTCGTCACTGCAGGGTATCACGTGATACGTACATGTACGTTCTGAAATGGCAACAACAAATTAATATGCATGAACATCGCCAGCACAAGTACAATTGATTATAATTCTAAGTTATTACCAATGAAGGTATATAAATTTATTGCCCTTTGTCTTTTATTTTTTTCAACTTTATACAACCACACATGCTTCCTGTTTTCCAGCGTAACAATTGACGTCACTTGACGTCAGATTTACAGCTCAGTGTTCAAAACATTTATCCAAACTCAAGTATTGTTCAACAGCTCTACAGCCTTGAGTCATATTTACTGTTACATTCTTAACTGTACAGTATTTTACATTTCTTATATCTCTTTATAAATACTATGCAAATTGTATGGGCATGTTAGTATTATGCAAAAATGTCTATAAATAACATTCCCCCCCTGGAAGCTTGATGTGTCATAGTTCAAAATTCACTGACTGTAGCTATTTTAGCTTAATTCTCTTACGGGAATTCCATTTAACACTGCATTAGTATAAATACATGCATATTCAATTATTGCTGGTACACACATACAAAATTATTATGATATACCCCGGTACTAGCTTGAATTTAATAAATGTACTTTACACTGGAGTCAACAAACCCATTTATAACCCCAACTGTATTCATATTTAGGTTTATAAGTAATTTATAACGTACATGGCTTTGTTGCAGGGTACAAGTATCATTCATTCAATACTGTATTTTCTCCATTAATAGCGCATGCGTTTACTTAAATTATACAGGTGTTTTGTATATATAGGCAAGATAGGTAATGTTTTAATGATTCACTATACAACGAATGCGATTTTTGGTTTATACATTGTATGTGCCTCTATTGCAGATGCACCTCTTATAAAGCAAACACGGCTGTGGAATCATTCAGTGGCGTACATGGCAATTTATTATCTAGAGAAAATGCCACCCTTCTCTGCCACATGGCCACACTTATTGATATATTGAGTCAAAATGTGACTATGCAGTATAGTTTGTTGATTCTATGGCAAAGTACATCTAAGGGTGTACATGCTGTTATAGTCATGAATGACACATACACATGTACATTGACTTGCATGGTCTTTGTAAACCATGGATGTGAATTGGGATGTTTTGGCCAATCAAATTGTTGCTGTACACATGTACGTATTTTAATTTGCATATTCAGCATTGTCAGTACTTTGATCTCTTTACCATCATATAATGACGTGGATTCTAGAACACCCATTGGATAATTCAAGTCATATGTGGTACGTCAATCGAGGAATAGTGGGTATGAAATTAATACTACAAAATGTTGTCGCCCAGAGGACATTAACACTCATGCAAGCAAGTTTCAAACTGCATAAAACACGATTGTTTTCGTCAAATTAAAAATGTCGTCATATTGCTCTATGGCAATTAATTACGGAAATGATCCAAGATTGTGTTCATGAATAATGAGCTGCTAGCATATCTTATAACTCATTGTGGATTGAACACTACTTTTGAATGCAAATTGTTCAACTCTTAATCTTTGCAATGAGTCAGTGAACTGTATGTGATTCCAGGTTACATTACGTTGCCGGCTTGGCTGGAAACATTTGTCATATTCTAAGTATGGTCCATATATCAATGGGGGTTGCTATCAGTTTCTGTTAGCTCTAGATAATTGAACTCCGTGTGCCTGTTATATCTCACCCTAGAGACCAATCACTTGCTTCAGTAATGCTGACTTGATGTACTTTATGTTTCATGTTAGGAATGTTTTCAGGGGGGCTCTGATCGAGGTGGTACTCTTGTGTTGTGAAGCTGGAGTAGTTGTGAGAAAGGAGCTTTTTATATATTTGTGGTTGCAGGACCTAGAGAGGATTTTTTTGTGATCAACCTGACTATGTTTAACCTTTTCACCGCCAGTTCCTGAAATTTAATTCCATCTACTCCAAAATTAGGGTTCATTTTCAGAAATATTGAAGAATATAAGAAAAAAGTGCAGAAAAATTTGGACGAGAAATTCTGGTGGTGAAAAGGTTATGCACCTGATTATTTTTTGACCAGACTTGTGCATTTATTTTCAGGCAATAGAGGGCGCTATTGAATGTGTGCAGGTTTAGAAAGGTTTTTCAATATAGCTGCGAGAGGGCGCTTGTCAATTGATTATTAAAATTATAATGAATTCTCATGTTTTTGAATGTGAAATGTACACTTTATAAAAATTAAAGTTTCATTTTTTTCCCCCAGATTTTCCCAGTGTTCAATGTCGAATATGCGGCGACAAATCGTCTGGAGTACACTATGGAATTATATCATGCGAAGGCTGCAAGGTTAGATATTTTTTACCCACGATGCACTGTGCTTACTCATGATGCATTGAGCTTACAATAGGTTGGCAAATAAACTACTGAGCATTGAATTTTGTATGCTTTGTAATATGTACATGTTTTTTTTTTTTTTTTTTGCAAACAGGGATTTTTCCGTCGTTGTCTTCGGCGACAAAAAGAATATGTCTGTATCCGAGGTGGTAAATGCGAAGTTGATAGGACGAAAAGGAATCGATGTCCATCATGTCGGTACAAAAAATGTATTGAATTAGGAATGTCCAAAGAAGGTAAATGGCTGATTGGTACACTTGATTTCATTTCAAATGCGATGAACAATTTTCCAGAAAGCAAAGAGATCATGATAGGTATAGTGAGATGTATTTGAAAAGATTTTTCCTGCCAGGGAGTCTCAGTGACTTTTATGGATTTGAAAATTTTTTCTCACCAATATTTTGTTGCAAGATTTCGTACATTTTTTAAAGTATTTTTTTATACTCTATTTATTGATTTGGGATGGATGTAATTTTTTATCAGCTTTCATGTCTTTAAAAATGGATTTATTTTTTTAAAGGTGACAAACTTTTGGGTTTGGCATTCTCTAGCTTGCACATTCATTGTAAACTGCTTAAATTTCACAAGAGAGAAATTATTGTGAATTTTCCCAGTCAAAGAAAACCTTGAAATTTTGTGGCATTGAACATTTCAAAGTTTTAGTGATTTTTCCGAAAATTTTGTCTTAACAATTGGTATCAAATTATAAAAATTATCAAAATATTAAAAATAGTTAGGTGGTATACAGTATCTATGTGAAAGCCCTCAAACTATCAATTTCCAAACGTTTCTGGTGGCGAAATCAAGTCTATACTATAGAATAGAATGAGTAGATCATTTTGTGTATTTTACGTTGGTGATAAATATTATTCATTCTATCTCTTAGAACATTTGAACATTTTTTTTGCATGATATGCACCAGTTTTTGTGATAATAAACCCGCATCACAATGAATACTGTATTGATTTCAGCCGTGCGTATCGGACGAATTCCAAATAAACAAAAAGAGACGGACTATGCAGATTTCCCATTGGTCAGCATTTCGGAAGCCTCCATCAAGGAATCAGCTGCAGACTCAAGCGAGCATCCAATTGATTCACCTCCAAGCCCAGTTGTTGATCCTGAAATTGAAGTAATAATTGCAGATGTTGCAAAAGCTCACAGAGACACAGCAAAAGCATACGTATGTTTTTCTACATCTATAAACTTTTGAGTTTAAATTGTATTTTTATTATTCATATTATGGTATGATCTTTGATTATTTTTGAGCAATTTTTAAGTAATTTGGTTTGATATTACATTTCAGTAGTGCATGTGCACACCTAATTACCTGTATGTATTCATGTAGTAGATAAATTCAGGGTAATCTTATTTTTGTATCGCCATTAATTGTATTTTCGTATTGCCATTAATCATATTTTCGTATCGCCATTAATCGTATTTTTGTATCGCCATTAATCGTATTTTCATATCAGCATTAATCGTATTTTCGTATTGCCATTAATCGTATTTTCGCCATTTCATCAGATGAATACAGCTATGCCGAAACATTATTTTATGTTAAATCCTATACCATGTGCAAAATAATCTACTTTAGAAGAAATCATTACCGGTATCTCCCGTGATATATACAAATACCCTCGCTTGCATTTTACAACAAATCAATTATGTTCTGGGTGAGAAAAAAATGTAGAAATCATTACCTAGCGGTTTTCTCTGAAACTTAATTTTCATTGTTGTCATTCTTGCAGTGTCGGAATGGAGAATGGGAATCGTTAAAATACAAGAAACATTATCTGACAGATTCCATACCAGACACCACAGTGCAGAGTCCAAGAGTAGGCAAGTTTGAAAAGCCAGGTAAGTCTAGCTGAATTGAAATTTGACCCTATCGACGTCCCAGCCAGGTAAGTCTAGCCGAATTGAAATTTGACCCAGTTGACGTCCCAGCTGAATTGAACGTTGACCCCACATCTGCAATGAAATAACCCTGTGCTATATGCAAAAGTTGGTGATGGTGCTTTCAATATATCGCATATAATTAGCAAATCTTTCTATATTTGATATGTCAATCCATTAACAGTGCTGAACTGTGCCAAAGACGTACAATGTAGGGATTGACAGGAGCTGAAGATCCCTTTGAATTCAAACAAGAGTATAAATCCAGAACACAAACCTGAATATCGCATGTTTCGCTAACTTGACTTCCTCACAAACCTGTATGTGATTCGAGTGTGACATCAGTAAAATAGATCAATTTGATTGGATATGCCTGTGTAAAACATACGCCCAATCAGTGTATGGCACAGCGTATGGCAATGAACATAAAACAAAATAGCGGGATATCCAATTGCCAAAGATGACACACTTTAATAGACACTTGATTAAAAGAATGAGGTAATGACAGAATTTGTGGACCTTGGCTACATAGCAAAAGGTTCGACTCTGAAGAAAATATGTATTTGTAGTTTGTGTTGCATCCTGAATATTCATTTCATTCATTCAATCATTCATTCGTTCATTCAATTTATTTAGAATCAGTGCTAGGTTGGACTTCGTATCAGTTTTTCAAAAACAAACCTAAAAATTTGTTATAATTTTCTTTTTGTTCAGAGATGTTTGCATCACCACATCAGCCGCCGAGTATGAACGAAGAAGATAAGGTGAAATTGTGGAGTCTTGTAGGAGATAATTTATCACAGTATATCAAAAGGCTTATAACTTTCTGTAAGAAAGTGCCAGGTAAGTTTAGCTTCCATCAACTATCGAGATAGCAACAAGTTACAGTTGTAAAATCATTGACAACAGTTGATAAAATTGCTGTACACCATGGCAAAAATAACTCTGACGCAGAACATATTGTGTTTTGAGGAGGTAGGAGGTGAAACAGGGAGAACAAGGAACTTTTGCTTGTACTTATATATGCATTTTTAATCTCAGTAGCCTTTACACTGTGTCAACTCTATTACAAGTACTGTAAAATCTGTATTAGAAGCAGCGGCTTCTATTAGAGCATGTACACATATGAGAAATTGTGAATGTTTGCTTCTCAATTGTTCAAAAAGAATGTGTGCGACTTCTATTAGAGATGCGGCTTCTAATACAGATTTTACGATACATGTTGTTATTTGAATCATTGGGTCAGTGTTAGTGTACTTTGCACCAAACAGTTATTTGACTCCAATGCATCTCTATTGGCGATGTCCTACTAAAAAAGCTAATACATTATTTTGCCAATTTGTGGTTATATTGAAGAAAACTGTATTGTAATAAACAATTCTCCTTTCGCCTGGCGTAGGTTTCATTCACCTAGATCATCAAGACCAGTTAGTGTTAGTTAAAGCTGGTTTATTTGAAATCCTTACAATACAAGATTGTGTTGAACTAGTGCTATACAATGCGTTCACACTGAATACTGGTCACAAGATACCACGCAATATGATGCTGTCAATTATGCCAGAAGAGCTGGTGGAAGGCTTGTTTAAGTTTGCCCGGGAGCTTCATTCTTTTGATCTCACCACCAGTGAAGCTGCTTTACTATCTGCAATAGTATTGTGTAGTGATGGTAAGTTCGTTTTTCTATATTTGTTTAGCTAAGAAGCAAAAACCAGTTTGCGTTATAAAAGTACCACAATCCTCAAGTTCAGATTGTTCAGTGCTTAGTACTTTTCAATGATTATCAACAACAATAACATTGCAAAGCACCTAAATAGTGCAAGTGTATAGTTAATAGAACATTTATGCATTTTGTTGTCAAAATATAGCGTTTATACTTGGGAATATGGATCAGTGTTGTGTACAAATGTGGTTTGATTGACATGGACCTGTTCTGTGTGGCTAATTAGATGAAGAACTTGATACACTTAATATTTGTCAAATATTTGTAATCATTATTCATATGAGGCTGGATTTGTGTTTAAAGTTAGATACACAATTACAATTAGTTTGACTGTGAAAATTTACAAGTGTCTTGCTATGTTATTTGGTTCTCAGATCGGCCTGGACTTGAAGATCCACGCTCAGTGTCGATGATTCAAAGCAAACTTCTCACAGCGCTGAAGGTGGAAACGTTACGTAACCACTCAAGCTCATCACATACTTTTGCCAAACTACTTCTACGCCTTCCAGAACTCCGCTCGCTAAATGAACTTCACAATCAACACGTTGTCAAGATGAAAATAGGGAGTCCAGATCTGCCAATGCCACCGTTATACGTGGAAGTCTATGATTTGCCAACCGAGGAACCTACCGGTAGTCCAACCGATTTACGAATTAAGAAAGAATACCCTTCATAAGTGTAGCTGAACAAACATCTGGTGAATAAAAGATTCATGCAACATACTTTATGGATGGAATAACACTCTGTTACATTTGAAATGACAACTATAGCATTGAGTCGCTGATGTCTCTTTCTTTATTCATGTTACAACCGCCTTCTGAGTTTAACCCATAAATCAATGTGTGATGTTCGCATCTCCACAAAGCCTGCTGTCATTATGCAAATATATCAGCGAAGCTGTATATTCATAGATTGTACATATATTGTCTTGCAGTCTATAGATTAGACGATAAAAACATGTGCCCCTCCCCAATTACAGCTGTACAGTGATTATGCCTATTTTGTAGTATATTTCCTCCCCGCCTTTTACCAGTTTTGTTTTTTATTCGGTGGTGTATCATTTAAAGGAGGAAGAATGTTGGCTTCATTGACTGCGCAAACATATTTTGAAGGTCCATGCTGGAGTAATTGATAGTATTCATTGCTGCGAAATCACTACTAAAGTGGGAACATATCAAACCTTCATAACTCTATATAGTTGAATACGAAGAATTAAACACAGTTGATATGTACATATCCCACAAATGTTCGGTTTGTAATGCAGCGAGTGAATAACCTTGAACAATCTAATAATATCGTTTGATTCATTACTTTTGGAAGGTAATTTTAACAACAACAGGTGACCATGAGCTGCTTGTGCCTTTGTTCGTAATAATCTGACCTGTCTGTAGTGACAATTCTGATGTCCATACACTTTCAGTGCGGTTCTAGCCAATATAGTTCATGCTAGAGCCCCAATAGGTTGCCACTCTAATCAGCGTCCAGCCATCACAGTGTTGGGTGTGTAAAACACAATCCAACTAGAATATATTAATATATTATTATTGATGCCAATTACAGGATATGCGACAGTGATTTAAAATGCTGTCTTTTTAGCCATAGCCAATGTGTCCAACTCTAGCAAGGCTAGCACCACTTTTACTACATTTCTGTACAAAAATTCTATACCGAGGAACAAACCTATATCCCGAGACATTCTGGACGAGGACAAAATAGATTGGGATAAGAATCTGTTGTGCATGCTCAAGTTGAATTAGTACAAATAGTATATTTTCCAAATTTTACCATATACAAATATTTGTATATTGATTGAAAAAGGATTTTTCAAATTCTTGAGAACTCTTCCATATGTTTTTTTCACTGTTTTTTTTTTTTTTTTTTTTTTTCCTTGTTTTTTAAATGACATGTAAGTAATAATAGCAAAGTCAAACTTTGATGATTAGTTCATGCTAATCATTATGCCTGAAATGTGGGATGGTTTAGTGTAAGTAAACCAAGCTAAACTGAGAACTCTTTTTTTTTTTTTTCTTTCTTAGTAATGCGCTTTTAATACTGTAAAATGACTAATTTTCACTGCGTATAAATTTCACTGATTTACCATTTCAGGCATATTCAGTGGGTTTTAAATTCATGGTTTTATCATTAGATGATGTGTTCTATGCTCAATTTTACATATTCACTTGGTTTTAATTTAGCGCATTTTCTAGTCGGCGAAATAAGCAAAATTAAAACCTAGTTAATAATTAATCCTTTTACAGTATTCAGTTGATGAATTCATTGAATCATAAGCATTCAGTCAGTATTAGGAATCACATTGTGTGTAGTCATTTACTATTATATCATGGCTTCAAAACACAAGTGTCTTAATACATTACCGGTACTTGTGTTCTTCTCTCTTGGAAACGTTACAGGTCAAAACTGCAGGCTACTGCACCAGAGATAATTTACAAATTACATCTTGTAAGTGAATTTGTAAAAAAAACAAAAGTGCTTTCATGAAGTAATGTTTGTATGATTTCACAACAGTATTGAAACTTGCATATTTATTACCGCTTGTGTGACTCTTCTGTATGTTAATTATATCCTTGTCATATTTATTTATTTATTTATTCCATGGTCGTATCCTTGAAGAGAGGTACCATGGGGGCGATGATAGCATGAGTGAAATTACATACTCCTTCTCTGCTCTCTGCACTTGAAATTGGCCAAATTCGAAAAAACTTAAAGTAGAATTTGTGTTCATTTATACAAAGAGTATTTTAATAAGACGAATCTTGTAGAGCTTGAATGCATTTGGCTTATTAGTGGTTAGTTCTTTTTTTTCCATGATAAATTTATAATAGAACATTTTGAAAGTTACATGATCCCAAGTTGCCCAATAATTTAATGCACAGATTCTCTTGCATTAATAGAGTCAACATCTGTGGTTTTATCGTGTGTGCTATACACAAGCATGTATGGCCAACTGTAGGAGCATCTAGCAGGTGTTTGTGAAATAATACTGGAATGACTTCAGCAAAAGACAATGACTGTAGATTTCGGATAAATTTACAGTTGAGGACGGACTATACTGAATGCAAAGTTGATGAATGATAATTATGACAAGTTATCCCGTTGTTTTAGTATGTGTATATTCTTTTCCGCTGCTTTCCTGATAAGTCAAATGATCATGAATATCTTTTAATAAAATGTGACCAAATTCATTATTAATTCCTAGCATACACAAATCCTTGTTAATTTCAATTGATGATATATTATCAATATACAAACTAATGAGTTAAAGGCTGTGGATGGTGGATAGGTGGCACAAAATATTTAAAAAAACACAAAAAAACTTGTCCATGTTGTCTTACATTTTTTCAGCAGTGGTTAGCACTTATTGTCTATGATACATTTACATGAAAGCTTACGCAGCTTCTAAATTGAACAGGATTATCGATATACTTAACCAAGAGAGATTTGCATATTAATGTGATGTGATCACAAATTCCTGCAACCATTGGTTAAAAAGTTATAATTAATTTGCATATGCACGAGTTGATTACCATATGTAGAGATGTAATACCTTGATAATTTGATATATCACTTACTGTATCATTTGTTTCTTATTTTGATTTCATGTTTCATTGTCAGACGACTGTTCAACTATATTCGGAGAGCTGCTGTCGTTGGAATTATTTTTAATTAACTTGACTTGAAGGTTGACGTAGTGCCTGTGTTTTGGTTGTTTTTTTTTGCTGCTAGGCAGTGTTCTGTTGTAAACTTCAAGGCAAGACAAAGGCATATCAAAAGTCTGATACATTTAGTGTTTCCCTCCCCTTGTGTATTGAAATTCAGTTACTGGTTCTCAGTTTGTTTTACTACTGGATTTGCCCTGTATTAATTAATTTTCCAGTATATATAGATATGATATATATATATATATAAATATATATAAGTGAATATTTTTAAATATTTTGAGTGTGGGGGCGCTGTGTATTTGTAGTAGTTTTATTATGATCATTCAGGTGTCTGGCTACCTACTGCTTTTTATGGATGTCTCCTTGGCTTTTCACAATTTGCATTGTGTTCATTAACTTGACTTATTTTTGTTGGGGCTTTCATGATTTAGGTTAATAAAGTAGTAGTGAAATACATTTGTAGTACTTGCTTGAATGTGTCGAGCAATGATAACAAAACGCACTAAAAATGCAAAGACTCATGGGTAGACACTTGTTTGTAAATGATGACACGCTATGGCTATCTGACGCATGCGCAGGTGACGACTCCCCGCTTTAAATAATACAAATTGACTTAAAGTTTATTACCAATACTCTCAATACTAAAGTTGATCTACAATTTGATAAAAATTTATATTACAATGATAAAAACACATATCAATTCTCATATGCTATTATTAAAAAAAAATTATGTGGTATATTTGGAAAAGACAAACCAACCAACCTCTGCCCTAAAGAGAAACAAATTCGAAACATGCATAGAATTTGTCTCCACGTTCATCATTGCGTGATTGAACTGGGAGAAGATTTAGGCCATAGTTGTGTGAAAACATAATTTACTAAAAAAGTGATGCCGGGGTGTTGGAAGATGAGACTCGTACTTGATTGTGAGTTTTATTCATCTAGATTCGAAAAACTGTGATTTTAAAATTGACCATGATCATGAAATTGAACACTGCATGCTGGTAAAAACAATATGTTTGGAAGGATCTTGAAGTCTCCAGAAGTAAAATGAAAATGTATAAGAGTTGTGCTTGATGCAAACTCCCAGCATGAAGTATGCATTGTTAACAAACTTCATCTACCCATCAGATAATTTAGGTGGCAAGATTGCAAATACTGCAAGTTGAACCGATTTATTTTATCAGTAAAAACATTTACTAAGACTAGTATTCAGTCCTCAGAAACAACATCTCTCTGGCCAATCACTTGAGGGCGTTTGGGTTCTATATCTTCTACTACACTACTTAAAAGTGTTTGATCTTCAAAGTTTAATACATTCTCTCTTTGCACTAGATGCAGAACACCTCCCAAAGATTATTGTGATTGTGATCATGAAAAATAATAAAATCTGTTGGTTTGACAACAAATTCTAAAATATTGGAGCACTGAATTTAGACAAAACAATTTTAGAAATGGCGTTCATGAATATACACACTTTGCAGACGAGTTACATATTTTTGTTAGCCATTTTTCAACCAACTTTCTTGCCTTCCAAATTTTAATGTTTCCTGACTTATACAATAAATTTTCAAACCTCAGTGCAAAGCCTCGTTGCTAATTTGCTAACTGAGAATGCAGTAAATTTCAAAATTTGCACATAGTTTCCTGACATTTCAGGGAATTTTCCGAAATGAGTTTTCAAACTTTAAAGTTGGTTTTTGTGGATAAACAAGCAACTTTCCAGGCGACTTGTGTAACTTGTCAGAAAACGTTACAGCCTTATTGATTGCTCAAACTTACAGATTACTTTTCAAGCAACTTTCCTGCCTTCCAAAGCGACTTTTTGAACATAATATGCATCGTTTGTGGCATATCAAACTGCAAACAACTTTTGAAACTATTCAGACAATTTACCGACCTTTCAGGTCAACTATTCAAGCACATTTCTCACCTGCAAAAGCGACTTTGGAGATGGTCTTTGATACTTTTCTAGTGACTTCCCCACCTTCTAAAGTTACTTGTCAAACATTCTGGTTGACTTTCGTGACTTTAGGTGACTCTCTCGCCTTCCAAATATCAGATTTTTGCTGATATCTATTCGGGAAAATTTACAGCCTTTCAAATCAACTTTTCGTCGATAGCTTTTGAGATTTAGAGTGTTTTTTTCCATTTTTTTCTCAACGCTCAGGCAACTTTCAAATCAGCTTTGCGAAGTTTGCAGAAATTGAATTCAATACTTTGCTGTTGCAGGGCGGTAGTCGTCGTGCCACGCATGCGCGAGATATCATATAATTGACTATACGGGCTTAGACATATTACGAAACGACCCCAAAACGACCCAAACGAGCCACATATCTACAACAATCGTCAAACTGACCACGATATTATTACGACAGCCATTTTAATCAGCATATCGACCGATTAGGGCGCTGTTTTCATCTGGATTCTCGATGTCCAGAATTACTGAAAAAAATAAAATTACACAGAATAATTAATAATAAACATTAAATAAACAAACAAACAAGCAAATAAATGAATAAATAAATAAATAATTAAATAAATACAAGTAAATCAATAAAAAACACCAAACTTATTATTTTTTTAAATGAATACATGTCTGCGCGTCGTCGCAACATAGAACGTTTGTGACGTACCTCAGCCCGAGAATACGGCTACTGTCATTCTCCTTCCCAGAGTCCCTTGCGGTTAGATCACCGAAATATTTATATTCACAATATTGGGAGATTGGGCTACTGTGTGACCCTCAATGGAACATTTTTCATTCTTCAGGGTTGTTTCTCTATCCAATTAAAGTACTGGAAATAATTGCTTGTTCTATTTTAATATATAAATGACTTTTTATCTGAAAGCTATCTACACAGTTCATCCAACTACCGGTAGATGTTTCTTGCCAAACATTATTTTGACTTTTTGTGCATAAATTGGCCAATATTGACTATTTAAATCCCAGCTCTCATTTTAGAAATAAAATATTATTTCTAGCATTTTAGCGACAATAGCTGTAACTATCGATCTGTTTTCTCCGATGTTTTTATTTAATAAACATTTTCTGTGTTAATAGATTCAAAGTGACACTGAAAGCATAGCATATACGCTATACGACAGTCTACAAGTGAAAAAAACGGCCACGGGGTTGCGTCCCGGTCTCTAGAGGGCGCCAATCCAAATTTGTCACGCGAACCTCAGGGATGATAACTTACCGTCTCTTTGATGCATGATGGTCTCTCACTGATGATGTGTGTGTCATTTCCAATAATACTGTGCGTCGTGCGTCGTAATTGTCTACGGTCCTCATCCCTGATCGATTTTACGAAATAGCGACTACTCGACCCTTAGTTTTCACATCGAAAATCTGTGTGAGATTAGTCATGTGCAGGGTATTTTTTCCCATGCAATTGTGTCTAATATTTTGGTAACATTTGGTCATGTTTATATGGTTATATTTAAACAAAAAAAATGTCCAACATCACAACTTTGTTTGAATGTCCGAACAACCTCAACCCAAAAGAAATAAGTCTAACTACCTAAAAATATGTAGATTTGGCCAATTCTATCGGTAAATTTATTCCGTTATCGAATGGTTCAATACTGATACCAGTATATTCATCGCTAATGACTATAATTAGCTTCGATATCGACAAAAAGGGGAATTTGGTCAATAAATGTCAAAAACGTAAATTCGATAGCAGGTATTCCAAAATATTACGACGATTTTTCCTCGCGTGATTGTTGATCGTCTCCATTTTTACTTTATGTAATATATTTAGTCATAGATTCCGAGTAAAACAAGTGAAATAGTGACGTCACATGGGAAATATTTAACACATAACAGCGACGTAGTAATTGCCTGGCACAATCTCAGTAGCGTGTGTGGAAAGAGATTTTTTTTGTTTTTTGTTTTTTTATTACTCATAAACACAAAATACAGGACTTAAGTAAATAAATACAGAAGAGAGAGGGAGGTTATACATTGACACGGATGTATTGTTGTGTAGACGACTGTCACGTGACACTTTGTCCACGTGTATATATACACACACGTGAACATATTTTTACTACGTAGCATATACAAGCAATACGAAGATAGTATATCAAGATTGACCTCAAGAAGTCATTAGTTATATGTCAAAGAATAGTTTTACTTTTTCTGTCACGTATTCTGCGTGTTTCCTCAACATAAGCTGCAGAAGAAAACGTTTTGCTTGTCTTTTAGGAGTGTCACAGCCGTCATTGTCAAACCAGATAATGGGTTTTCACAAACATCGCCACCTAGAGTCTACATTGAAAACAAAGTATTTGTTGCCCAAACTGGGCGCAGTTATGCTAAAATGATTGCACCTTGTTACTTTTGTTTATACTATAATACAATTTTGTTTTATTGTAAAATAACCACAATGGCGACGACCGTGGCGAATGATCAAATGTACACTGTATTACTCCACTCACAGTTACTAAAAAAGTAACCGTGCTCCGCTGAATTTCAGAACCGACCTCTTCCACTAATCTACGTTCATTTCTACGTCACAGGAACGCCTCGTTGCCATAGAAACGATGCATTGTCGAATTTCGAAATCGATATAAACCTTGAATTTGCACAGAATTCAACTGTAACACGTGTTTATTTACATCTGATCCACAAATCGAAGACTTCGAAGAATCGTGGATTCTGCATACCACCCCTGCATGTGCCGAGAAACTGTGACGCCATGACGAACATTGACATGGCCCATTCACGGTACTCGTTAGCCAATTTTACTGGAAGCTTATCAAAAAACATAGAGGTCTTAATTTAAGTTTTCTTTCTTTCGAGTCCAGTGTAAAAAATACAATTTGAATGGTTTACTGTTATAAATGTGCCACCGAACGAAAGAAAATAAAAAAATACAAAATGGGAGTGCACATTTCTATTCTATTTCTATTTCTTGTCACATTGAAATTTATAACCGTGATCGGTTATTATGGGGGCGCTACTCTAGTTTGTGGCCATTCATTCATTCTAATATATAGTGTAATAAAGAGCATTGTGCCGAAAAAATTATCACTCCCACAAATACATTATCATATACTTATACCACATTATCATATACTTACACCACTTTATCATATACTTATACCACATTATCATACACTTATATCTTATTATCATATACTTACACCACTTTATCATATACTTACACCACTTTATCATATACTTATACCACATTATCATTACACTTATATCTTATTATCATATATTTACACCACTTTATTATATACTTATGTCGTATTATCATATACTTACACCACATTGTCATATACTTACACCACTTTGTCATATACCTATGTCGTATTATCATATACTTACACCACTTTATCATATACTTACACCACTTTATTATATACTTACACCACTTTATTATATTGTAACACCACTTTATTATATACTTATGTCGTATTATCATATACTTACATCACTTTATCATATACTTACACCACTTTGTCATATACCTATGTCGTATTATCATATACTTACACCACTTTATCATATACTTACACCACTTTATTATATACTTACACCACTTTATTATATAGTAACACCACTTTATTATATACTTATGTCGTATTATCATATACTTACACCACTTTATCATATACTTACACCACGTTATTATATATTTACACCACTTTATTATATAGTAACACCACTTTATTATATATTTATGTCGTATTATCATATACTTACACCACATTGTCATATACTTACACCACTTTGTCATATACTTATGTCGTATTATTATATACTTATGTCGTATTATCATATACTTACACCGCTTTATCATATACTTACACCATATATTCACACCACTTTGTCATATACGTATGCCTCATTATCACATAGTTACACCACTTTATTATATACTTACACCACTTTATTATATACTTACACCACTTTATTATATACTTACACATATACTTAGACCACACTGTCATATACTTACACCACTTTGTCATATACGTATGCCTCATTATCACATAGTTACACCACTTTATTATATACATACACCACTTTATTATATACTTACACCACTTTATTATATACTTACACCACTTTGTCATATACTTATGCCTCATTACCACATAGTCACACCACTTTATTATATACTTACACCACTTTATTATATACTTACACCACTTTATTATATACTGACACCACTTTATTATATAGTTACACCACTTTATTATATATTTGCACCACTTTATTATATAGGTACACCACTTTATTATATACTTACACCACTTTATTATATATTTACACCACTTTATTATATACTTACACCACTTCATTATATAGTTCTACCACTTTATTATATAGGTACACCACTTTATTATATACTTACACCACTGTATTATATAGTTAGACCACTTTATTATATACTTACACCACTTTATCATATAGTTAGACCACTTTATTATATACTTACACCACTTTATTATATACTTACACTACTTTATCATATACTCATGCCTCATTGTCCTATACTCATACCTCTCTTTGCCCTGTGTCCTTGTTTTCTATGTTCGATGTTTACTATCGTACGAGATGTCGTACTTTAACGAAATAATGCTGCGTATTTGGCGAGTTTTACGTGTATTTTCTGCAGCTACATCGCGAGGAGTTTGTCGTCACAACATACGTGTGTTACATAACTCTTTTTTATAGATAGGACAATCGGCCAATGACCTGTACAAAATGCACCTGGTTAATATACGCGTCATAGTAATCTACATGTTACATTCAGACAATAATAATCCGCATAGTTCATTCAGTAGAGTGACCATGAATGCTGCTCGAAAAAAATGTCATAATTTTGACTAGTGACGGGAAGTTACTGTGTGAGAATAAGATAATTCTGAAAAGCAGCATAGGAAACGGGTAATATTGAGAACAAAGACATTAGTAAACGAGTACTACTTGGAGCGAAGAAAGAGAACTTTCCTAGTAAATGCTGATAAATGCGTTAACTAAGAGAGTTTTTATTTAGTCCACATTTACTAGTTTCTTTGTTTTCAACACGAGGAAAAGTCTCCTTTTTACTGAAAACTGTCCGCATCTACTAGTGAGCGGATTATTTTTCAGATCGAGTGGAGATTATAAATTTCTCCTCACTATTCAAACATACTATATTATTTTAAAAGCAGCAACACCCAGGGCTCGAACCAAAAATTGCGTGTAGATCATATCACCAGACTGAGCTAAGCAAGTGATTGGTGATGGTATACAACATATTGCTCACTGTGATACGAATGACTAGGTATGATATGAATATGGGATCGACCTTTCAATGCAAGAAGGGTCGGCCTGTCAGAGACAGTATTCTAGACGTACTTCGCTCGATGTTCATTTCAAACACACGTATTGCAATGTAAAGTACACATTTACTTTACGATTTCATTTACAAGGTGTACGTCCGTTTATGGCAAGTCATTTAAATTGGTTAAAGATTCTCGGAGGATTATTTTCCACAAACTGGATTGGAATGTTAGTTCCAATATCTGTGCTGCAGTGGAACGTTGTTTAATAATCTGTCGTTTCCAGGCTCTCAGCATTCGGCATATACTTTTTACTGAGCTCTACCGAGTTTGTCCGTCTTTACATATACATATAAGTCGTTACATATACACACATACGCTATGACAAGATACACACTGCATTGTGACTGCAACAACTTGTTTTTGCACTCCACCCTTAACCCCAACCATAACCCTAACACCAACCCTCACTCCAATTCATTTGTACATGTCCCCCTATATAACTATTAGTAGTGTCTTTAGTAGGGGTATATGCAATTAAATTTGGGAGCACTGGAGGGCAGGGGTATGATTAGAGTTAGGGTTAAGGTCATATTCCGTCATATTCGCCGTATACCATTGATATCGTTCCCGAATGTTAACTGGAATTAACGCCCAGTTCGAGGGCCAAGGTCAAATAAAAGTCCGTGGTGCGCCGCGCCGTTGAAATTTACCTGTACGATAACAATGAATCAAAAATCATACTTCCTTGAATTAGATTTAATAACATATTTATGTGCTCTGAATTTAATATAAGTTATGTTATTCTTTGTATTTGAACTTAGCCATCACATAGATCCAAGTTTCAGTTGGCAAACATTAAATATACTTCTTACTGCAGACAAATCGGATTACATTTATCATATCCTAAAAATGTTGCGTTTGCAGAATACATAACAGCATTCGTTAGATGAAAATCAAAACTACTAATACGCATGTGCATGAATATTATGGTACGTACCAAAACAATAGGTGCACATGCGTATTAGAGAATGTCATTGTTTCATCGCAATGTTAAAAAAATGCAAGTTCTCGTCCTTATTGCATCCCGGATTGCATCCAGTGTGATTGTTAACGTGGAATGATGACAGGAACTGCACACGAGATAGACACCCTCCGCCCCCGTGACTGGATGCCATTTTTTCTAATGGGATTGCAGAGAGCCGGTAAGTTATCAAATTGTTACGTGCTAATTTACTCAATTGTCAAGTGGGGAGCCGAGCATGGGGGGGGGGTGCGGAATGTGTGTGTGTGTGAGGGGGGGGGGAGTTACTGCTAACCAATATGATAGGCATCGTGAAGACAATTATGAATACACATTCTATACTTACATTTCCATGACGACAATTCGTCAGAGATTTCTAGTTATTCACACAAGATTTATTCGGTTAAGGTAGATTTGCGAATCGTATAACTTATTAACACGTGCATATTTTATTTGAGACAGAACTATATGGATGAGACTTTGATCGCAAACATTCATCCATACAATTCTGAAAAAATATGTGTGTATTATTGGAGGGTAGATATTGGTATACGAATAAAAATGCATTCATTTAAAACAGCAAATCAGTATGTTTAGTTTTTATTTGAACGAATAAGTATTTATGACCAATATCGTAAATAATTCACGGCTTACAAATCTAAGGCCCCTTACACTCAAGCAATTTGAATGTCACAAAAAATGGATGTATTATCCCTGATACCGTCAACTTGTACTAAGTTGATAAAGAAAACACATTAAAACTATTAATAGATGTCACACAACCCCGGTATATGATTTAACTGCAATTACAGAACAAGGATCATTAAAGGAAGCTACTGTCGTCAGTATTTCTTCGCTTGATCATCAGAGCCCGGGATGAAATTATTGCTTAATATGTGTGGCTAGTTTGTATTTCGAGAAAGACAAATGTATAATGTACCATTTTGCTGACGTACACATACCTATACGTCTAACTGGTAAATTTACAAATATTATAAATGCTATTCTCACTATTGATATGCAAATAAGTATATCCAAAATATTTTCCATTATTGTATAATGGTTTTGGCCGATTGTGCATGCGTTGGTTTAAAATATAAACAACTGAATATGAATTATCCTTATTGTAGTGTTAGTACTATATCCCTCTGACATTCCAAACTATGTATATGAACACTGTGTATAAATGATAATATATGATATGATACATGAAGAACAACTGATGGCATTCCATATATGGTATAATAATACTATTTTGCATTGTAATATATTATTAGTGTGTGTCTTTGAATGCCATACAAGGGAGAAGGATGTCCCACAGTGCCGACCATCCACCGGTCGGAGTCGAAGCCTGGTAAAAGAACAGCGTCGTAAAACTAATGATGAACAAAACTTAAAAATACGTTCAAAGTTGCTATATTGCTATTTTTTATACTGATTCGGATAACTAACTATATTTCTAAGGAACTGCGTGACTCTCTTCAAAATCGAGTTGTGCTCCACCTCACCGATGTCAGGATGGTTGTCTTCGAGCTCAATGCTTGATTCCAATCTGAGTTTTGAGCCAGCGCCGTGTTGTTTATCTGCGAACAATACAAACATGAGACTCAATGTTAGCCGATTCGCAATGCGCATTTTTATTCGCCAATAAAAACATAGTGATTTTTTCAAAACGCTTTTTTCATTGACGAATGACTAGATACAAACACTGGCGACGTATTAATCCAGTCATGCTATGAGTAACTGTGGAGCTATAAAATACCCTCATCTGTCTCGAAATCCCTATCCTCATAAATGCCATGTAACATATCACATGGGATGCATTACACACTGTACATATATAATATTAATACTTTCTCAGTTTCTGCTAATTGTAATATTAATAACTTCGAGTGAGTATATCGAAAATGTCTTTCAATAACCGTTGGGCAAACTCAAATAATTCATATTCGGCGCCTTTTTGTCTCAGAATTTAAAAATTATTCCCCTCACACATAAGATTTGTTCCACCTATTATGAATTTATGGTTGTTTTTTAATTATAGGTATTCTCTATAACTGATTTTGTTTGACTTTTTAACGACTTTTGGATGAAAGTGTCCCTAATATTAAAATGCGCTTTTCATAGAATATCGAATATGAAAGAAATAACACGTACTTTTGAGTGAATAATTTCATCTGGAAATTGAGACATGTGTTACTAATCCCGTTTAAACTAGTTTTAAAGTAGTGTGAGCACATTAATTACGTAGTACTTAACGTCGATAATGGTCGTTGTTACGCATATATAATCGGTCAAAAAGTGATTTAAAGTAAGTAAACATGCACCAATTTAATTAATTTTCATACTGTCAGGGCTTGGTTTAAGGAAAGCCAGTCTTCTCTTTTCGGTTGAGTGCAAAGTATCAAACTCGGCCACAGTTATCGAGTTATCTCGTCGTTTTCCGTATCGCATAATTGCCAGCGGCATTGGCTTAGGACCACCACCAACGTTCAAGTTGGGCCTCGACGCAATAGCCCTTGCATCAATTAATCTTCGACAGCGTCTCGCGGGAGTAGCGACACATTTGTTAGGTCTTCCGATAGATTGAGATCTGGTTTCGGGCAGGACGAGACTTGCAGCCAGCACAATGGCAACTATGACCGACATGCTAAGCGCACTGTTTGTATACTTTATCATAGTGTTTCCTTCGTTGGTGTGTCGTCTGAAACAAAATAATACGACACAATAAATTAGTAAATTTAAGTTAAGTACGAATTATACACATGCATAGAATTTAAGCAGTCTGTCTGTGAACTTTATATGACAGAAAACGTTAGTCCCTAATCGGATCAGTGACAAACATGATCAAGGAACTCCAAACTGATTAAAAACTGTTGATTTTTCTAAAGCCACCAAGGAATTCAGATTAAGCAATAATTCTCCCAAAATACTAATCCAAATAAGAAACTAGATCCAACACTATAACGAGGCTATGCGGTTAAAGTAAATTTGAACGTGTTTAATTTATTGAAAATGTGATAGATGATGATTTAAAACTCAAACACACATGCACATCGAATTCGTCCATGCAATTATATATCTAGTGACAACTGGTGAGTGCTGCGGCGAAAAAAAAACTTGGTATATTAGTACTATCACTGCAGTTCTGCATGTTAACTTTTGTAGTCCGTTTCTTTCCTACTCGAGATAGTTCTTAACATATCATATCTCCGAACAGATTAGTTGGGATTAAAAAAAACACTTTGCAGATTAAGCAGAACAATTCTACACGCATTTCCTTCACACACAAAATTGTATGACTGGCTTTTATTGTTGTTATTTAAGTTTAGATGGGTATAACATAATTGAAATCTTTCTTCGACGATGAAGGACAATTATTTGTTGTTTCATATGAACATGAATATGTAATTGTGTAGGATCTGCATTGCTCGAATGCTGCGTCACAACAGACGTTAAGAAACTTTCGAAAGTTCCAACCTGTAGCATGGAGTTCCTTTTTGCCGAGGGGCTATTACAGGTGCCGAGTAACCCGACGCGAATCGTGAAATATTACACAGGCATGGGAGTACGCTTTTAAACGACTTCCCGTTCACGTGTCAAGTTACATACAAAAGAATGACACTTTTATCAAACTTTTATATTTACAGCCAGCAGCAAATGAAGCGGGACTACGAAAAACCGCTGACATCAAAGGCGTTAAAGGGGGAAGTGACGTGTGATATTTGGCAGATTGGCGAAAATATAGCGTGAATCATATTTAGTTTTTGACATCACAATAAAGCGAGGGTGAAGTAAGAAGAGCCTTCCGTAAAGTCTTAGACGTACCAGCATTGTAATGCAGCGAAACGAGTTGGGATGAAGAGAACGAGAGACGGAGAACAGCCGTGCTTCCGCTCCCAGACAACGTATGTATGATAAACTACAGGAAGATAGTTATAAGTGGAATGCTACAGGTAAAGATTTAAAGAGTATTGCAGCGCATCATATTTTCTAAAATGTCCGGGAAACAGAATCCAGTAAGGTATATGATATAGTAACTGTGAATGACTTAACTCTTATCTAATGTTATAATGTTCATCAGAACACGGCGAGCAAATGCCGTGTAGCGCATTCAAAACCGCAATATGTTTGTAGTGTTGTCGACGGTCACCAATTCTGTGGGACGGTGCACCGGTTTATTAGTTTTTACGCTATCGATGAAATATCACAGGTTACCATTTTCAATATACACATATGAATTGCGCTTTTCAGTGCTGAGGTCGGTTTTCGGAATAAGACACACAAATGACGGGCTACCCCAAAACCACTGAGACTTCAACATTCACTATTAGCCGTAACTTGAATTCGTTTGTTCACACATACACACGTAATCAGTCGTAGTTACATGGCAAAACCTACGCACGTGTTTTTAATGAATGTTATACTACGTCAGAAAGTTAGCTTTAGTTTCTCTGTGCAAAAACCCGACAAGAAAGAAAGGTATTTTGACTAATCAATTCACAGTTTATCGGATAGCAGAACCAGGCCCACCCAGTCTTGTAGGCAAATATACACTTTGTTATTGAAGCCATACTCATTGACAACCACCACATACACCAACTAATTGCTGTTAGTTGTCCATACAGAACTAGTACGGGTCTATTAGCTTTCATTTGAAACTAGTTACTGAGTATATTACTGAGTAGTAAAACGAAAGAATAGTTGTGTATCTAGAAGTCGCGGGGTGAAGTACTGGTCTCTAGTGCCACCTTCCGTAATAGCGTTGATTTGATTTGCATTGACTTAATGTGTGACATAGACGTCATTTTATTATTACAGTAATTCATATCAGTTGTTGTTGTTATTATAGTTCCTGAAAAAATATTTAAAAAAATAGTACACACTTAAAAGAAGGTCAATTAAAGTGACTACGTAATATTTATAGTCCTAAACATCTGTCCAACTTCAAATTCAAACACCGTTCACTATTTTCATCTGAATTTCAAAAATAACAAGTCGTTAATTTCATTAAAAAATAATGCAACAGCCTGCTATATCTCGTGTAATGCATGTATTTCTCCATTCAATTAAAATGAAATTGTTCAATCAGTAAATATTTACCTAAATTATAACGAACGAATTAAATGTTCTCTGGCGAGTGAAAACGACAAACTCTTACTAGCATAGCGGCGTTGTCGGCGAAAATTGTCAAAACCTCGGAAGAGACTGATAATCAGTGAATTATGGTTATCATATTTCTATTTTTTGAATCTGTTTTTGTATAGAGTGATTGTAAGTCACTGTTTGAAAACCGTGACAGCTCGAAAACTGGCATAGTGAGTCTATCTCAAAAAGTTGAAATGTAAAGTCACCTGGTTTTCCGTCGGGTGTACATTTCGGACTGTAAACTCTGTATTCTTTAAACACACGTACATACTACACCGCGATGTTTTTTGTAGAGATTTGTTTATTTCTAAGTCACCAGGAATTGTCGCATAAGGTAATGTAAACGACATATGACTTTAACTGACTAGTTGATATATGCTATATGATCAAACGACCGACTATTTAGACCGTATCCTGTTTTAAGATTGAATACATACATGCCAATCCACTGAAGATATTTGCGAGAATACGAAAATGTATTTTAATGAAACTCTATCGGAGCACTTGGATACTGAGTTTATTCAGTAAATAACACACGGTGCATATAATTAATAATGTCGCTTATCCCTAAGCTGCAAATCTCACTAGGACTTTTCATTACTAGGTGCTCACTAAGGTATATTCAGTGGAATGAAAGTGCGTGCGATTTGTGTAATTGTTTGTACGTTTGTATTACTGTGCTTCGTATTCGCAATGGTTTCAATCACCATTATTTGGACAAGCAAATAAATAAAAGGGAGTGGAGGGGGTTCATACTACGAATCAATGTGCTTTATTAAGTTGAAAATCTACGTATAGAGCACACGTGTATATCGTTAATAGTAAAACAAACATAACATAATACGGTTTCACATATCTAGAAAAAAAAACAATGTTTCAAGTAAGAATTTTACGTATGTCTGTTTTAGAAAAATAAACACAATTTCAATATTGCCACCCACAGGATTAATACCGCCGAAAGATACCCTGTAAAGAAAAACAAAGCATCGAAAAGAAGAGATTAATTTTTCACATAAAGATTTATTAATCCCAACAATTGTTCAGTGAACATTTAAAAAGCTATACACAATACCCAAGATCCAGAAGGTTACACCAATATAAACTTCATCCTAGTGACAACAATACATTAGTTGCACGATATATTTTTAATGATAGAATAAATGAGGAAGAGAGAAATAAAAGAAGAGACGAGGTGCGAAGGGAGGAGACAAAAACAGAAAAGTAAAGATGAGATAAGAAGAGAAGAGATGAGCAGAGAAGAGAAAAGAAGGGAACAGAAAGGAAGGGAGAAATAAAGAAAAGAAAATTATATAAAAGGATATGGAGGGTAGAGAAGAGAAGAGAAGAGAAGAGAAGAGAAGAGAAGAGAAGAGAAGAGAAGAGAAGAGAAGAGAAGAGAAGAGAAGAGAAGAGAAGAGAAGAGAAGAGAAGAGAAGAGAAGAGAAGAGAAGAGAACACAATAGAATAGAATAGAATAGAATAGAATAGAATAGAATAGAATAGAATAGAATAGAATAGAATAGAATAGAATAGAATATCACTTATTCTCCCCAATACCCCAACAAGTATCATACACTATAAACAAGGCGATGTCACAAGACTATCACATGGTATGTGTCATAATGTTGCACGATGGTGCATGTTAATGCCCCTGCTGCGAGAAACACAACACAAAAACACACACATCCAAATAAAATAAACCAGCAATGACTACACGGTTCATAACTAAACCACAACATGTAAGGTAAGTGTCTCAAAATGTGTATTTTTATTCAAGATAGAAAGTTACAAAAAGTATATAATATATTTTTAATATATAATCACTGTACGAATCTGTCAACTTAGTAAGGCACGGATGATGGCGCTGCTCATTTTACAAGCATAACACAATAAGAGCGCCCTGACGTGATTATCAATAATTATTTATCATATTAGAAGACCAATAAAAATAATCGAATATTTCTGTAGATTATACACAATGGGTATGCAAGTTTTAGAATAAAATTACTCAAATTTATTTATTAGTTTGGAACCTATAATTTGCATAGATTCAAAAAGCTTCTAAGACACATACAGGAGAGAATACTCAACTATATACAAGGTCATATACATAAAATATTTCTTTAAGTAGGCGACTGGTGACATCGAACAATTGGGAACTCTCACAGTTCTCTGAGCCTATTATATTGCCAACAATTATCTTATTTTTTAAAACGAAATTTTCACGATAGTTGAGTTTGACATTTTTTGTTTATATACAATCCACCCAAATGTAGGCTGAACTAACGAGCGAGAGTTTATAAAGAAACACCAACGATATACCTAAATGCGTAGATGTATTGTATTATAATTTAACTACAATTAAAATACCAGGTATACCAGATACCACAGTGAAAATAAGTTATTACAAGTGCTGGTACATTTGATATAAAAATCTAATTTCTAACTCAGATATGACAAAAATAGAGAAGAAAAAAAAAGTGTAGGGTAAGACTATTGATAATTACCGATGACGTATTCTATGACGAATATCACATACAACGTCACGTGTGTTTACTTATCATTGGATTTACATAGTATCAAGCCAATAGCAACCAGGCCACACATATGAAGATGTACGATACAACAATATCGACTTCCATGAACTATGATGTAACATTGAATATGTATATTTGTTGTGCTATAAAAATAAATTGTTTTAATTGAAACTTACAATTCTTTCATGTCGACTATTATTTAAAAAATTTTCATGAATGTGTAATATGTAAATTATGTTAAGAAAGAATCCGTATCGTTATATCAGGAGCTCAGTAGCATGCACACAATTAACATGCATATTAAATAGAGGGTGACATCAAAGTGAGATGTGTGGAGCATACCCACGAAGTGATGTCAAGTGTTTTGAAAATAGCGTACACATCCTGCCCCACGTGTGGATACATCAAAATAAAATCGGTATAACATGTGGATGGAAGATGTCTTACAATATTTTAGTTATATAGCTATTTAAAATTGAAAATAGAGGCACACTGGATAATATAATACCATCGTACAATGAATGCGAAAGTATGAAATTATGATAGAAAAGTTTAGGTAACCAGGTATTTTTAAACGTTTTAATGATTTTGGGTTCCTACCTAACATATATTATGCATAAATAATGTACCCAGAGTTAAGGGTATTCAATGTTATTGTATGTACAGAACTGCTGCTTATCAGCGAATTGCTTTCATTGAATTTACATAAGAAACAATCGGCGTATTTTGCACTGGGGTAGAAAACATGTTTTGCCATCCATAGAAATTTTCATGTGCAAAACAAATAATGAATACATATCATAAACATCTCGTCCCCGCGAGACTTTAAACGTCAATTTTTATACTACCAAAAAGTGTACTAGTCTTGATGCAATGGTCTATTGTGTAGTCTATTAAATATTAAACGTAAGATAATGTTTGATTTGGTCACTGGGAAATAAATCGAAATTTATAAAAAATAGTGTGTATTTCAAAGATTTGTGAGATTAGGGTATACAACACCACGAATAATTGTGAGATGGTCACAGAAACAAAACGCACATTTTCTAGAAATACTAATGTAAACGAGTGTCCATGTGCTTAGTGTTTATCCCGAAGCTGGTTTTGCTATCATAGCTTATTGACCAAGCTTGTATTACGTGTCAGTCTTTTTGAATGGCACATTTGCACATCCGGTATTTAGAAGATTGAATGTTTTTAACAGGAATAACTCGTAGTAACATGTAGTGCCACATATAACGGGTCTATAGGGTGAAATCTATGAAATCTGTTAGTTACCCTTATAACTCCTTGGTACAGAGAATTATATTTGGCGTGTTTCTCTTTTATAACCCGTAAACTGGAATAATAACCACATATGTCTGATATAATTCGTACAATTATATTATGGGGTATGTTAAATGGGGTGTTGCATAATCTGTACATTCTAGAATGAATCTAACAAACATGACAAAATGTGTATGTTCTAACTGTCTACGGGTATAGTAACCATTAACGAGTGGTCGACGCCCTGTATAGTTTATGATCAGAAGAATCTAATGATGCGTCGGTTCAAAAACTCAGGTTACGATAGTGTAATATTATTCACAATTGCATTCACAGACACCGTGACCGTGTTTAATATTTGTAAATGTGTCAACTGAACGTCATAGATCAGTATCAGTCGAGGCGAACCAATAGTGTACCAGGTAAACTCAATACCCGTCACTCTCGCTGGTTCCTTGAAATCGACCCGAAATTCGAAATAACCGATAGATAATCTTTTGTTCATTCACAATGGCGCCTTTTTTAATTACTTTGAACATTAAATTTAGTTGTAAACTGAAATGCATGAAAAACCATTCAGTGAAGTTTTGCAAATGATTATCAGAATGAACACAAAGCGCCACCAACGTCTATATTTTGATATCGAACAGCAGTGTGGTTGATACTATAATACACTTCGAATTATTAAATAACATAATTATACTGCATAATATAAGCTAGTTAAGGCAAATTAAGGCTAGCTTGGTCCAACATACAACATTTATAAATTAAATATAACAAATCATTTATATTCATCTCCAATTCATCAGATCATTGACGTACTGGATAAACTGCATCTCATCTAACGTATCCATATATTCTCTTTAACAGATGCGTAACCTTGGAAACTATACTCGTAACCACATCTTCTTCAGCAAACTCTGTCAGTCTGCTCGATCCTGTAAAAGATGCGTGAGGGCGCAAATGTGAGACTGTTGATATTGTGTGTATAATATACGTAGCCCAGTGAAATGCCGATTAACATCAATGATTTTGAAATAGTCATTCAATATCGTTGGGATATTTATGAAAAATGATATTGTTTATGTTTTGGTTTGAACAAATAATAATAGTATAATATTATTCAACCTTTTACCATTCCCGTGAACTACATATTTTGAAGGGTTTGGGTTTACTTTGAACCATGTGCACTCTTCTTCTCATTAATGGAATATACATCGTGCGGTGGTGTTTTACGAAATGAAACTGAACATCATCGTGTTCCACAATGCTCATCATTTATGGCCAATCACAACACACCAAGTGTACTCACCTCTATTGTTTCTTTCTTGCCTAAACGAAACTGTGTTACGAACCCCCCGACCTTCGATCCGTTCAAGATAGATACCACCATCTTCTCGTTTACCGTATCTCGGCAAAGCCAGACTGGGCGGGGTGTTACCGACTTTGTTTGCCATGTACAAACGTCTTCTGCACTTCTGGTTGCACACGATGGTTCTAGTATCTTCACTTTGAGATACCGTTATGTCAATCACAATTGCCGATATGACGCAGATCCACAGGACTGCCATCGTTGATGACCTGTATCGCGTTAGTGATTCGATCATGTCTTCTTAGTACTAATAAAAATCAATAACTCAGAAAAATAATTTGCACACAATCAATTAATCGTACAATGGATTATTTTAGGAGTCATATAGGCGCCACCAAAATAGATTTTATAACAAGCACATTCATACATATAACATCTTCTAAGCATGTTATTACCTTGTTATCGAGCTGACTGAGGTAAATTATCAAACATTTAGTCAGTATTCATGCATGAATCAAATACTTTAAAAAGCTCTAACACCCTCGACATCATCATTGCACTGGCCGATTGCGGAATCCTCCTGCCACATAGGCCTTCAACACTTATCACTACCACACCTAACCCACATGTATATTTTCAATTCAATTCAAATCCCTCAGAATGTTATATACAACTCATATTCAATCAATGCCAATGCATGGTATCTATCTATAATAAAAAAATACTCATTCCCAGATACGCGAATTGTTTTGAAATGAGGCAGGTAAAATATTGTGAAAAAAAGTTATTGCTAGATTGGTAGAAATATCCATCTAACACACACAATGGTAATTACCAGGTATAATCTGTCCGGCGAAATTACAAAACGTCAAGGAAACAAAAGAGACAATTTTACGGCAACACATACAATAGAAATTTTTTGTATAATGTTTAATTATGTATGTGTGTTATTCTTACTCGGCCCACTATTCACTAAATGTGCTAATAAAAGTCCTATCTGTTTCATTTTTGATGTGTCTTTGTAGCGCTTGGCTGAGTGCTTAGCAAGTTGACCACACACACAAGTCCAGTTCATGCACTAGTTAGTATAACTAGAAAACTCACTTTATGGTGTATCTCAGGTAAACCAGGTAGCACACGTCGAATAAGTTACTTATATTATCAATTATTAATTGAATTTGTTTCAGAATTAAATAAACATGTCACTTATAACAATATTGTTTGCTGTAATTAATATAATTACAATCATATCCTATTATAATCAATACCTCATTAACCATATAACCTACATAGATATCGACATATTGTGACAATAAATCCTAATTTCTATTATTATGAATATATCTGACAAAGACAATGTATTAGCATGTTGTTTAGAGTAAATACGTGAGTATGGCCAATTTGAAATCAAATGACAATTAATACAAAATTTAATTTAGCATTAAAAAACTCCTTTCCTTTGATACATCGACATTTCAATGAAAAAAAATGTCTCTTTATGCTAAAGATAAATTTCTAAATAAATTAGTAAAAACGAATTTTATTTCTAAAGTGTGTCTTCTCTCGTCCAAACTTTTAAACCAATGGTGTTTGTACAGAACGACTAACCTTAGCATTCATTATTTTGATAGATAAAATAAACTTGTGTTTAAATATGATACAAAGGTGATCCCAGATCAATGGCATTGTTTCTGATGTAGATCTTAGGTTTCTTTAAGAAACCATTTCATTATGATATGTGACGGACGCCACAAGAGGAGCAGGATGTGCCCTATGTTATAACAAAGTTTGTTTTATTATTTATCTAAATAAGTACCGAATAAAAAAACACACGAGTGATGATGCCACCTCTCCAAATTGTTACAACAAGATAAATCGGAATAAATGTACCTGTAGATGTAATATAGATGATGTTTTTTTTACGTAGAGTATTATATGTTAGCACTCATAGGTAGTTATACGTACTTTCAGTCAAAAGAATGTTTATTATTTATTTGAATAGTTTACTGTTGCGAGAATGTATCTTAGCAACCACCCAGATAAAAGACAGCATATTTGGGTAGACGTTGTGGGAATATAAAAGTTAAATTGCAATATTTCACGTAATTTAGAATGAATTTAAAATTACTGACACTAATTTTAGTTATGATACTACTATTGTCTCGTGTAGAACGTTTATTAAAGGATATCGGTTACACTGTTTTTTTCATAAGAATTTCTACCGTGTCAAAAACAACTTTATAACCCATCTTTATTAAATAAATAAAAAAAAAATATGAACGTCAACAGCCGAGGTTTGGATTGGTGATGAATATTCCATGTTTTAAACAAACAAAAAAACAAACAAACAAACAAACACAAATGGATTCTGTGTATACTACCATAACAATATGAAATCGCTTACATTCGATCGTGTATATTATTTTTCTGATTTATTCCTTGAATATATAGATTAGTAGATTAGTTGGAAAATCCACAAAACTAATTGAACGCCTGACGCATCCCGAACAGATGAGGCGGTCAGTTTCCAACTACAGTATATTATTAAAACATAATTTATTGGCTGGGGCATTATTCGCGAGATGTATAAAAACACGTGTAGGGTCCCCTAGCTGACTAATTATTAGCTAAAATACAATAGTAATCATTATAACGGAAAGTTGCATAAACCGCCTCAATACTAAGTAAAGCCATGATTACTAGAAGAAGTCTCTCGGTTCTTTTGTTACAATGCGTATCTCGGTAAGCATTTAAAACAAAAGGGGATTAGCATACTGCAGACGTTGCGCGATCGTAATTTGCATAAAATTACATATTCGTTCGAAGACGATTCCATCGATTGGGATTTTCTGTAATGTTTATTTTTCCCCGATTTATTATTCATATTGTACACAGCATTGTAAGGATTTGGTTTGAATAATAACTGAAGTATATGGCAGCGGTCAGGAGAAAACAAAATGGCCGACATTTTTATCTGGGAGAAATATGTCTGCAAACTTTGGGAAAATGAAACTAACATTGTTCTCTCATAAAAGACTCACGGATTCTAATTCAACGTACAAAATAAACTTGTCAAACGTCCCAAGATTCATTTTTGGGGTACAAAATTTCGTCGCCATGTTGGACAATGGCAATTTTCTACAACAATTTAGTATTTAACTTACAGGAATTATAACAATGTAAACTATAAATAATAATTTAATAAAACGTTGTACTAAAATATAATTCCATCTGATTTTTTAGCAATTTTCTCGTACTAAGGACAAAGACAGGCCAAATGGCTGACGTCGGTAACCTCAACAAAAAAGCTTTATTTTCTAGAGTTACGATTAAAACTAGTTATGATAATCGTAGTTCCACATTAAAATACCCAAACAATAACGTAGTAACGAATACTAACAATTCACAGACGACAAATCTGTCAACAAAACAAACTTTCGGTATTTTCATTTTTTTTCGAAAACAACGAAACACACAGAAGTCGGTGGTGTTTCTACGTCGATCTTTCGCTCTATTTCTTCAAATTAGTGAACACACAAGGAAAGCGAACGAAATAGTAATATAGGCGATAACGTCGTGGTGGTTGGACAGCATCAAAGTGAAGTCAATGAGTAATTAGCATATTTGACAATAGAGTTTTCAAACCGTTCTTCTAGTAACCGCGTTACAGCAATATACAATATACCTTCTAATATGCACTTGGAAGAAATACGGAACCGCGGTAAGCTTTTTGTATTACATTACAGCCACATTGCGTCTGAATAAACTGCGTGATTTGTGTAAAGACCAGCTAAAATGGAATGCTTTAAAGTGCTGTCAATATCTAAGTGAGTGTAAATGTGATATTATGAATATTTGGACAATTGTGTACACATATTCGGATCATTGTGTAAACTCACGTGAATATCAAGGTGTCATCTTGGCGGTTGGATTAGCATATGCAATAACAACAGCAGGAACCGCCTATGGACACGATCATTGCTTTAATAATTTACATTTTAAAGTCTTCTATATCATTAATAATATAATTGTCAAGACTAGATTTAACATATCATGGTTATTTGATTCGAACAAACCACGTGGCGAAAACAAAATAAGATACTGAAATTAAAAAAAAAAATAATTCATATAAGGGAGATGAGTTGCAGATTCAGGCATTTAGTCCATACAAATGCATCCTTACATTTAAAGGGACATATACTTGATTTTCGAATATTGTTCTCACCTAATATTACATTTTGATTTGATGCCCGCAATATAGAAGCAGTGAGAAAAAAACAACATAATTTTATACATTAATTGAATTGAACTAGACAATATATGTTCACATGTAGCGCACTGAGAGACTCGAGTCAAGTAGTTAGTTAGTCCATGGAGGTAATATTACCTCCATGGTTAGTCTCATGAAATACAACTGTTAAATAAATTGACACTTAGCAGCACCTCTCTATCACTGCTATTCAATTCAATTTATACCACACACTGTTTTCAATGGAGCAACACAACGTTATGGATCGTATGACCTTATTTTATCTTACTCCATGTCTTTTATGGAAACTTTTTCATTACAAAAATCCCGTGTCCATGGCAATTGGATATAGATCTCTTACAAAATACCGGACAACGATCTAAACATATCATGAAAATTCGTTCATAAAGTTTTGATAGCTATCGGATACCAATCACTCCCAAAATCGAACAAATTAGTCCTCGTCTGAGAGCAGATTCTTTAAATTTTCTGAAAATCGTACAGCAAATACATGGCAAGATCTAAAACCCGGTTATTGTATCGAAGGCAAATGGATATTTCACGAAACGAAGAAAACAAGCAACCGACGCCCGTAAAAACATAGGAATTTTAATCGAGAAGAATTTCTATGGAAATTATCTGTAGCGTTTTTACTTATGCACTTATAGTATTTTTGGAATATTAAAGACTCGTCGCGTTGTTCAGTGTGCCACGAAGCAATTCTTTAGAACACATGTTTTTATAATGCCAAATTGCAGGGACATTTGAAAAGTATTATAATAGATCCGTTTAATTTATACATATCGTACATTTTTAAACGAATGTAGTAATTCATTTTTTTTAAATTTATTTGTAAAAAAAAAATGAAATTTAAAATCCTAATTTAATATATTTAGTATTGAAGGTCAGAAATCTGATATCCTGCTTATATATATGTTCCGCCCACACCTTCTAAGATATACAAACTAACACGGAAACATAATTTACTGAGCTCGTATTAATGATTCCATGGGGGAAACGATCGCCGTTCATGAACTCAGATTATTATCCTCTTCATACGACTCGACTATTTGTAAGCCTCTAGTATAAACACGGTTTGTGAAACACATCTTCGTGCGACGAACATGTCGAGGTTTGGAGAATCAGAAATTATACCTTATTGATGTTAGTGCGTGGAAAACTTTGAATAATAAAATCGACCACGCCCAGAATTGAGCATATATTTAGAGATACATATATGCTTTAAAAAAGTAAGATCAATAAAAAAGTGGTAATTTATGAGCGTCATGAATATATTTAATTTATTTTTAATAGTTCTAGAAATAATGATTTAATTGTTGATAATTTGGTAAATGGCAAGCAGTCTTGTGAACCTAGCGGTACATGTATTGCAACACTGAATTTTAGATCCGTACCTAAAATAATACAGAATCATGAATAATCAGCGATTGAACAGACTTTAGCATGTCAAATAAGTTACTGGGGTTGAAGCGCTATAGTTGTCTCTTTGCTTTATGTTTGAAATGTGTCTCATACAACATATACAACGTGTGTTAAACGCGAGCAGCGTGCGAACTGCTGCGCTTTGGCATTCGAACAAACACAATTGAATAGTATCGATATTTGCATATTTTCGTCAAATCCCAAACCCAATTTATCAGTCTAATTATGTTGCTATCACACGAACAGGAACATATCTTACGTAAACATGGGCGTGCCAAATTGTAGATCGTCTAGCATCTGAAAACTGGTGACATCGGTGATAAATTTAAAAATTTAAAAATGTTATCACGAATCACAAAAATCATTCATATGGAAATATTGAAAGCGATCAAGTGAAACTAGATGAGCAGTTCATTTATAGCCCTTGCTTAAAAATAATGTGATAACTTTAAGACTTTCCATAAAAATCATGATCTATGTGCGACTAGAAGGATGAACTTAAGCTGACACTGAACTAATCGCTGGAGCACGACTAAATCGGTGTTGGCTTATTTTGGCGATGTTAGTCTGTACTGTCATTAAACCTTTATGCGCCGAAATCTTGTCGAAAATGATTGCCCAATTATATGTACTTTTCTAAAACTGCTTGGATATTAAGTTTGGACCAACTGGGCGTAATTTGACTACAGTTTGATTGATCAAATTGTTGAGATGAAATGAAAACAAAAAAATTGACTTCGGGCTCTCAAATTTTTATGTATCACAGTAAAAAAACTAAATCAAAATCAACAAATCATTGCTATGCTTCGTGGAGAAAATGCATTGTGGGCCTAAGTGTCTTTTGTCGACCGACAAATTAACGTCACGCAGATTAGTGTGTCAAAACTTAAGAGACATTACGAAGGTTTAACCCGGCAAATCTGAATTGGATGATTGGAATTCATCGAATGACTCTAGGGAGTCAATGTCCATATTTAGTGAACATCGCGACCAAATTAAAATCCCCATTCGCCTTTTGGAGAGCGCATTTGGTTGAGGGTAAACCACCGTTTATCCAAACAAACCTGTGCCGGGGTGGCGTGACGACCACCGCCCTTTAATTTCCTTCGATTATATACTAGTTTGTAGTTTTGATACATAATGGATTCACAGATGATGGATTAGTGTAATAAGTTGTAATTATTCACACACTGCCATCATTATATTATTGTAAATAATGAATCTGTTTAATCTTTTACAAGTGTGTATTCGTTGTCGGTTCGTGAAATGGGTGTCCCCCCCCCGGTTTCTAGTTTTTGAAACAAGCTTCGAATACCAGAAGCTTAGGTTAATTCAAGCACATGTGTTCAAGACTGATTCTTGGTTGTGGTTGTCGAGTAATAGTACTTTTATTTCTCTCATATCAGTTAGATGTCGTTGATTAGTCATAGGCTTGGCTGAGATGTATTGTCCTTTCTCAGTGGCGGCGGCACGAAATTTGGGAGGGGGGGGGGGTCTGAAAATCAAGACCCTGAAAATCTAGACCGTCTGAAACGCTATTTCCTGCATTTTGAGGAGTACGACAGGCAATCCTCTTCAACTGTATCGACACAAATACACAAAGGCTTTCAGCTTGATTTGGAGGGAGCGACGCCCCACCCCACCCCAACATTTTTGAGGGATCGCCCACTGCCCCCCCCCAATTTACAAAATTCAGAAAGTTTAACTCCGCGTGCATCTTAGGACTTGTGTGGAGATTGTAACCCTGCAAATTGAATACTCGTAGTCATTCTGCGGCCGGGCCCATTACAGGATCGCAGCAAAAAAACTAAGTAGGTGTCGATGGAGTATTTCAGATGTATAAAGCTAAAACACATGGTTTGACTAATTTCGGATGATTGTAAGAAAAACTTTTTCCTTGATATGCGTTCGGTCTTCGCGCTTTTAACCCGGTCCGATCTTTTGGAAATTATTTGTTACGTTACTGTACTGTACTGTACTGTACTGTACTGTACTGTACTGTACTGTACTATGGTTACACACAATTTCTTTACAAGTACAAGAACACAAAATAAATTATTGACAAACTACGGACGAGTTACACCGAAATTATTCCAACAACTGACAAATAATCCGCAAGCAACTTGTTAAAACTTGAGATACATATTTCTTCTAAGCTTTTTTTGTAAAAACAACTATTAAATTCAGAAAATAAATATATTGATAAGCAAATAACAGTGAACCACGTGACCACAATGTGCCGTCGGCAATATCAGCACGCATAGTTAACTTTCAGAAAACTTCATCAAATAAATTAAGTTAATAAATAGCTACCAAATGGATGTATGAAAACTCTATGAAAATAAGTTACGTGTGTTTAATTGATAGTCTCAACCAATCAAATCAAATTTAGTTTTTAGTATTTCATTATTAAATAACGAGCATGTTCAGTTTAATGAATATTTCTAATCGCACAGTTTAGCGCCATTGAGTTGAAAATCACTTGTAAAAGTTAGCTACATTAGATGTTAATATAATTGGTTATGGAAATCGAAATATTGAAATCTCCCTTTATCTAATTAAAAGAGAGACCTTCTGTGGGCATGGAAAAATTGAAAAAGAAAATGAACAGGACAAAAATCATCAAGGAAGAAAAGGGGGAAAAATCAAGGTAAAAAAAATACCAAACAGCAAAAAATCAAAAAAAAAATCAAAAAAAAAAAAAAAAAAAAAAAAAAAATCAGCGAATTCACCATCGGCAAATTATTAGCAGAAAACTAAGTGAAGAGAATATTCTTTTACAAAGTGATAACTCATATGTAAGTATCTGGTTTTACATTATGCCCACTATTCTTGTCACTACAATAATAGTTTCTTTCTGCCGTCCGAACTTAATAATATGATATTAAATTCGTAAATATGGCGATAATTGCGTGTTTGATTCGAGTTTACCCTACTATAATTGATCATACTGAAACACATCAACACAAAACTGTGCATATTTCGAAGCCTCTAAATGTTAATCGCTACGGTAAACATTCTTCCGATGCCGCTAGTTTCATTCGTCGATACCGCCAAACTTTCCGATCGATGCCGCTAAACGACAATCCACTCGAGTAAGCTGAAATCACATTTCATGCTGCTAAATATCTTGCATACAGTTAGAGGGTCTTCGACATGTGACCCGGAAAAAACTAATGGGACATAGGAGTACGGAGTCCGTAACCCATTGGTCTGACCATTTGTTCGTTGGCCCGGCTATCAAGATTCTGACAGCGTATTGATCCGACAGTCAATGCAAAACACGAACATGTGCTAGACAAAACACATTTAATTAGATCACAGAATCTGTAGATATGGAACAAGCAAACTTTAACTGCAGTTATTACTTTTGTTTGAGACTCTCAAAAACTTTATCTACCCACCGAGTTAAATAGTGGGTACACCACGTCGGGGATTGTACATTCTTTGGTAATTTGGGAATAGGTATGCGATACCTAAGAATCGCCTATTACATATGCAATATATTATATGCGATTTCACGTAAGTTAGAATATGACACTACTAGTGTTTGACAAATTAGGTGTCACATGTAAACTGACCAAATGAGAATACATATACCGTAATAATAAATATATACTTGCCGTACGAACCCTTTCGTAGTCAGTAAAAATGGTTATAAAGAAGTAACATGGGTTTGCTGACTTATGTTGGTAATTGCTCATTTGCTGTCTGGTCGTGGGCGAATAGTTTTGCACCAATCAGTTTGCATTTGAGAACGACGACACGTATAATCGGTGCTCATATAAGCCGTATATGTCAAAGATGACTGGCTTTATGTAACAAACTGATCCTCGATTCATCTTACACACACCCACTCTAGACGACTACGCTCATAGCTTCTATTATCAGCGACTTGTGAGAAGAAGTCTCATACTACCGACACAGGCACATACTTCACTGTTTTTGTGTATATTTGATGAGACCAAAACAATAATTTTTGGCCAATTTGTTTACTGAAAGCAACACGTATGGATTTTCACTTTTATTCTGAAATTGTCATTCAATTAATGTATTTTTGTTTTTCTAGGAAACTTACAAAAAACATTAAAATGACACGGAGATTTTAGCTTACAGATGCACGCGGTCACAAAACAAAAATATGTGTTACCGTTTCAGATTGACCTCCGTGCGTCTGTGCCAACCTGTACCCAAGACAAGCCTGGGATGAAAACTTTCAAACTTAACACAAACACACATACATTTTTGAGACATATGCACGTTATTTGTCCCACGATCTGATTCAAGATGGTCGAATGATTTAATGGATTCCGTTCCCTGAAATGAATGGCGGATATTGGGTTTTTAAGGATGCGGTCCCGAAGCCATATCTCTGGCACGACTTGGCCAGTCATGTTCAAATTTTATATATGTAGCGTAATCAACCACAATTAATTATGACATTTGTAAGATATTAAATTCTGAGTTGGGATGTCGAAAGTATATATATGTTTTTTTAAACGTGAGTGCGCCTCAGGTGAATGCGCAACTGACAGTGCCATTGTACGAACCCTTTGTATACATGTAGCTAGGAAGTACCCAATTTGCTATTATTATTCCGCGATATAGTAAAGAACGGAGTTGGATTTCATATTTGCGTGGATTTGTTTAAACATGGTAACTACATACATACTTTACCAATGTCTTATCTCAGGGAAACACATTAACACAGGAAGTTGTGGATTATATTTTACAACCACAGGGACTTCGATGCGCAATTGTGCAATGATCTGCATGGAGTAGCTTACTATTTTGACTGGTGAAAAGATACCTATAAAATTTCAGCATTTTAACTGCAATATTTGTTACGTGGTATTTTGTCACATTTATGGGTAACCTGAAACGATTATATCTTGAATAATCATGTATATCCTATAAATATAGCACTGTCACCGTTTATCATCTTCGCCAGCCAAAGACCATTTATTCGGCCAAAGCCTCAACACTAACCCTTGGCAGATCCCGCCACGATTTACTGTATGTCGCACGCCCTCTAGCGATTATAGGATTCACTCGGACTCATTTGCATTACCCAATCAGAACTCGTGATAGAAACGAACCATACTTGGTAAAATCATGGAGCGAGCTCGGTGGAATATAGAAATCAACGTGTTGCTAGCTTATCGCTGTGGACAAACTTACTGACCATCAAAAGAAAGCGCTTAGTGCTGTATCTGAGGGACATGATGTGTTTGTTGCAACGAAGACCGGATCAGTCGATATGTTATCTGTTTCGACAGTTTTTTCAGTTTAATAAAGCACGGTGTGTACAAGCAATTTTCAACGTTGGAATAAAAAAAATTGGAAACGTGTCAACGAATATAGACCTTCTGTTCTTGACGCCGCCATTGTTTTAATCTGTGATGTCGTTCAAATGTATGATACATCAACGCTGATTGGTGGCGCCAGCTCCTTGGCGCGCCCAATCAAATGACTCAGTTTAACTGCAGTGAAATCCAACTTTTTCTAACACGATCGCGCACGGGTTCGTTGGCCGGTTATGAATGACCGGCTTTAGCGAAACCGTGCGATTTGGACGATGCCGTTTATAAACAGTGGAAGAAAACACTGAGTAACCTGTGGTAAACAAAGTATCATTTAAATTTACCTCTAATAATTCAGTGCCTGGACCTTAAGTAATACATCTTAGAAAGGTATATGTTTATATGCCAAAGTCCAATCAATGTCAACACAAATACCAAATGAACAATTTGAATATTCTAAATTGTTGACAGAAAAATAAATCTATCCTGAAATACAACATAGACATCTTATTAACTTCCAATGAAAATGACTGTACTACACTTTCTATATTCGGACTGTCCCTGAAATTGACATCATAAACGTTTGATTTAAATTAAACGATGGCGACGTTTTCTCTTATACAGTCGGATGTCACAACAACATCAGGGAACAAATATATATATGTTGGCCATATGTGTGATATCCTCACTTGCTTCCTTTCTTCGCTTCATGCCTTGAAAATTTTGAATTTTCAACGTACACTGTCCCGGCCGACTTACTGTCCCTGCAGTTAACCGATATTAAACCGATGAACGGACACTAAACCGATTGTCTTTAGTTGTTTCTGAAAATTTGAAGTACGTTTCAGAGGTTTGCGAAGTAACACTTCAAAACATTATTTTCTAGAGAATGTTTTAAAATTATGAAATCTGTTAAGAACAATAAAACCACGACACCAAGTGTATAAACATCTACCGCACATTTCAAGTGTAAACATATGTTTTACCGCTAAGGAAAGAAGCCTAGATTGCAAATATTAGTATACGGTGTACTCGTTTTATAGTGCCAGGTAACTATCAATATGTAGTAATGGCTCTTTATCGGCAGTACTGAACCGTGACACAATACGCCCCAGTATCTGTCTTGACTAACAATACACTAGCCGATGCGTGGACAACATGTGCAATATAGAACCTATCATAGAAACACGGATACACTGCACAGTGACCTAGCCGGAAAGTATACTGCCGAGGCGTGAAACCATGACGTCATGCAAACCATGACTATCGTGGTAGCAGGCAGATATATGGGTATGGAAGATATCTGTATACCATAAGAATTGGAAAATGGTGTACTTCCGGTCAATGGGCGCCGCCATTTTGTTTGTTGTTTCACAAATTGTGAGAAGCGAACACAGGTCATTCATGACAAAACTTCGTCAGTATGTTGTTTAATGATAAGGCCGTCGTTTTCTGACAACGTTCAGAAAATATTTTTACTTTGAATATTGTTTCGGATCATTTTTATCAGCAGCTGTGGCGCCATCTTGAATTCCACTCAACTCACGAATGAACTATTTACTCGACTTCCATAGTTCACGCGCTTCGACGTTTTATTGTTACGTAAGTTCTATTTTTAGTAAACCAATAAACTACTCGACTGCACTCACTCGCCATGACATAGCCTGCTACAAATTATAGTGGTAGTGAGGATGATTTTATGCACGTTAATCGCAAAAATAATAATTACACAAGTGGCTAATTTGAAATACAGAATACCCAGAAATAGTTGTTTTCGAAAATCGGAAAAAAACAGTTTGAATTTATGGAGCGATTATAGAGATAAATACAAATACATTTTCTCGAAGACGACACGATTTCTTTCAAACAAACTCGAAAAATCAAATTTGCAAGTCAATGTACTACGGGTGTCACTGATTTTGGTTGTTAATATGAACATATGTGTTAAAATGGCATCCGTTGATGGCGGAACGTGTTAAAGTTAAGACAAATAAAACGTTCATCGATTTCATTAAATATTATTTTCATTCTTTGAAAGTCACCACCCAGTTGATTATAAACGTCTGCTTACACTCAAATGAATGGCAACAAAAATGAAAAACATCAAAACGTATTGATTCACAGATTATATGTTTTTACTGTCATCCCATTGAGATTTACTTAAATCAAACGCTATCTAACTACCCGAATAAAGCATTATAAATAACAATTAATTGAAGTGACTCAAAAATGTGTAGAGATTATCTCCGCCGGATTGCTATTCAAAAAAGTTAGTAAAAACAATCGTCTGACGCGGTGCTATGAATGATCTCAGAGTTTACGTTTAAATACTATTGGTGGATATCCATTGTTGCTATGGGCAGGCGTTGGCTTCAATTAAAATACACATACAATGATGTGATATCATTTGTGTTTTATTGTTTTGCAATAACTTTCGTGGTGTTGGTTCGGGAAACTGACCTACATAAACGGGAAACACAAGCAAAAACAGATACATGCTAGAACCAATATGCAATTGTATTTGGCAACCATAGTCTTCAGTATTCAGTATATACTATTATTTGTAATAATGATACACACGCAATGCCTTATTAATGAAAAGATAAATATTCACAAATACAAATGCATGGCATGACTCACTTTAAATAACCTAATGTATTTTAAAATGCATCACTTGAAATATGTTACATGACATTTGCTTATTCAACTCTGTAATATAACAGTATCGTAGTTTTTCTTCTTCAAAAGATGGACAATGGTTTGGTCTTTTCAGTTAAGCTCCTAAGAAGATTTTGAAAATATGATACGTGTTGTTTGTTTAGAGAGGGTTGAGGATAAATGGCACGTTTTTCTTCTCCATTTTCTGAAAAAGAGAAGACAAAGTTACAGTCAATTTAAAACAAAACAAAACAAGTATAATGTACACAGTATAATAAACATCCGGGAATTTGTTGGTTTTATAAATATATATGTTGCCAATGGGATACCAAGCAAAGATAAAATCTTGGCACACCCACCTATAAATTTGACTGTATGCTTATTGTGTTCATGCCCATCTATCGCAGCACCTGTATAGTTGTTTAAAATCCGGTAAGCCACCCTTTTGCCAAATCTACCAATTCTGAAAGAGGGACTCGCTGCTGCTGGGGATTTCCGGAGTCTTGCTAAGTGACAGTCACTGCACAGAATACAAGCTGTTTCACATCCATCCATCGCAGCTGTGGCATTAATGAGAAGACTGCACACGATAATAAAGGTTGTCAATGAAAGACGTGAATAGCCGCCTCGATGGCGCCGACATCTCATTTTCTCTCGAACAACTTTCTATCAAATAAAGAAGTTGTGACATATTTTAGAGACATTCATACAAAAGACCGTGATGGTCATGTGAATACTACCTATAATATGCACTAGGTTTGCGTTTTCACAAGTGTTTGCTAATTAGATAATTTCAGTTCAGAGTTAATACTAACATGTATTTGGTAATTAATATCTTTGACTTTCCCATGATTTCCCATAGCGTGTTTCACTTTTATTAAAGTTGTATTCTCCATATCATCAAAGTTAGTGTTTCTTAATATAATTTATCATTGTTCAGAATATTGTCGAATAGCATTATTATTAACGGCGCGAATTCTCAATATAAATGTATTACGGCTGACAATGCAACAATCGCAAACCGAACTGTATAATCCACGCAGAAAAATACACTTTTCGGGAAGACTCCCTTGAGAGATATTATTAGAGAACAAGCATTTCGTGAACAAATCCTATCATACATTTTGAGAAGAAAAAGATATCCTGCTGCGAGCTATTACATTCTATGCGCTGAACCTTTGGCGCTGCTTAATTTTTCAAATATATCCGCCACATCTATGAAAGATGAGCGGTACTAAATATCAAACTATCTTCTGACGACGATGCTAAATCAATAGCACTCGTATGCTGTATATGAATAATTTATCAAACGAAAGAAGTCTCAAATTCACAAGGCACGGGGGGGGGGCAATGAAACCTTATGCTTCTTTCACGAACAAACTCAAAACTGAGAAACTGTAGCATTCGGTAGAGTCGGTATGATCGTCTCAAGTCAATCGAACATAATAACAAACCATACAATTAGAGTATGCAGAGTTATATATTATACGAGTTTCATCCTAATTATTGCCACAGATGAAGTATATAACATAGCATAATATAGTTGTCAGTTCAAAATCTTCGGTACTTTTATTACACATGATTGTACTAATGGTAATACATTTCATTCAAATACGCAATGATATCCTGGTAATGCACACTATTGCTTTGTAGATTTAAAATAAATATTGCAATTTTCTAAACTGTACATCATACATAAAAACTTCTTATTCATATTTACAAGTTACGTACAAATTGTACAAGACTGATATACTTACTGTGAGATCTGTCCCGTCTTTGTGTGCATCCATCGCTGAACGTCCGACAGTTTGGACACTTCCAAGATTTGTCTAGGTAATATACTAACTGAAGTCATCTCATACAACAAATTCATTTCCCAAGGTGAAATGCTGCAAGACTTTCAATTCATAAATAAATTGTGTCCCGAAATGTACGAGTCCATTGTTGAAAAGATTCTATGAATATTATATTTATTTTAGAAAATCAATTATCTTCAAAAGTACATGTAATTGTTTCCAACTAAATCAGGAAACTCAAAAGTTATTGCTTTCTCAGCAAAGTAAAATAAATATTAACGCATCTTACTAGCCTCAAGAGGCACATCATTTTGGAAATTGATGTGAAAGAAATACAGTACAGTATTGATAGAAAGCTGTTGTAATCGGAAATGACGATTGTTGTTCAAAAGAAATAGATTATGTTCAATCATACACGTGGTCATTTTGAATAGTATAGTTCCATTGAAATAATTTACTAATTTAAACCAATTAGACCGTATTGTCTTTATGCTTGTTTTCTCATCATTACAATAACACAACACCTACGATTTGCAGACTCTATTTTGATTATTTGAATTACTAAATTTCACATATGGTTAATAGATTTATGTTAGTGTACAGTTAATTGGGAATTTTACAATAACTGAAATGTTAGAACTGATAATTTAACTGTATTAGCTTTTCTATGCAGTATTATCATATTGCCGCCAGTGTATTGATTAATTTGAAATTCAAAATCAATGTAAGTTTGTCTGTTAATGTCGGACTTACTCGTATAGTATATATTATATAATGTAATAGATTAGTGTATACCTCCACGTTCTCTCATTGATTTCATTAAATATTGTAATTTGTTGTTTGGTCACTAATGTTCTATTTCTTATATCTATAAATAATGTTTCACAATAATTATCAGTGTGTATACCGACTGTTGTTATTCTCACTATAACAATTAATTGTATTTAAAGTATGCATTTATGTATGCATTTATCTATATATAACTAGAAATATTCTTTAATTCAAGAAATGCAAATTATTCATACATCTCTACATGCCACAGACATACGAACAAGTCATTCTATATATGTATTTCCAATTTAGATGAGTTAATCATCTAAGTCTTATCAGTCAATGACTCTCGTGGGACACTTTGCCCAACAATATAGGTCATCTCGAAAATGTATCGACCAGACATAATCATTATTTAATGACAGAATAAATAGCGTTGACCTTGTTATACAATCGTTATGTGTTTCGTGGACCTCGTAAACGTACTTCACATATAACGAGGATTTTCTTCATTCCAATATATATATATATATAGGATATAGGATGTCGAATATAAAACCGCACAGCAGTTTTTGTTAGGCGCATTATCATCGACGTACACTGACAATGCTTACAACATAAGTAACAGTTCCAATTTCACTTTGTGCCATACACTAGACAAATGTTGAAATGTTCTTTTGATTGTCATTAATCAAATCTACAAATAAGTTGTTGCATACTTTTATATCAGTGTAACATACGATTTGTTTACTCACGTGGTATGTTTGAAATAGTAGTTTGAATAATACTTGCACACTGACTGACAGGAATGCTTAGCATTAAAGTTGATCAAGCAAAATAAACGCAAATTGAAAGTGTACAGATATTACCTTTGAAATAGTGGTTAAGATTTGTCATGAATGTGTCTGATTCACTTCAGATAAGCATATTGTAATCGAGCAAATACTCGGCTTACAAGTTCTCTTTTAACAACGCTTGTTCAAATCAAAACAATATTTGATCGAAATTAATCACTTCATTTTGAGAATGAATAATAATATCAAATTTTTTACTCGTCTGTAGACGTTGGACGGATACACTGAACAGGAATTGAGGTGTTTATAAAGATATCAGCAACAACACCACAAACGGTTTGATAGAACATTAATTGTAATATGTAATTGTAGTTCTTGGAAATTATTGAATATATTTAGACGTTTCAGATACTGTAATCTTTATCAATGGACAATCCATTGATAAAGGCGACATGGCCTTAAAGTGTTGATTATATTGAATATTGAATTATATAGAACTACAAATTTCCATATATAATATTTATCACTTCTAGCATATCTCCCATATTCATTAATGAATTGGCGTTACCAACACATCCCATTTGAATAATAAATGAAGCCACACTGACGCAGAAGTATTGGTAAATTATTCGTAAAATCGAGTCGCACTTCGTTAAATATTCAACTGAAATGACATCAAACCCCTTGACCTAGCATTATTAAACATGAATATCAACGTGCCGACTATTTGTTAAAAGCTACATGAAAACAAAATATGACAACTGTTGTCTAAGAATCGTCTGGAAATGTACACCTCAGAAATGAATCTCATAATTTAAGATACCTATTTGTACACAGCCTATACACTATGACAGGCATAGTTTGCATAGGTAGTTGCATTCATTCGATTGACACCAAGTATTATAATAAAGGCACCATTTTTCAATGTATACACTGATCAACTGAGTGTGATTCCAGTATTGAACTAGTCAATATCGCACCCGTTGTGCTTGCGTTTGCAATACTGATTGAGAATAACACAGAAAGCTTGAACAAAAGTTTGTCTAAAACTTAAGTGTATATGTAGTATGTATAGTGTATATATAGTGTACACTGTTGCAAATTAATGAAGCTGTCAGCATTGGAAACTGAATAATATATGTTATCGGTTCAGACGAATATGATATTATTTGACATATGTTACGCCTCGTTAATCTCACTTGGGGAGCAATTATAATTATTGTTTTAATTCTTAATGCTAATATAAATATCTTTACAATAAATTATATTTGATATTATTAGTTCGATGTTTGGCTATATATATGCTCCGAGCATACGTGGCAACTGATAATGAGGCGCTCACCTCTTAATGCACAAACAAGACAATCTTTCAACTGACCACGAGCAAGTGGACGAGTGTGAGAAGTGTTCAGCCAAGACGTTCTAGTATTGTGGAATACACTAAGTTGTGGGGAAACTTCATCGCGCGATTTGAATAGCCAAATTACTAGATCAGAACATGTCTCAGACTATCGAAATAGCGAAAATCAAGAACTTGTAAAAAGTACTGTGTAATTTGGAATGTGTATGTTTGTGTAATATTTTGAGTTACGCATATTTCTAGATTATCCAGGAAATGTGTTCACCGAAGACGTTGACATATAAAGTATATATATACAAGACGTCGTTTCGCTCAATCACTTCATTTTTATGCGTTGGTTATTTGGGGTGAACCATAGCGAGCTCAGGATTATTATTGTCAGTACTCCTAATGATTTATCACTTACAGAAAAAAGGGTGTTTTCTCTGGATGTAGAGTTTTCTGTACAATTGATGTATCAAAACATAGACATCAAAGTATATAACATATAGTTTGGATTGAATACCGCATAATATTAAAACAATAGCAACACATGGATACTGCAGTTGTGATGAGAAATGTTCACTATAAGTGAACGTGTACTATTCTCAGATCGACACATATCACGCATAACTACGAGAGCAATGTTGCTCGAGTTAAATAGCAAGCTTGGCCAAAATGACCAAAATATTTACTAAAACAGTTATAGTAGGTATTGTCACGTCTGACTACTTGAAAGACCAGAATTGAATTATACTAGACCCTAACACGCAACTCAGTTTCATTCATGTCTAGTCGATTTAAGCGACTCCAATAAAGTTTCAGTCAGATCGTTGGCTGTGGGTTTATCGATCACTGCATAGCCACAAATTGGATATATCTGACAATGGATATTACAGCAATGATTTTAGGTCACATTTCTGGAAATAAATTGTCAATGTTTGACAATTTCGTAGCAAAATTGATTCACAAAAATCTGAATCCATATTGAACAAGAACCCATATCTGTAGTTCATGAGAACCAACAGATCAATAGGATTATTCATAAAGAGAAAGACCATTCGATAAGTGCGTTTTTATTGCTCATTGCTTGAGTAATCAAGGCACATTCTCCTTCAGTTAATAAGTTACTTTTTGCAAGGAAGAGAATGTCTTCGCATCAGTTGGCATAGAAGAAACAAATCATAACGAAGAGTACTTTGTATAATCTGAACAAAAGCAAACGCATTCAGAAAAAGCGCAACGACTACAGTGATGGAAGCATTTCACTGTGCCCGCTTGTCTGTATTGTTTAGCGAAGTGTTCATTTTCACTCGCAGAGCACACAAGAAAAGGAAATGAAATATCTATAAAGTTTGACGACCACGTAAATATTTTACCGCTTTTACAGTCATTTATCTTTCCACGTGGATTCCCTTGGTCACACTAGTCTTTTCCTCATCATTGAAATGATTTAAACATTTTGTGCTCGACTATCCCCTATAGTATTTATATTTGCCGACAACTAGCGGGTTTGTGGTAATAGAGTTCATTTACATCCCTGAAAACCATTCATTAGTACAGAATGAAAACGTATTTGAATACTACCTTGGGGACGTGAGTCAATTGGCGCGTACTGTTGAATTAAGTGATATTATAATATATATTGAGGACACTAAGTTGAATGAAAGTTGATCAAGTCCAATTAAATGTTTTAGCTTACCCGTACTTCTTTCTTTTGTTTCTTCAAACCAGTGTGACTTGAGCTTCTTCGTTTGCAAATTGGAATAGACACACCACGACAGTTGTGAGAGATACAGCCCAAACGTTCATAATAATAACTTTCTTTCACTATTAAATATTAAACTTGCATTAAAGTGTTGAAATCAACATCCCCCGAGTATCGAATAACGGAGGGAACCAATCTTAGAATAGGGGTGTGCAGCAATATGCGTGAGCTTATGAAATGCGGAGCACAATGTATCATCTTTTTTAGATTTGTTGCTTTTCTTGAACTGAATTGTCAATGGGGTGTCTAGGTTCTAGTATTCGTGAATGGTTCATAATCTAGCGACGAAATTCAAAGCCAAAAATAAGTTATAAATTTATATTAATAATTATACAAAAGCAACAATCGTATTGTAGAAATTGTATCATTGATTATATATCTAAAATTATTTTATTTTTATATAATTCTTATGTATCGAACCTATTCAGACAATGCTCATCCTCAGGGGTAAGTAATAATTTAGTGTTTGTAGGCGTACTGTGTTTGTTGCACGATTTTACAATGAAATGAAATACGTTTTGTTAGACGTAGGCACAGATTGGTGTCTAGTGATGCCTTCGGGGAAACACATGTCGTAGGTTTATACGTCATCTGTGGAGACATCATTGGTTTTTATGACAATGTGCCATGCGCAAATCGACTGAATACAATGCATAAATAATACGATGATAATGACAATACATGTATGGCTGGGACATTCAAAAGAATATTGTAATATTGGAAAAGTATAATATTCGTGCACTTGTGACCACACTGTATATGTGGCTGTGTATAAGTCTTAACTGTACGTATTTGATGATTGTCTATAAGGGGTGTAGTTTATCCCCAATAAGAAATTTATTTTCTTATATCTATACTAGAGCCGTCCAAGAGCTTTCATATTTATTCTTGGATCACGTTTTTATGTTTAATCGGCAATATGAGAGTTAGGTATACATTTTTTTGTATTTTGATAGATAGTATTTTCTTTCTTTTCTGACTTTGAATATATATACATATATATATATATGCAGGGAATTATCGGATCAGTATGCACTAGTCGTCTGGCACGACTGAATCATCGCTGTACGTTTTATCATTTAGGAAAAAAAGGAGTTGTCGATCTATACATTTGATGTGTACATATTACGTATTTATTTCTCACTTTTACTCACTTTGTATTTATGGAATATGACGAGGGTAAATACAGTTCAGGTTATTTGTATTCCTCAAAGCAATCATCATTTTGGAGGTTGGTTGAAAAAACAAACGTGTGATCAAACGTTCATGATTGTGTATATTCACGTTCCTGTGAGTCACAATAATCATCTGTGTGGAAAAACACAATATCAGAATATAAAGTAACACAGTGCATAGTCTGTATCGGGTACATTGTGAATGAAAAGTCGTACAGGAGAGATGCAAATTCGTTTGTTTGCACAGTATATCACGGGTTAGTATTTAAATTTTGTAAGTTAATGTAAATATGGTCACCAAGATTGTTGTTCGTTGTCTTGATAGGTTTAAGGGTAGGGTCGAGACTGAACGATATTTTGTTTGCAAAAAGTAATCTGTTCGAATAATGTGTGAATTATTTCAACATTTATGAACCCGCCCATCGTTCTTTCAGTCAGTGTTTCTTTTCTTCTCTAAATTGAATAATTTCATGAGCAACTAAATAAGTAAGTCATTTAACAAAACTATATATTTAACATATTATTTTGTTTTTATTTTAACAATAAAAACGTTACAGCCAGCACAGCAGGCTATATATAAATTTGAAATTCTTGATATCATGAGAATTATTATCACTGTGGGAGAACAAGACCTCATTTTACTTTATTATGTTACGTCTTGAGAAGTATCCTTTCTACTGTCATCTGTAACACCTTTACATGTAATTAAAATCAAACAGTACATAAAACACTATAAAAGAATTTTTTTTTTATTTAAACGTTTTATAGTTTGTGCGGTAGGTTCGAATTCCAAACATAATGATCTTTAACGCTGTACATAGGACGATGAAGTTGTACTGCAAATCTTAATATTTTTAAATAGTTAGGAGAAAGTTCTACTTCCAGTTCTGAAAAAAAAAACTATCTGCTAATTGTATTCAATTAAATTAATTTGAAGGCGTTATTGTGTCGGTTTGTCATTATGTGACATGCGATATAAATATATTTAATTTATTATTTTAGAGATTTAAATTGGCATATTAATGACTAACTCATTCAGTGTATTTATATATTCCTAGGTTCTGTTGTCTTAAGGGTACATGAATAGTAAACCGTACTAGGGTGGTCCGGGTATGCTCCCCGGGAACATTTGGAAATCTAGACCCCCTGAAACGATATTTCCTGCATTTTGAGGGGCAGATCTTGCTGATACAAAGAGTTTTAGCTTGATTTTTTGGGGGCGACCCCCCAACATTTTCCCTGGATGGAAATATAATCATCATCTAGTACCACATGCGTATAAACTGTTATTCGTATCAGCTGAAATCCGATATATAGTTTCGTAATGCTATAATTTGAAAGTAATTCTACGGAAAGTTTTTTTACAGTGTTTTCTAGCAACATGGAATTATTATGACCATGTATATTTCACTTCACCAGCAGAAAATGCAATAATAGTCAAAATAGCACAATTTAACCCTAAATTACGTAAATTTTGAAAATTACTATATAACTACATATTACTATCTCTGTTATTGGAACAACTCAGGGGATAATATTATCTCCCTTGTTCTTAGGACCACCCAGGAATAATAATATCTCTTTTGTTGTTTGGATCACTCAGTGATAATATTATTTCCCTTGTTGTTGTGACCATTCAGATATAATATTATCTCCCTTGTTGTTGGGATCACTCAGTGATAATATTATTTCCCTTGTTGTTGTGACCATTCAGATATAATATTATCTCCCTTGTTGTTGGGATCACTCAGTGATAATATTATTTCCCTTGTTGTTGTGACCATTCAGATATAATATTATCTCCCTTGTTGTTGGGATCACTCAGTGATAATATTATTTCCCTTGTTGTTGTGACCATTCAGATATAATATTATCTCCCTTGTTGTTGGGATCACTCAGTGATAATATTATTTCCCTTGTTGTTGTGACCATTCAGATATAATATTATCTCCCTTGTTGTTGGGATCACTCAGTGATAATATTATTTCCCTTGTTGTTGTGACCATTCAGATATAATATTATCTCCCTTGTTGTTGGGATCACTCAGTGATAATATTATTTCCCTTGTTGTTGTGACCATTCAGATATAATATTATCTCCCTTGTTGTTGGGATCACTCAGTGATAATATTATTTCCCTTGTTGTTGTGACCATTCAGATATAATATTATCTCCCTTGTTGTTGGGATCACTCAGTGATAATATTATCTCCCTTGCTGGGCCAATCAGAAATAATATTATCTCCCTTGTTGTTGGGATCACTCAGTGATAATATTATTTCCCTTGTTGTTGTGACCATTCAGATATAATATTATCTCCCTTGTTGTTGGGATCACTCAGTGATAATATTATCTCCCTTGCTGGGCCAATCAGAAATAATATTATCTCCCTTGTTGTTGGGATCACTCAGTGATAATATTATTTCCCTTGTTGTTGTGACCATTCAGATATAATATTATCTCCCTTGTTGTTGGGATCACTCAGTGATAATATTATCTCCCTTGCTGGGCCAATCAGAAATAATATTATCTCCCTTGTTGTTGGGATCACTCAGTGATAATATTATTTCCCTTGTTGTTGTGACCATTCAGATATAATATTATCTCCCTTGTTCTTAGGACCACCCAGGAATAATAATATCTCTTTTGTTGTTTGGATCACTCAGGGATAATATTATCTCCCTTTTTGTTGGGACCACACATGGATAATATTATCTCCTTGTTGTTTGGGCCACCCAGGGATATTATTACCTCCCTTTCGTTTGGATCACTCAGGGATAATATTATCTCCCTTGTTGTTTGAGCCACTCAGGGATAATATTATCTTCCATTTGTTTGAGCCACTCAGGGATAATATTATCTTCCTTGTTGTTTGGGCCACTTAGAGATAATATTACCTCCCTTTCGTTTGGATCACTCAGGGATAATATTATCTCCCTTGTTGTTTGAGCCACTCAGGGATAATATTATCTTCCATTTGTTTGAGCCACTCAGGGATAATATTATCTTCCTTGTTGTTTGGGCCACTTAGAGATAATATTACCTCCCTTTCGTTTGGATCACTCAGGGATAATATTATCTCCCTTGTTGTTTGGGTCACTCGGGGATAATATTATCTCCCTTTTTGTTGAAACCACATAGGGATAATATTATCTCCTTCGTTCTTGGGACAATTCGGGGGTAATATTATCTTCATTGTTTCTAGGACCACTCGGGATTATATTATCTCCTTCGTTTTTTTGACAACTAAGAGATAATAGTATCGCCATTGTTGTTGGGACCACTCGGGTACAATATTATCTCATTTGTTGTTTAGACCACTCACCAGTCCTTCCCTTAGTGACCAATACCTATGGAAAATGAGATAATATAATATTATCTCACTAGTTGTCGACAATACGGTATTTACCAGTTCAGGGTAGTTCTCACCCGCGATGACAATATACTGTTATATAATATTACTCCCAAAGTGAGGAGCGATCCGTGGAGTAATAGCATTTCTATAGAATTATGTATTACAAGTGGGTTACGCAACAATCCGTTTTAAAGAAAAAACTTAGAAGTACTGGCGGCTTAGAATAACAATTATATGTCTATTATTGATTATGAAAAACCCATTGATATCATAAACTTTGCGGTAAAATGAATACAAAATGAAAATTGCAATAATTCATGCTCTCAAAAAAAGAATGTGAAGCTGAATTGAAATTTAAAGCGTCTCATTTCTGGTTACTGATATTGAAATACTAAAGGGCCCATTTTTCGGACAAATCAAATTTAATACTTTCGCCCCTAATTTAAATTTTGTCGCCAGAGTGCAACGTGTACGAGTCTGTATATCAAAACTTTCTTTCAATCTTTCTCTCTATCATAAATAGTCGTCAGCGTTCCTCTCGTATTTTCATTCTTTTTGCAGTATGAACATCGTGTTGCTTCCTACAAACATTAACGTCAGGCAAGTTGCCAGGAAATAAATATAGAAACAAGTCTTTGTAAGTACCATATTCACAGTGTATGACAAATACCTCTTAAAATTCAAGATTTTCAAAAAATTATTTGACTTTTGGCTCACGGCGAAGATGAAATAGAACGTAAACCAAAGTATGAATTCATACACACACACACAAACATACAGAAACGCAACTATAATAAGAGTCCATTCTGGCCAAGTATAAATTTGTGGGAAGAACCATGTCTTGATGAAACAAGATGAACTCATTCGAAAATCCACGGAACTGCTCGGCGATGTTCGGTTATAAGCAGAACTATATTACAAAAGCAAAACACTTTGACACGCAAATGTTCAGGTTTGGTGATTTGTTGCAGCCATCTTTGACTTTGAGCTTACATATCATTGTGACGCATTCGGTGTTTGCTTTACCCAGAAGGCCACTGTACGTTGTCTGGTAATTGACTTTTGTGTCTGAAACGTGTATGAAATGTGTGAGTACAGACAAATATAAACACGCAACAGGCGCTGCCCAACTATCCATCCCAAAACGGCTATACATAATGTGAGATAAATGTACGTCATAGATAACGACATACGTATATATTCATGGTATTCTGACATATCGAGAATAAAATAATACGACGATGTTATGCGAAACCTGTTTCGCGTAGAACGAGTTCTAGCATTAACAAGTCAATCTAACACCCATATTTGGCAGAAAAGTGTGCTTCTAATAAGCATTATACGTCTACATTATCCTGTGGTGTTCAGTGTTTTTTTGCAAAGGTGGCAATAGTTTCACATTTACAAGGTTAAGCACAAGCATATCCGGCTTACGTTCTCGTAACAGTTTCCGTTTTAAAAAAAACTACCTGGTGCTTCTCGACATTTTTTTTATTGCCGGTCTTTATATATAATATATGGTGAAATGAAATACTGGCCAATTTTCAAGTCAGATAATGAGTATTCGTGAATTTAATATTTACGACATTATAAGGCAGATGTTTTATAGATATTAATATCTGTTAAAAAATGCAAAATCTATTTGTTAGTAACTTATAAAAAGCATTCTCCAATTGTTCATTTTTCGTACACTGTGAGATCCCATATGTACACTGTAGAATGGATCTCAATGCAATTAATTTGTTTACAAAATGTTTTGTTTTGTTTTTAGTGTTTCATGGCTATTTTGCTTTACGTGCTTCATAGTGTTGAAGTTATCTGCGTGAAAAAATTAAGTGTCCTAACATCAACACTGGTAACTTTTTACTCAATTAGTTTATCGTAACACAATCATAATATAATAATATTCAAAGATGGCGTACTTTTAGACGTTAATAGTATGTGCCATTTCATTAAAAAAAACAATTGAAATATTAAACTGAGAGCGAAAAAGTTAACGTGTGTGACAATTAATCTTAATGCGTGGTTTAACAGCTTGGATAGCCATGTTGACGCTATATGCAAATGAGTTGATTCATGGAAATATCTCATTCAAGACACAACTAAATAACTCATCCACATCTTGAATGCATTATGCGAACAGTCAACTATATGACGTCGTTAATACAAATCAAATGTTTTTGAAAGCTGTGCTTTTACCGTAACTATGGAACAGTTTACCATGTTTGAAGACAGTGCACTCTCTAAGAAAATAATTAAAAACTGACACATAACCTCATTCTTACTGCTAACCACTGTTTCGTGAAGCGGCTATGAGCCTTTTTTGTTGATGGCGCTAACAATTCCTAACTATTATATTTATCATAATTTATTAGAAAAACCGAGTTCTATAGCAAAAGATTAATAACTTCCTAACTGAGAGTGCTCGTCGATGCTAACCAGTGATTGTTGTGGGATGTGCTCTTACCCGATGTTGGCAATGTTGGCAATTACATTTTCCGATTTAAGAACTCGAAGATGAACTCGAACCAACTAATGATAAATAATTTCTCGTATATTTGAATTATTCGCGTATAATAGTTAAGGGGATAAACTATATAATATTGAAGTTTATTTTTTAATTACAATCGCTTAAATCGAACTTAACTAATATTAAACAACTTGTGCCAGTTTTTGTTAGGGATTTGTCTACAATATTATTAGACTCATTTTCGTATTTCATTTATATTGAGTGTAATATTATGCACTAATTAACGAGAAGAATTTGATTTTAAATTTTATTAGGCTAATGTATATTAATTGCGGATATTAGTTAGTTGTATGAATCAACGCATATATATACGATATTTAAAACATTGTATTCCGATAGATGCCGACTGACTGCCAAACGAACTATCGGGATATTAGTTAGTTGTATGAATCAACGCACATATATACGATATTTAAAACATTGTATTCCGATAGATGCCGACTGACTGCCAAACGAACTATCGGGACGCAATGAAAAATAATAATGACAAAACGATATGGGATTTGTTTGATATAAGTGTCGTCGAACCCGCACTAATGTGTTCCAGGTCACGTTGTGTTCAGTGTTCTCCTTGGCCGCGTGGGTAATCTTCTTCGAGTGCATTTGTCATATGTAGCAAGATATTTATATTATGACGTCATGTAATGTAGTATTGTATTGTTGTATAATTCGACCCCACTAACGATCATTTATTGAGACAATAATGGATTTATAATGATAGCGTACTGTAGTGGATTATTCACGCCATGGCTAAATGAGTTGTAATGCAATGTAAATGCCTCAGACAATGTCAAGGTCATACCTATTTACGAGAAATAACTGGCGTGCTCAATAAAAATGTATATTACATGGTATATTGCCCGCCAAGTGGATAGTACATAGTATATCACATGGATGACGTCACTGAAACTACTGCGCAAAGATACTGCGCTATTGCTTTTGGGGCTGCTTTCAATAATTTTTAGAGAACTTTAGCCATCCAAAATAGACAGCGAACGTACCAGGATGGATATTAATTAAGGTACTCCGTTTTGAAGTTTAGGGTATCCTTTATATGAAGCAAAATTCTACGGGAAGCCGCCACTGAAACGTCACGGGGGGGGGGGGGTATCGGCTAGTATCGAGTGTAAGAAATAGACAAGGGATGAAGGTTTCAGCCAGCTCACTAAATGAAAAATAAAATCTACAAACAAATTACCAGCTTAAAGCATATTTGTTGCTCTTTCACTTCAAAAGAAAGTGTTGTTGTTTTGTGGGAGTGTGGGTGTGAGTGATGTATATGATGTGTATTGTGTATACGATGTCTGCATGATGTGATAATATAAATAACACATGGTCATTCGGGCAATATCACGATTCCGGCTGCTGGTCATGACCGTCCTTTGGAGAGTTTTTGCCCTGACAGGAGAGTTTTCAATTGGCCGATTTAATACCACTGGAACGTTTCCAACTGACGTTCTTGCGTACTAATTGGATGGTTGAATTATACTGCCATTGAAAGTTGTCAAAAGATCTTTTTATTTTTAATACTATTATAATAATAACATTTATAAGATTTACTTAGTATACATCAAATTTACATTCTACTTGACATTTCATGCGCGTACATCATATTGCCACATCAATTTTTAAATCTCTTATATGTTGCTCTTGTGAGTCTAAGTCCACAAAAATGACATTACAATACAATATCAATATGTAAAATTAAACACTAGATAAAATCATTGTCATGCATATCAATATATGTAGGTCTACTTAAGCTGCACCAGCATAAATGCAAATCTCTCAATTTTAAGATCACACACCATTTTATTATTGTTTTTTTTCTCACACTTTCGAAAAACGTTTGTGTCATATAAATAAATATAAAAATGTCTTAGCTCAAGTTTTTATATTCGTTTTCATTAACAGTTCTATGCCCTTCTTAGCTTTACACGACACGTTTATTATTCTACATGAATCAATAGCTCATGGCAGCCGACATTACTTCCCAATGGCCAAACTCGTTCATGTCTTCATATGTGGGTTTACTCACAGTGCTGTTGAGAAATCTATATTCAGCTTTTGATGTTATGGCAATGATAATATATATAAGGATAACTTAATTGACAGCTACTATCTTTCATGTTAACATGAGGTTATTACGACGATACCTTAAAGTATGCACGAAGACAGTACAGCGGGAGTATTGACCGACGCGTAGCGGAGGTCAATTTGCTGCGTACTGTCCGAGTGCATACTTATTATTATACATATTTTCCTACCAAGGATACATCATGGGAATACCGAAATCCAAAATGGATTATTATTTTATTATTAGAGGACGCATATGCGCATGATCGTTCCATATTTGGAATTCGCATTTCCTTATATGGTCAATGCTCAATCTTAACTTTAAGACTTACATCATTATTTGTTTTTATTTGCATGATGCGATGCTTTAATATTGCATTTAAATGAAGACGTGAATGGCATCAATGGCTAACATTTTTCTTTTCTTTTATTATTCAATCCTTTTTTGAATGCTTCAACATTTTTCCTTTTCTCATTTCTGTTGTTTTAAAATGTATATCTTTACCACTGTTGCGTTTGAGCATCTGCCTATTCAGCAATATCATACACAGAAAGCTGGCTCATTTTTTGAGAGCGAACATAGTTGTAGTTACTGCTCAAGACAACACACTGAAAACAAATATTGCAGGATTATATGTAAGTACACACTACAGCACTACGTACAAAAGCCTCTTAAAACCCCACAGCTTATAAAAGTGAAAGTGATACACCAGGCATTTGATTTTTTGTATTAACTGAACATTTAGTGGTGCTTTTGCGCTACGGTTTTTTTCAAGCACGGTATATGACAGTTACATTTATGGGAACTGTTGGCATATGGCATATTTAATTTCACAATTCTATAAATAGTGTAATTGTTTAAGATTATTCAGAATTGTATATATAATGTATATATGTTTAATGCTATTGAAATTGTTGCTGTCGATTTGTCAGTGATATTAAGGTATGTGAACTTATTTCATTATATACCTCAAATAGCTCATAAATACACAAATAACTGAAATGTATGGTATTTGTGTATTATAAATGGGATTGGTTGCACACATAGTAATAATATATAAAGACAATTAACATTAAAATCGAGTTGTAATATTTTACCAACTGTAGCTCATATGTGGTGTGCATGTTTTGATGGAACGTTAATTTATTTGATAACACATAGTATAAGTAGAACGAATTCTCTGCTGATATATATATTATTATGTTCATTTCAACTGTGATATTTACCTATACAAGTAGCAAGCGTTCTTTATTTCTGCCTCCGGCTATATTTGTTTATCCTGAAATTTCATGTTTTCAGCCTATTGGGTTTTAAGCCGCTTGTGTGTGTTTTGAATTGGTGTTGAAGTATGTACTTACTGTTAATCCGGCGTTATTTTTCCCATGGGTCGTCAATAACTACAGCTAGGCTCAATTCCTACAGCTTGGTAAGTTACACTAAATAATTTCCGGTGTTTCAGCAGTATGAAAAGTAAATCCGGATGTTCAAAATGAGCAGCCTGCGACATTTTGTTCTGGTTGCTTATTTACTGAAACAGTAGTTGGACGCGCTTATCAGAGGTACAGCTTCTATAGTCTGTCGTCATGCACCAAGCGACAAATATTGTGACTGTTTGCATTTAAAGTAGTCAATAATTTTTGTTGTAGTGCTTGTGCTGACGCATAGTGCATTTGTGCCACAGAATTCATATTCATGTTTGGGATTACATTGCCTGTTAACGCTATAGTGGCGTCAACCAGGCTCGGACGAAGACAAGCAATTGCGGACCTTAAAAATAACCAAGGTTCCCCCAAAGTCGCACTCGTTAGTGAATGAATCTCGGCCAGTAGAATTGGCCTTCCCATTGAGTCTGTGGCACACTCAACCAGGGTCGACTTTTTCGATGTTCAGCCTAAGGCAGGATTTGAACTTGGGTATACCGATCATGAGTCATAACAACTATGCTACCAGTGACCGGTTATTATTATCCGCTATATTGGCTCTGACTTTCATTTAGGCTAATGTCTAGACATTATTTTACTACTTTAACTAAAGAATTATACAACCATCGTCACTATTCAATTTGTCGAACTGCACTGATTGTTGCTTTATCATTATGAGAACTGATGGCATTATGATAGCGTCTTTTCATAAAACATAACCAGCGGTAGTCGACATTGCAACTACGCAGTAGTACAGCAAAATACTTACGTTTGTCCCTTGTTTTATTTATACTTGACACATATGTTCATTGCACTAATAAACAATTTGAATGACACCATACAGTGTTTTTGACAGTAAATATAATACAGTAATTCTTCTCATTATTTTGCCTCAGTTAGGCGTAGTGATCATCTGTATGACAAACAAATCATTAATGTATGTATCGCTCTGCTGAATTCCAACTCGTCACCAGCATTAAATCACAGGCTACATAACATTCTCACAGAAATTTAACATTCTAGACATGCAAGACAAGTTATTATTTGGAACAAAAATAATTTATCATGATAAGAAATTATCATGCCATAGACATTATATTTTGCAAAAGGCGTTGTTAATAGTATATTGCTCCTAATGTGGATTCTCTTCGTCAATTTGACGTGTATACCGACAAAGCTTTGAAACGTATTGTATTTAATTGTATTTAAAATTGGGATGAGTGGGATGTAATTGTTTTTTGCCTTGGTATGTGGGAGGGAAATAAATACCTTCCTACTCACATATATTCCGAACCCCGCTCCATCCCCTCACATCGCCCACCAAAGTAGTCGTATTTCCGTTCTTATAGCTGGCTGGAGAGTTTGAGACAGTTATATGTCTAATATTATCACCAATTTATTATAGTTTTTTTTCAATATCTCCATCATTGACTGACAAATATACATTAGTGATACCATACAAGCTGTTGCTTTTGTCTTTGTGTCGTTATGATTGTGTATGTACAATGCTATGGTACTGAAGCGTGTGTAACATTATATTTTAGCTGATACATATCATTAATTTCAGAAATTTATATGTTTCCATATAATGGAACTACTCGGATAAAACTCGTGTCTCTTATTGCAGAGATCTGGTGTAATGCAGTACTTCATGTAAGGTGAGAAGGTGTCGTGGGAAACTTTTTCTCAGAAATGACAACTTGATATACTGTAAAACCAGGTGTTTTATAATATGACAAATTTTTGGCTCCATATAAAAATCAACTCAAGTGTTTTTCTTAAAATTGCAAATGAGTTATTTTACTGTTTTAAAATAAAACATTTTTACTGTTTTGTGATAAAAAAAACATTTATAATGGTTTATATGGTTGTCCCACTTTAAAAACACTTTATAATTTGTTTAAAAGTTGCATAATTCTGTGAAGTGTATATTATAAAAACACTTGCAGTTAGTGTTTGAGGGATGTTTTCCACATAACACATTGTGTCATTAGAAACACCTAATTGAAAAGTGTTTCCATCCACTAAAAGCGTGTATAAACATGCTTATTATCACAACACTTTTTAAAAGTGATGTAAAATGGATTGAAAAAGTGTTTATCATCGCAAAACTATTGTACAACTATCATAACATACGATGAACAAATCACATAATCAAGTAAGTATTTATTCCTAAATATAAACATAGATGAAGTAAGTTCGAGTATAAAACAGACGTATATAATTGTTCGTTAAACTGTAGATGCAATACCCAAGAATTGTGAACATTGACACTCCAAAACAGATAAGTAATTAACTGAAACGAACAAAAATATATTTAAACCCTTTCCTCACTGACATAAATTACAGTCTGGACACATCAAATTACTGAGGGAAAAATAGTGAAACAAATAAAAAAAATCATTAATTTCATTTATTGCGATCCCATTCACACTCGAATCTGCATGTATGTACAACATTTATTCTATTTCATTCGTCTTTCACTTTTCTATCCGTCAAATGGTTTGATTGTTTTTTTCACCACTTTTAAAATCACCCTGTTAAACGGGAAGTGTGGTATTTTAAACCTATGTTTACCTAACCTGATATCGTCTGGCATAGAAGACGAGATCACTGAACCAACAATTACCCATATTAACAGGACAAAATTAACATCGAATATCAGCAATATCATCTTCTCGGCTTCGGTATTTTCTCTAAAAATCCGAAAAGTATAATATTATCAAAATTCAGTGAGTAATGTTTAAATAATTAATTATCATTATTGTTTCAAGCAATGCGAGAAATATGAGATGTAAAACAATATTGTAGTTATAAACTAACGCTCATGTAGTGTGAAAACGAAAATATGACCACACGCCATTAGCACGAATTGCATTTACCTGTTAATTCTACAACATTTCTATGATTTTATTTGGTAACTCAGATCATTCTAGGAATGTCGGCATGGACGTTATGCAGTATGGAATTCTCTGAATTATTAATGCAGTACACAACTGCCGACGCTGGCTCTATCAATTACACTTTCAACACGTTTCGTAACAGAGTAACACTATCATCAGGTTGAAATGGGCCGTAATATTTTGCTACACAACGGCTATTCACAGTTTTTGTACTCAATCGCTCAAACGCCGGTGAGAAAAAGTCGAAATGGAAGACAACTATTGTAAATAGAAACAGGTTTCATTCAACTACGAGCAGACGCGATGGGTCGATAAAAATTAAAACGAACCCTGACCTCTGGAAATACCTCATTCATAGAGTGCCATAGTACCAGAGGTCGCCGAGCACGGCCATACAACGTACTTTGCGACATCGCTACAGATGCATGTTAGCTGACAAAGGGGTTTCCGATTAAGGTAACCAAGATGGCATCGCAGAGTGCGTGATTTTTCCGCGGTGTTTAAAAACAGCATCTCGTTGCCGATGTTTCTGTAATTTTCGGGGTATTTATTTTTAAGTAACCGAGCATTTCACGTTTGTGTATTTTGCCACTGAAAAGTTAGTTATCGATGACAGCACAGCAATGGTCTGAATGGTGTGTATCCACTACTACATCGCAATGCTGTCAGCACGGTGATCGTTACAGCGAAACGACAAATGTATAATTAGTCAGTTTTATAATGCCTTCGGAGAAAAAAATGCGTGAAAAAAAAATATTTAAAAGTACTCCACTGGAAGCTGCCAGGCTAGAAGTTGTCGACATGTTGCGAGATAAGGGTGAAAAAGTTTACTTATCATTTACAACTGTATGTTTTTTGTATTCCGCTTGCATGCTGGAAGCGTCTACGTCTTGTCTTTTTTGTAGTTTGCAAGACTAGTTGGTAGCGCTTGAGGTAAGTTAAACAGGGCCGCGGACAGGAAGTTACACATCGCCGCACCGTAACTGAGGCCAGCAACTCATTTGCATATAACGTCAACAGTGACTTGTCAATCAAAGAGCAACGTAAACAAACTTACGGGACTTTTAATCACATACGCGTGCCTCGATTCCCTATATTTTAAAATCCATTTTTGGGCATGTTCCAGCATTGACAATGCTCCGAAATTTCAACACTATCTAGCCAAGACTGTCTGGGTAAGAAAAGCCAAAAAAAACAAAACATGTATCTATATTTTAATAAATAGGCCACCTATCCACACACTTCCAACAGTATAATTCATTCATTGAATGAGCATGCGCACGAAACAAGTTATCATTTAAACATGTAACATAATAATGTTCATCGTGAACAACATCCTTTACGAAAGGTATCTCATTATGCGTTGAATTCCCTCATCAATTAAAACAGTGTGTTTTAATGAAAAACATTGAAGTGCTTCCAAGATTTACAGTGTAGGGATAACCAGACAATTCATATGGTCAAGTGATAGAAAGGTTATCACCTGGTACATTGTAAATCTTGAAAGCACTTTCATGGTTTTCATTCAAACACACCGTTTTAATTGAAAACATACTGTTGTAATTAAAAACATGTGTATTATATAACAAAACACTTGTATTTTCTTTCAAAACAGTAGTGTTTTAGTATTTTTAGAAAAGTGTTTTAGGGAGTTATTAAAACACTTTTTAATGAAAATTAAGCACATTATAAACATACAAAAATACACTTTTCAAAATAAAACACTTAGTGTTTTACGGCGACATAAATGTGTTATTAAAGTGTTTATTGATAGAACATTTATGAACTAAGCATCCAACTTTATGCAAGCAGTGTTAACAAAAAAATGAGTGAAAAGACTCGTGAGTAAACATTATGGTATATATGCCAACTTGACAATCACCGAAAGTGACGTAATTCAACGCATAATGAGATGGGTCATGTGACATTACCTCCAGAAAATATTTTGATGCCAAGCACCAGCCTATATGGTCTTACTAACCTACAACTAGAAATCGAGACACGTGGTGAATTAAGTACCTAGTGGCCTAACGGATTTTAATAATCTGCATTTGGTGAACGGTAGTTGTAGTATCATTCACATCTGAACATTCTCACATGTGATTTAAACATGTTATGTTCCTCGAAAAATGTTCAATTTGAAACACTTCAGAAAACAAAACCACCAGCGATGTTTCAACCCGAAACACCAGACTATAAATGTTTCGCAAAGTGTTAATATACAAGACACATTTGTGTTCATGAGAGTAAAATACTAAAACACGTTTCTTACAAATTGTTAAATTGTGTAACCATGAAGCACTTCCTAACAACAAACACACATTCAATGTTTCAAGGTAAAACACTCGACTATGCATGTTTCATAAGTGTTTACGTATACGACATGTACACACATTCATAAGAGTGACTAAATTACTTTTCTTTGAAACTGTTTTATTTTGAGGCACATTCAATGTTTCAAGGTAAAACACTCAATTATATACAGGACGCTTTTGTATGCCGTCTACGGTATGCATCTATAATATACACGGTACTATTATCGACTGTATGTAGCATATTTATTGGAAAAAATGCTTACACACGTCAAACTTGTCAGCAAGTCAAGTTTACCGATTTTAATATTTTGTGGGTGTGAATACCATGTACAAATGTACCTGTCACAAGTTTAATAACCAATAGAAACATGTACGGTGTTGCTTTTTTTGTTCGAGTTAGTGAGCTGGACGACGCTGCGCTAAACAGACATTAATTCGCTGTGATCTAATCATTAGATTCAATTTTTTTACAGCTCTGTTTTTATTGGCGAAGCCTCGGCGTTGAATTCCAATATGGTGATTTCCACGCACCTGTGCACCAGCTCCTCTAAGCCGCTAATAATACATAACCATTCAAATTTTATTTAAAAAATTATTTAATACAATAAGTACAATAAAAAAACACATATTGAACAATAAATAAGTTTGCTACTTTTTGCAAATATTTTGAGATACCTTTCGTAAACGACGGTTAACATTAATGTATGTTCCGTGTTCAAGTAACTGGTAATTACTTTTGTCGTGTGTGTGTACAGGTGGCATATTCGTTGAAGAAGCAATATCAACTTGAACTGAATGACGTCTGCTTTTGATTTTCCGAGGGAAGAAGGGAACCGGAAGCTATCCTAAACAAACCAGAAAGCTGTATGATGATACTGTTACTTCGTTTCGAAGCGTGAGGAAAGTGTAATTGATAGAGCCAGCGTCGACAGTTGTGTAATACATTGATATTCGCAGCGGCCTCCATTCATTTCTTTATGTGCGGGATAACTGATTAAACTCAAGTTCATGAATTTGCAGGACCAGAGAATTCCATGCCACATTACGTCCATCTAGAGAAAAGATTTGAGTTATCAAATAAAATCATAGAAATGTTTCAGAATTTAACAGGAAATTGCAGTTCAATTCGTTTGTGGTCATATTTTCGTTTTCACATTACATGCGCGTTAGTTATAACAAGAATTATATATTACATCGTATCTTTCTGATATAAATATCGCATTGCTTGAAACAATATTGATAATTATTTGTACATTACTCACTGCATTTTTATAATATTATACTTTTCAGATTTTAAAAGAATCGGAGCCGATAAGATGATACTGCTAATATTCGGTATTGATTTTGTTCTGTCAATATGGGTTATTGTTAGTTCAGTGCCCTCGTCTTCTATGCGAGACGAACTTTGGTTCAATAGGTAAATATATTTTCAGAATACCACACTATCCTTTTCAGGGTTGATTTTAAAAGTGATGAAAATAAGCAATCAACCCATTTAACGGATAGAAAAGTAAAAGATGAATGAAATAAAATAGATGTAATGCATATATTCTGAGTCGAGGGTTGAGTGTGTACGGGATCGCAATAGATGAAATTAATGATTTGTTTATGTCCCACTATTTTTCCCCAGGAATTTGATGTGCCCAGAGGGAGTGCATCCGAGACAACAATGCCACACGGGAAGAGATTGGGCCTTTTCATTTATGCCAGTGAGGAAAGGTTTAAAGATGTTATTGTTCGTTTCAGTTCATTACTCATCTGTTTTGAAGTGTCAATGTTCACAAATATGGGGTATTGTATCTACAGTTTCACGAAAGGTTTGAATTTCAGTAAACACACTTATTCACGCGATTGATAATATCTTTTAGAACAACTATACATGTTTTTAAATGTTACACTCGAACTTACCTTATTAATGTTTATATTTAGAAATACATTCTTACTTGATTATGTGATTGATTTGTCGTTTGTTATGATTACTGTACAATAGTGTAAAGTGCCACATCATGAAAAGCATCATTTGATATATTTTGTTTTAAAAAAATGATAATGTTAATGATTTCTTACTATGTTATCAGTGTAAAATGTGTCCCTGTTACGAGCACTTGTCAATATTCAGTTTGTGTTTTACTTTTCAAAGTATTGCGATGATAAACACTTTTTCAAAACTGTTTATGGTGGAAACTCAAAATGTGTGTCTGTGAAATCACTTTTCAAAGAGTTGTGATAGTAAACACTTCATTAAAACATGTCTTCGGTTGAGAAATTTTTCTACTTGTCGTGATTATAAACACTTTGCAAAATGTGTGTCTGTCACATTATAATCCAGTAAAAGCACAAATGTTGTGATAATAAACACGTTTTATACTTGTTCCTGGTGGAAACATTGTACAAATGTGTGACCAGTAATAACACTTTTAAAAGTTTTGTGATAATAAGTTTTTTTTATACATGTTCCTGTTGATGCAAACACTTTACAAATGTGTGACCAGTAAAAACACTTTTAAACGTGTTGTGTTAATAAGCACGTTATATACATGTTTCTGGTGGTAACACTTTTAAAAACGTGTTTCTAATGACACCACTTTACATAATGTGTTATGGGCAAAAACATTCCTGAAATAAAAGTGTTTTCATGATATACATTTCTCGCAATCATGCAGATTATATACACTTTAAGTATTTTTAAAGTGGGGACAAGCTTATAAACACTTCAAATGTTTTATCACAAAACAGTAAAAATGTTTTATTTTAAAACAGTAGTGTTGTAAAATAACTCATTTGCGATTTTAAGAAAAACACTTGTGTTTAATTAGAAATCACTTAAAAATGATTTTAAAGTGGGAACAATAATGTGTCATATTTTAAAACACCTAGATTTACAATGTATGATTTATTTTTAGGGATGGTTGGTACGATTGGTGTCGTATCCACTGATCTCCGGTTCCTTGATAATACTAACCCGTTACGTCGCTCTACGGACAAGTGATATCAGATGATAACCTCACATTGTTAGCTGCTCACTAAAACGCCTCAATAAACATTTGCTACGCACGTAAACTAACAAAATTAACAAATAAAAATTAAACCACCGAAAGCATACTAATCATTTAAAAAAAATATATTGCATACAAAAAAAATTTTTAGACAAAATAAATAAATAAATAAATAGTAATAATACGTATATGGTGGTCTAGTGGTAGGAATCTTATTAATAACAACACAATTTTCAATTATTATATATATTAGATTTTTCGATATAAAATTATGATAATATTACTAATTATGATTTAGTCATTTTTGTCAAATTTCATATCGCTACATCGTTTAACAGTATACCGCTGTTGCACATCTTTTAAATATGTTAATTTAAATTTTTAAATAAGACAAGGTCGAAATATTCTCGAACAGTAACGTATCGATAGTATTTAATAAATAATTTAATGATCTTCATTTAGAATACAATAAATCTGTGTATATATAATTATTCATTGACTGTAGGGTTTTTCATGTTTTAATCATATTTCACAATACAATAAAGACGTGAATATAATCTACACAACCATTTTGGGGGCGGGCTGTTTATTCGCTGACAATACTATACTGTCTTATGGAAACTATAACACTTCAAGTAACGTGCGCCCTCAAGCTTTGCTTTGGAGTAAACGAAACAATAGAAATGTTACCTTTCATTGACTATGATTACTAATTTAAGAACGGGAAAAAAAATTGAAAATAAATTCTCTGTCAACGTTCAGGTGGTCACAGATTACGCCAAATTAAAAAAAACAAGTTGATTATTTATTATCTATAGTTCTTTGCGTAAGAAACGCGACATGCATGGGTGAAATCAACCTCAGCAACTGTCCATGGACGGGTACTTTTAGCGTAGAACTTGATCATGTATACTATTCTTGAGATGTTAACTTCCAGGTATGAATGATTAGACGTCGGAATATTTTGTGAACTTTACAAATGCACACCTTGCTGGGGTTTCCATCACTATGGAGTATCGTTCGATAGTAGATGGAATATCGAGTCTGACTTATGTGTATATTTGTATTAAGTGAACGACATGCTGTAAACCGTATATTTCAGTCGAAAAGCATTCCTGGCATTCCCGGCAAACCCGTCTATATGAAACAGTGTTTATCAGATTATTTAATACAGTGTCTTGTGGAATTGCTAATTTGCAAGTCTGTACATAAATAATAAAAAGTACACTTTTGTCGCGAGAGGGGATGCCAGGATATCTATACTTACTTACTTACTTACTTACTTACTTACTTACTTACTTACTTACTTACTTACTTACTTACTTACTTACGTACTTACTTACTCGATCGCTCGCTCGCTCGCTCGCTCACTCACTCACTCACTTACTAATTTACAAAACAATAATCAATAACTTGTTTATGCGAGAGTTTTGAATACTTTATTTCATAATGTACACTAGGTAAATGGTGCAGTAAATTATAAATCCTTTCATGTTGAGTTCGTTGGTCACGCAAGAAAATGTCTAGAGTGCATAACAGGGTTGTATTCTGTAAATATTTAACACTATATGTCTAATTTATCTATAAAGGAACGGCTGGGATTGGTGATAGCTTGTTTGTTCTCTTGCAGCAATGAGTAAAACAGGGTTTAAGTCACTTCAGGTATTTAATACTTCTTGTATCATTGTCACCCGGGGACAACACATATCGGAAACCTGTTTTCTTGAGAAACACGCCACCCACTCAACGTGGACATTTCAAATCCATTAAACGCAAACTTTTGGAACTATTTATGTTTAAAACTCATGACCATTCACCAACTGAAAACCTAAATTATATGTTATGCTCATTATATAACATAAACAAACTGTGTTAACCCAACAGTGTCCGAATATAAAACAAGCAAAAACAAAATTGTATTACTCCAAAAGCACACCAATCTACATCAATCCCTCATAAAAATAAATAGGAGTCATCAAAAAACGCCATTTGTTCATAGATACCTGACCTGTGGTTTGTGCAAAAAGTCGTTTTTTGAAAAATACATGTATGGGCTTTGTAGGCAGCAGCATAAAAACATTGTATATTAATGGTAGCTTCCACGAGGTGTTTACAAATATTGTACATAGATGTAACAGCTTAGATACATGTTAGATATGTTGTGTAATTTAGGTGTCTATTATAAATAGTGAATGATACACTCCTCTCGTTGGAATGGAATGGTCCAGGGAACATATTGCTGATCGGCTTTATTGCTCTCTAGGAACTTGTTGTGTACTCTTTGTGTATATGACTGTCAGGAAAATGTTCTTTTATTTTCTTACTAATGAACTTGATTTGTAACTGTACTATGATGAAAGCAATTGTTTCAAAATCAAAATAGAATTCCAGGTGTGGGTTCTTTTAATATAGTTTGTGGCTGGGCTGGTTATCAGTAGAAGGCAGTGTAAGTCCGTAGTCCTGATGAGTCTGATCTTTTAATTCCTGTAAATAAAAACAATATAAGTTTCATAACCAACTTAATCTTTCCAAGTTACCATCGTTGACATTGAATAATATGAGGTCATAACGAAGATACCTCAAAGTATGCACGAAGACAGTACAGCGGGAGTATCGACCGACGCGCGCGACGGCCGCGGCATACTGCATACTTTGCAGTACGAGTGCATACTTTGAGGTATCCTCGTAATAACCTTATTATTATACATCGTTTCCTTCCAAGGATACATCATGGGAATTCCGTATAACCATATGTTATAATGAATATCGAAGATGATTATCACTAATCAGCATTCACATCAATTATCAATATATCATGAAATTCTCTCAATCGATGTTAACATTATATACTTCTAACATGGCTATACGTCCTCCAACAATCAGATCGCCGGATTCACGATTTATATTCTCTGTATAAATTGAAAGAAGTTAGTTAGAACATGGCTTTGTCAGATGATCTTGATTGACTGTACCGCGCAAAACAAAAATAAATTGAATAAAATGTTGCAAATTGTTGCCATGTTAAAAGCCGGTTAAAAAATGACACGCCCTCTATACATGGTTCAAAACAATGTATGAAGGGCGTGTCAATTTATAACCTATACATATAATTATTAAACTTGAATATTTACAAATCATTTTTTTTGTCATATTTATTTAGTAAACCATTGAAGTTGACAGTTTATTTATTTGTAAATATTTGACGATTTCCGAGTTCGTCATAAAGAAGAAAGTTTATTTACATTTCCACCGTAATCGGGCGCACGCGACGGAGGATCACTTTAAAAGTCTATCAGAACGTTGGGGGCGTGTTATAGAGAAACGTACTTAATAAATTCATTTTACACTGAATGTTCACAATCAATCACTTTGTCAAAAGATAATTAACAATAAATTATGTTCTTTTTTTATTCGGTTATTTTTTAATATTTGTTCGTGTCAAATTCATTTGAGATTAGGGATTGGTAATTTTCTTTGGCGGGGGGTGGCGGGGAATCTGATTTCGCAAAAGTATGAAAACACTCTCACCCCCAAGCCAAAAAACAAAAGTGTGATCCGCCACCACCAACCCATTCAAGAACTTTTGATTTATGTTACCTGTAGCTTCGTAGTGAGTAGCTTTGGAAGTGAATACGACTTTGTCACAATAACTGTCTGTTCATCAAAGTTGAGAATTAATGTTTTATTTGTCATTCTAAATGAAGATCAGTCACAGAACCACAGATTTTCGTTTTGACAACATTTCTAATCGTTTAAGCTCAATTAAATAATATATGACACAAAAGCAACGTATTTATACTTCAATTACTGAATGTCAAGGGCAATTGCGTTGACGACAATATTAACAATCAAGAGTTCATTTAGTTTTTATGTGTCATTAGTGTTTATCTGGGAATACCATCTTTAACAGCTGTTAATTTGTTGAGATTCTAAATAAGGCCCGTGCTCTGATATTATCACCTAGTTTCTTACTTTGACCAATGAACATTTTAACATTTATAGAATGGACTTTGCATCATGCATTCTTGTTATACTGCTTTAGTGACATACTGTAAATATTGGTGTTCCAGTTTGATTCACTCTTATATTCATTTTAGACTTGTGTTTGCCGGCCGCAAAAAATATCAAAAACGAAACTAGTTTGCAATTACCAGAAGTTTAACAATAAAAGCACATATGTAAGAGCTCTTATTGAAATCCATGAAATACTATTAGTATGATGCATCTCGTCAGGCACGACGTGTAACCATTTTAACCACACAACAGTGAACAGAGATCAGAAATCACTTCACATATTCAAACCCATGAACAATGCCACAATTGTTCGTACATAAATACACAGATATGTAACCTAAACCACATAGTGACTATTCAAATGTGAGCCACATAGTAAGTGGCTTTTAAAAACAAGGACTATGTAGATGCTGCATAATATATGAGACATATGTCAATAGACTTCATTTGAACACACAACAGGCAAATCATTAACCATGACTTTCGTAATAGCGTCCTTGGCGTAAAAAAAACGAAGCAGAAATAACGAAAATCTCAACTATAGAAGGCCACAACATCCCAATAGGCCTATTCTTAAGAATATGGTTTGATATATTTGTATATTTTCATTATATATAATTAATGTATTTCAACTATGACTTGATTTATTTGTCTAGAGAATTAATATTATTACAGATTCATCAAACAATTATATATATCTCATATATCTCCCATACTGAACCTGTCTACTTTTTTACATATAATGAAAAATCGAAGATTCTTTTTTCGTGAATTTAGAATCCTGTGTTTTGTATATGTATATGAAGAAACACAATCATTTATTTGTATACAATACAATCATCACACATGGAATACATTTATTTGATATATAATAAATATACTTATTATATTATTTACAATAACGCTGTTGACATCAGTGGTTTGTTATACTAGTATTTATTGGGTAGTAGTCAATGAATTTGCCAGAATATAAATCCGTATAAAAAAATCAGAGATATTTTTTTTATTTCAAATTATGCAACGTTGGGTAGATAAGACTGAATGGAAAATGATCCTCAACTACATTATTTGGACAGTATGGTAAAACCCCATGGCAAGATTTCTATGCCTGCCTGTTTTAATGTTGAGTAAATGTACAGAAAGTAAAGCGTACAGTAAATACACATTGTCATATTCCTCACAACCCATACCAAGAATAATTCCTGCGTCACCAAAACCCCACGAAAATATCAAAATCTCCAACCTATAAGGCCAGCTTGGTTTCTCGATATTTACATGGTCGGTTTGAAAATTATAACTTTGGTAAACAAAACGATTCATACGTATACGAAGTCAGTATTTTACAAAACGACGCGATCTTAAGATATATATTGATCCAATATTGACCAAATTCACACTAAAGGAAGTTTAAGAGCAAAACAGTTTTTTTTTCTCGTTGAACCCCCATATTTCATTACAATAAGACTCTGAAACACTACGTTACTGGAACTAGAATGTCACACCGGAGAATTAAAAAAAAGAAATAACAAATAATCGCGGGCACGATTTCAATAAGCTTGATCATAGCTTCAGGCTTTGTATCCCTCCACAGCCCTTTCAGTCGTTATAGTTCTTTAAATGACATATGAACATTTTTGCTTACAACTCTTCCAAAAGGGATTTGGATTATAACACGTTCTAACTCTTACTCTAAGCCGATAAACTTTCCTTTCGTGTTTAGTGCTAATCTCCTTTGCTAAGTACAACAGCAAATACTATGTTGTTTATGAACAAGTAAGTGATTGGCCAATGCCTGTGCAGATCTTCCATTACCGTGATTTACTCCCTGTTACTTTGGGCCCCGTGGACAATAAATTTACACCTGGGTAACGTGCAAAGGACTGAAGAAGAGTTATGATGGGCACCGGAAAACTAGATCGGTATCGAACGTACACAATTTACTGTTGTGCCGGGAGATGGTAGGATTGGAAATTTGAGCCGTGTTACTTCAATTATGGAGCTAAAAAGGTGCTTCAATATATATTTTGAAGGTGGTAGCGAATTCGATAAAAAAAATAGTCAGAACAGCAGCAAAGTAAGACAATGACAAGTGGGCTGCATGCACAAACGCTTTTTAAAAATCATTGCTTTAGAACTTCACACCAATATCAATATCTAATACTTCTTCTAGACTAAAGACATGTGTTGACAAATAAATCCTTTGTTGTTGCGTCGTACGCTAGATAAGGAACAAGACGTTATGTATTTTTGTTTTGTTTTTTAAATAAACCCATGAACGATCCATCCTGAGACGTGATAATTCATCTCAACAGTAAAGTTCCGTCATCACATATGTCATAAGTATCCATTTCCCTTTCTTATGCACAAGCCACACTTTTACTAACCCAGACAATTCGTCTTGAGAGAGGACGATAACGATATAACATTGAGATGAGTGGTCTAAAGTACGCTGTAACCCATGCCCTATTTGTAATGCTGTATGATAATGCTACCCCAACTATCACATGAAACCAAATAACCTAACTAACTAACCCAGTTGATGAATCTATCTGGATTCATTGATCCAACAGAAACTAATTACCTTTGCGATGCATATGCAAATTTGATGAATAATAATCGTCGAGCAGGTCCGGATTATAACGTTCGATTGACGAAATGAATGGAATATTATTATAGTAGTATTTTTATTTTGTTTTATTTTGGCTCATCTTTGGTGTACTTCAGATTGAGAAATTTTCAATATGGACCGGTCGTATTTTTGTTTTACAAAATATCTGTTTATTTCAATCGAATGTAGCCCGTTTATCGCTTGACAAGCGATTTGGTAGTATTTGCAGATTTCAAAAGAGTGAACAGCCAACACACCAAAAAGAATGCGTTAGAGACATACTTATACAGAATTCGATTTGCCAGTACGTAGCCCAATTTTAAAACCTTGGCTACTTGGACCTTGGTTGTTTATTCTATTGGAGTTAGTTCATGGGCTAAATCGAGCAAACTGATAACATACTTTCAAAAAGTACACAGAGTATCCAAAACGCTCACGTTTCATACCGATTAAGATTTGTTAAGAGTTGTAAGCAGATTTCTTCATATGGAGACCAACAACCTCTTTTGTTGACATTTTATCACTAATTTGATATAAGATTGTGCTAATGTGGTCAATCTTGCACATTTTACTTTTAGAGGCGAATGCAATTTTTTTCTAGACTTGTAGTATCGGAAACTAAAATTACATTTTCTAACCTATCGAGCTTGACCTCTATTTGGGATACAGCAGGATGTTTAACAAACCAATCAGGGATTGTTAATTTTGACCAATCATTAGTGATATTAATGGATTTAACCTATATAACCTGTGTATAATTGTATGTTTATTAGACGTTTTTTTGTCTCTACACAATAAACCTTGTTACTGTTTCCTATTGTACTGGTTGTATCATTCTTGGTAATTGTCGTCGTTTGTTCCTACACTGCAAGTATTGTTTGAATTCCTAATATTCAGCTACGTTTCTGGGGAAACCCATAACAGCATAATGAATGACACATAAGCAATATGATGAATTGAGCTACAGCACAGAAAAGAAAGTAAAAACATTGTTGCGAATTGTTGCTATGTTAGAAGTTCGTCATTAAAACACGCACTTTTTATACATGGTTTTTGAAGTTCAATATGTACAAAGGATGTTTTATTTTGTAACTTTCACATCGAAAATGCTACTGCGAACACGGCTTTTCAGCTAAAACCGCAACGTCTGGTTAAACATATTTTTTTTAAATTTATTTTTGGTATTACAACGATGGAAATTGTCTTTAATTATCCACATAGTGAAAACCGTTCAAGTTACCTTTCGAAAAATAAAACCTGACTCACTAATCCCGATGATGGTATTCAAAGCCACGTACCACTGAAATTCTTTCAACTTCTAACCCACAGCCCCGAAGTGCGAAGTGATAATGTACAATCTTAAATATATTCACTTGACCATACTGTTTGGTGAAATGGTCTTTTTTTTATTCATGATAATCATAGTTTACAATGATAATAATGTGTGATGACTTCATAGTAACTGGATCTGTTATATTTCCAGAGGATTAGACTTGTCACAATAGGAACTATTGTCATAGGTCCCTGTGGAGCATATTATTGAAATAATTGAGTTGTATATTAAATTGAACATTAACAAGATATCTATTGTACCTGCAATGTCAATTAAAATATATTACTACTTATTCATTTCCAGAATATGTAGTTAATAACGTCTATAATTGATATGCATGGCGTGATGTGTGCGACTTCCTTCCTAGTTAATATACTAAAATATCGTCAACCATCGTGTTGGATTAAACAAACGCGAATGTATTTTGGGAGATATTTCCACGCTTAATAATGTGCTGTGAACATTTGATGATGGTCAATTTCGATGAAGTAGGGGTATCCAAACGCAATATTCCCCTGTCAAAGATCGGTCTTTCGATGTGAGATACGAAATAAAGAAATTCGAGTTGGAAATCAAATCGTTCGATTTTTGCGATCCACGTTTGGTGCGCGTCTTTCACGCAACTTTCGAGATCTCGCAGTTGAGCAGAAAATCACCTATTAGCAGACATCATATCAAACATTGACAGTGTATTTTGTACATACAGTTTGTAATAGTATGGCAACTTACACTATAGTTGTAGGACCTTAATGACATGAATTTTTGTATAATCGAAAATTGAAATTAATAAATAACTGATTGTCAATCAATTCTGGGTTTAATGCTTCACCCACAGAAACACCTAGTTGCGTGCATTGTTGCAGCTGTCTTCAGCACACTCTAACATTTGAAAAACAATTTGTACATGCACAATAAACACATTTTCGTCAATTCCATCCTGTTAGTTTTAAGAATGGATTTCTTTCCTAATCCAAAAATATTGTTTTCACATATTATCTCTTGTATCGTGATACTGAGTCATTCCATCGCTAAATCAATGACATGTGTTTGCAACGGTGTATACAGTCGAAATATGTTATGGAAGTAATATTCTTATTGTTGCTATCTACTAATGTTGATTTAGAGAGCGCTTGTGGGCAATGTGTGAGCACTATTTTTAAAAGACCTAACACTACTTCTTCACTACATAATTTGGAATCCAAGTGTTCTCCACTGACTGAACTGACCATCCATCGTATTTGCGGTTAGATGTCTAACACCTCTGTTAAAAGAATTTGAATTTATATTGATACCTGTAATGCCCAATAACTAATTTGTTCTCCAATTTAATATATGTCCATTCAAATTTTGAGCATGTATTATCTTTAATATCTCATCATGGTGCCCTTTTTAATAGTATCAACCAACCTGAATTTAAAATCGTTTTATTTTTACTCACCAAACCTTGCCCGTTCCTTTTCCGTAATCTTAGTATGTCGTAAGTTTGACATCTGTTGCATTTGTTACAAGGATCAATACACCATTCGTGTTCCAACGTTAACGTCTCGTCGATGGTCAAGAGAATGACGAACAATATCACCATGGCTATGGCAGTTGTCGAGTGTGACCGTCCTCGCTTATAAATCTTACTGTTCATATTTCACTTCGCAATGTTATCTAAAAATGAGCTGAATAAAGAGATTCATACAGTTAGATATTTACCAACGAAAGGGATGAGAGAATGTTGCCTTCTCAGTTTAAAGGAAATATTTCCACTACTGCGGTAAATATGAGTCACGTATGACCACATAATGCATTTTGTTTGAAGTGTCCACATTGGTTTTGAAGATCAATTTGAATTTGTTGAAAAATTAAAATAAACGTATGTCGTTCAGAGAACTACATGATATACATATAATGGGAATTCCCTTCAAAAATTTGAATAAACTACCATCGAAATATCCATCGAAAAACACACACACATATATATATATATATATATATATATATATATATATATATATATATATATATATATATATATATATATATATATATATATATATATATATATATATATATATATATATATATATAGTATCAATGCTTTAGATTGGATGTCAGGAATCATCTAACTATTTAAGTTGGACTCATATTGTTTGGATGTGATTGAAACACCTGTCAATACTTAGGGACGAGTGCTCTTGTACTGTAATAATGCGACATTATGAAAACGGATTCAAAGAACAAATACAAGTCTACTTACCTCTTGGTTGCCGCTAACAGATTTTTTTCTTTTTTCAGCCAGGAACTTGTATTTATATACATTTATAAATAAATTACCCACCTACACTAACCTCATGTGGTTTATTGTTGAAAAAAATCAATGTATATTTTATGATAGCTTTATGACAATAAACGCTTAACATGTCAAACCTCAACAAATGCTCTAAATTAATGATAATATAAATTAATAAATAATAATGCGTTATAATGTGAAAGATTTTAGGGTATACAACGTATGTATGTCATTCATGGTATAATTAATTTGTATTAGTATATAGCACATATGGAAGACCCTCGGGGAACTATCGAATTGACACATAATATGTAGTTAATCAATCTGTTTTCGATATTTCAAAATGAAGAGGAACTGAACAGACACGACGCCAGGTAATTTATTAAGTTACTGTATGACGTTTAATTTATTATTTAAAACAGCACACATTGATTAATTGTGCAATTATTGTGTTGATATTATACATGCCGTAGATATATTGTGTATATTTCAACTAGCGCTTCTTTGCTGTAATCTGTTTATTACACTTGCTATAGGTTTCATTAATCACTTCGTTATGTAACATCACATATTAGAACTCGTGGAATGTTTCATGTCCCGTCCTGTCTGATATATTCTGTCTGAATACCTTAATAGTGAGTCACTTAATAAAAGCCCAGTTATTTTAACCAACAATTGTTATAATCCATTCAGTTAGAAAAGTACATGAACTAATAATATTAGAATAATTATATTTAGCTGTTCAGTGGTCCAAATAGATTTCACTCGAAAAAGGCCGATGATTTCCATAGAAGCATGTTTGCGTGACGACCAAATGTGTCTCATTTTATTGTAATTTGTGAACCCTTATATTGTTCATACATAAAGTCACAATGCTCCCCATCATTGCAGCAGCGAGCAGTCGATACAATTCAGTTAATTTGCATTTCGAACAGTTACGCCATCAGAAGTGTAACAACAGATGTACCGCTTCTGTTATCTGAAAATAAAGACTTCAGCGTAAGGCTTGTTCATATCATCATATATGATAATAATAACATGTCATTGTACTCACACTGAATTTTTAATAATAAGGCGACGAGCTTAATTGTACTTGATCTTATATAATCGGAAATGAAAAAAAATAGTTCGGACCTAAATCGACAACAGCGGCACATAGATTTGTCATCATGAAATGTGATTGATGTATGACGTCACAAATGCTATTTTTACACTGTGAACAAGTTATATTTATGGGTACTTGTTGGTGTTAACTCTCACACGTATCACGAATTACCGGTGCGGCTATATTTTGCATTGTTACATAATAATGTAGCGTTATAATTGTAATCACTAGTTGTTCTGGAGATCATTTCTGTCTTAGAGAAAAAGACGACATCACATGGGAATGTTCCCTACCTACATCGCCCGATTTGAACTACATCCGGAGATATTTGTAGAAAACAGTATGTGTAATTGTGCTTCAACATATTCAGAAATATATTCATATTTCTGGTCGCATGATTGAAAAATTCATTTTACTAAATTTGGTTGTAGCTGTCATTATATATATTAACCTCGTTTTCGTTTATATAACGGCTTTTTTAAACAATATAAAATCAATAAAGTCATTATTTAGAATAATCAATATATAAACATTCATAATTAATTAACTAATTATAATATCTTAACAATCTGTACAGTTCAACGTATTGTTATCGTTATTAACATCATTACAAATGTATGAAGTACAATAAGCTAAACTCACTTTCGTGAATCAAAACGACCTCCACGTAAAACCATTCCCGCTGAACGTGCTGTGTATTGTGATTTGCCAGTGTGGGAAAGACGGGTTGGGCGTGAATATGAACATATATTTTGATTTGGCGAGGAATTCCTGGAAAACACCGAGAGCTAACAGTGACAGTTAAAACCGTTCTCAAACGCAACAAACTTCAAACAAAACTCCATAATCCAAGGCTATAACAGAACGCAAGAAGAAAATGGATGTCCTATGACTGAATTAAGTTTGTGGGCCAATTTTGCGCTGGCTATATTTGTCATTCAGGTACATTGTATTATGAACAAACATAAACACATACTATGAGTTTGACCTTTGACATATTTTCCCTAACTGTGTGGGTTACTTCTTACTTACATCTAGCTAGTCCCATTTTAGTTCAATACTGGACATACACTTATACATAACGTTTGTCTTTAAAATGTATTCAAGTGGTGTGAGTCACATGGAGAATAAGTGTGCCAAGTTTGATGACCCTAGCTATTTCCCCTCGTAGTTATATAACAAACATGCATTGCCTCATACTGTGGCATGTAGCAATTTATATGTAACTTACAAAGGGACGACATATCAATAACAACATATTAAATTTCATTAGATTCAATTTTAATATAGTTGAAATATGGTTAGATTAAAACGCAACCTCATATGGGATGGTGATTCAATTGGAGTTTAATTAAACTCTAAATGTGATTTCGTTTTAATTAAAGTCAAATTCAATAAAAACAAGCCATGAATGTCACTGTCCCCGTCATTTAATTATAAAATACCCATGTTGAAATAATACATGGAACATCTGCAAACAGTTGAATTAATATGTACTCTACGTGGGTACAACTTATCATAAAGTAATTTCTCTTAATCTAGTATTGTACTGATAACTGAAAACTTATATTAACCCATGTCCAAAATCTCAGAATACACAAGTGCAACCAAATTATGTCTCATACTTGTATACATGCTCAAGAAACTGGATTCATAAATCTGAGTAAACCTTGATGTAACTTTAATAACAACTTTACTTCTTTGTTAAATCAGATTTTGTATATTACCAGGACCTGGATTTGTTTCAGTATCACCACTATAATTCCCATCAAAAGGTAGCCCTGGCAACCTTATACATTTTCCACTGAGATTCGTAATGGTGCGACCCATTGATCCACTAATCTGGGTTTTAAAAAGCGCTGAAAAATACAATTTTTGTTTATCATTGCGCTCCGTGAAATTGTTCTAAAAATAGCGGTTTTTAAAAAAAATATTAGGACAAGTTTCTCAAAATACGTCACTGTAACACATAGAAGAATGCTATTTTATGGTACCATGGGACCATAGCTTCATGGTATCACATAATAAACGTATGAACACTGTCATGTGATTTATGATCAACTTTCTCAAAAATGATGAGTAGGCTTAACATTCAAATGTTTGCAAAGCTTCAGTTCAGTTCAGGTGTTAGGTATGGTAAAGCTTTTACTTGGACACGCATATCATATGCCAACAATTAAGGGATCTTTGGTATTTTAACGATCAAGACATGTTTCTTTATCTAGAAATAAAAACGTGATGTTGGACCTTTATCGTATTTATTGCATCACCCCCCTCCCTCACGATCAACACGAGTCGTTGTCACAATTATTAGGATTTCAAGAATGGTAAGCTCGTTATGTACATTTTCCCAAATCACTCTTTCATTTATTTCGAGATGTTTTGAGTCAAGAGTGCAGTTAAAGTGAAGTTTCAACATAATTTGCAAATGCAAGATGTTTTGGTAGTAGTAAAGTCCAAAAATCAGAACAATAATTGACATTTTCGTGATAATAATAATGTCTATGACAACAGTGCCATCATTCAAAAATTCCTGGACGATTGGTTTAGTTGTCATGAACAGAATGGTTCAATAAATGTGATTGGCTAAGATTACTTTTGTGGATTGGATTTATGTCAGTGATTCCAATAATGTAAAAATCAAGATATAATGTTTTACTTGTAAATATGTAACTAGGGTCAAGTGGGTGATACTAGTGGCTCTGCCTGCCTACATACAATGAACAGAATCTATTGAGTGTTGAGCAGTGAGCAAGCATTTGTGCACAAGGAGAAAGATTCCCATATTGAATCAATCCTAGACCCATATGGTAGCTTTTCCCATGTATTTAGACGAGTGTTGTGTAAGAGAGTATAAGTGATAGAGTATGGAAACAAGAATTTAATGAACTGAATACAAGAAAATCGAGAGAATAAAGAGGAATTTGGATATCGGAAATAGGAATTAGAATAGCGAATTGTGTGAATTAACTTGTTAGAGACGGAAATGAAGTGTACAGACCAGACCTGAGTAATGACATTTTAAAAATAGTTACAATATTGTAACGTTTTTCCCCTTGTGCTGATAGTTGAGGACAGGTGATTTCCCGTCAACAGGGAGGGGTTCCTTGGCGTTAAAAGTATATCACCCAGTGAGACAGGTGCAGGGCGAGAGAACTCTTTACAATGGAACACTGTTAACCCTTCTTTAATAATGACACAATAACGAGTTTGCAGTACAAGGAAGTCACACAGATCACAGTCACATAGACTTGCCAAAACAACAGCACATTGCAGCTGTCCTCTGAAACCCTAACAGGGGATGTCTTGCAATATTTTTACCGATAACTTAAATCAATGCACAACTGTTTTGGTATAGAGCCAAAGTCTTTTCCAAGCTCAGTGGAGTGCAAGGCCTTTAGTTCTTCAGGGGTCTGCCTGACCTTGAGATTGTGTTGGTGAGTTACAGGAACTGAACGGAAAGTGCTGGTTCGTCTTCCAATTTATAGCAGTGTTATGGTTGTGACTGAAGCCGAAATGAGGCTAAATCAATAAAAATATTCGGGAATTCCATTGGGTCGCATATAAATAAAAAGAAAACGATTGATAATGGAGTCACACGATGCTCCAAAAAAGGAATTTCATGTCTAGTGACATCAGGCAATTAATCAAAAGAGGGAGGTACAAACATAAGAGGTCAATTTCACACTCCAGCATCCCTAGTACCGGGCACAAAAAACAACGGTACGGTAGGTCACCTGCAAGGGATGTAACAACCAGCTTTCCCGCGACAATGTCAATGACGAATGGACATTGAAAAAGTTTGTAGTATTCTGAGCATTTTCACTAGAAATTAGTTTTTGTACTGAGGTACTTTCATCTTTTGCTCTTGATATTTATCATTTGATTTTTACAAGTGTCACATCCATAATTTATTTACTAATATACAAACATGCGCTAGCTTCGATCACTTCTCGTTATATCTTGACATGCTGACCAGAATGAAACTTAATTATGGGCATAGTTTTCAAGTTTTTTTAAATACCTGTTTATTATCAGAGTATTAAATATCCCACTGAGGTTTTTAAAATTTTAAGATAGACATGAACATGAACTATGTCTTATTAATGTTACTTGAGTGATGATGCAAAAAATATAATTTTCCTGTAAAATTCAATATAAAACATATTTTCATTTAAGATCTCATAATATGTACTTGTAACCATTAGCAGAAGAAATTACTGAGCTGTCTGTAAGATCGTTATTTATTTTTCGCCGCTGTATACGGGGTCGGTGTAGTACATTCAACAATATACAATGGTGTATTCTTAGTTTGCTGTCTGTTTGATACCTATAAATCAAAGTGGAATTCATCTATATCTGAAACATTCGTGTCGTACAATTAAATGTTTGACTCATATTCCACAGTACGAATTGTCTAGGTACGACTACTCGATGATCGCAGCTACAGCCATGCATCTGCTAACTAACTAAAACGTTAACTTAAATCAATTTACCCCTTGATCGTAACCTTGCACCTGTTACACGAGAAAATGCGTAATGATTACGCCCGGCCGAATACATGTATTCTGTTTCGATCTTTATCATATTTGGTTGACATTATGTTATATTCTAGGGAGCAAACAACCGGGCATTCGCATTACCAGGCAACCATTGCCGATAAAAACCACGGAAGCTCTCAGAAAACTGTACATTTTGCTGACTGATGAGACTCTCCTGAACAGTGTTACAAGACGTGCAACATATATAATTTATTTGTTCATGATTTCCTGAATGTTGAGTTTTTTTTTGTTAGACTTTAGCTACGTCCAAACAACATAGAACTGTCTAGATCTGTGTCATAGCTCCACCCGTAGAAAACAGTTAACATGTGTGGTATGTATTGTGTTTTGTTTCCATACAGTGGTATCCCCCTGTCTGTAATATAAACAACACTATTTCACTCCGAATCTACTGTTATTGTGTACGTACGTCGGAAGTAAACAATCCATATGGTTGTCAGCGTTTTTTATTGGTCGACACATCGGGATTACACGATGGGGGTGTTCGCTTATTAAATGAAATAAAAATGATGGGGAATTCAGAGGGGATATAAAAACTGTGCATGATATACCTATATTTCAAACGAAATAATCCCTACATCCCGGGGAGAGTAACTGTCACTGGTGGCGCTGTATAGTTTCGAATTATTCAATGGCCCGCAAAGGTAGATGGCCGAAGTAGCATTTGTTAAATCTGATCTATTATAATATAAGAAAATGTCTAATCAGTCTTCTAATACCCACAGTGGACAGGGTGGAGGTCAATGCCGAAAGTATGTGCTTGTACGTGGCGTTTCATAATAATAATTTCACCTTAAAATAATATTCACAAAGTATGTCAACGTCACAACCTAAATAAATTCATTAAGGCCAGACTTTATTTATTCCCTGTTTCTCGAGTTTTTATAAGGCACATTTTTTGAGGAGGGCGGAAAAAATTAAATTAATTCTTTTTTTCCCATTAGATTTGTGAGATTCTCAAAGAATTGTAAGTAAGATCATTGAACAGAGAGAAAAAATAAAATAAAACTTTATTCCATGTATAATCTTGTTTCTCATCTGCGTGAGGCTTCGGTACTTTGATCAAGATACTCCCACGAAAATACAACTTGGATTTGTTATGCGGCGGGCGCGAGAAATTACGCTGAAATGAAATTTTATTTTTATTTCATTTTCGGCTTCTGTTCATTGGGCGGGTTTGCGAAACAAAGGATAATATAAGTCTGGCCTTACATATTGCAGTGCAGTGCGCTTGCTTCAGTTCATTCTTGTGCATTCAATGAAGCATGTGTGACAGTGCCGTTGTACAGTAGGTACAAAATGTCCGTCAATCAGGTACATTTACACTCTCTTCCACTCAGTAAAATGATCTTTTAAATTTCACGGATTCTCTCACTACCAAATGTCTGGCATCAGCATCCATTCTTTCATAGCTCCCTTCACAACCATCTAAAATATCTCCTTCTTCAACCGTACAGACAATCAGATTGATGGAGTCTCCATACCTTGTTTATTTGTATACACTAGATACCAACTGATACCCCTCCCCCTACAGGCTAGGTGTACATTTTATAATAGTTCCCTCCCTGTGATTATAGTTTCGCATAGAAAATACATTCAATAGAGAGTCGTAACCGTAACTCGAGCATAGCTAATGAATCTGAAACGATATCAAAATTTTCGATGAATGAATATTGTGATATAAGCAAGGCGTGGGTCTATGGTATAATTTGCTAGACCTAGAAGAAATAAGATGAAGCCAGTCCTACAAGTAGTAAGTGTTTTATAATGACGAATTTTAAGAGCGCATTCGACGGACGTCAAATACCTCTATCACTCCTTGTTGTATCGTATTTGGAGAGTGGGATTCAATGATTTAGTGGTTGGTAATCTTTTAAATTATATAGAATTAATTATTCTCTATTCTTAAATAAAAATAATACATGTTACAGTGATATATTATATATTTATGAACTTTGAGTGGTTATACCAGGTATTTCCTGACAACAGTGGATGGGGTATTACAATGTCCACAAAGAAAGGGTGGTTTCGTGGTGATGCACGAAGGCCTATCGTCACAGATTGAGGTTCCCATGGAAGGAGAGACACTAAATCAAAGACTACGAATTACAATTTAAATAATTTATTTTAATATAATAATGCACGCTGCTTTTTAGAAATTCCTGATTCTAAGATGCACTTATGCAAAATGCGCCAAACCACAATCATCAGAATATCTGTCATGAAAATGGATGCGATGACGAAATAGTTTGAGACACAATTTATGGAGCAAACACAAAATTATTTTGTTTCCCCCGCTCTTTACGATATCTCGAGAACTATCCAATCTGGCTAGGTACTATGTTGTAATTTTTTTGTCCGCAGGCCACACGAGTCTGGTCCACCTAGAATAATCCTGTAAAAAATAGAGAATATTTGTCTTATGATTAACTGTATTGATACAACATTCATTTATATATTTACTGACGTTACCCAGATTTCAGTGAAGTTATACATTAACAGGTAACCGATGATTTTGCTTATGAAAACCTGAGAGGAAAGCATAAGTACATTGTGAAGTTTAAAACGCGATAGTCGTCGCGCATATTGTACCTTGTATTTGTATAATAGTGTGATCATGATCGTACTGCCAATTGGAGTTTTAAAGTACAGTTATTAGGTATGTATAGATGTGTATTTGTATAATGATATGTTCTGTTAATTAAATTGATGACACACGGTAATTATTATAGGTTCTGTCACATTGATTAATTGTTCGCATCTGTTGAGCTCGCTGCTTAGACTCTTGGGGAATGGAAGAGGGCGTTTATTACTCCTGTATTAGTGATGAGTTTGTTTATACATCTACTACAAATATTTGCGATAAGATTACCCTAGGTTATGTTAGAATAAACGTAACATGTTGTGTTAGATCTTTATTATATTAACCTGAAAGTATGTGCTGTCATGTTATATAGATTACTATAATGTATGTTGCGTAATGTGTTATGTATATTTAGTTTTATCCCTCTGTCTGTACTAAAACTACTCGGATCTACTGTTCTTATGTATCTCTGGAAAAATGTAAATGTAAGCGAGTTGACTCTAGATGAACAATGATTGATATATACTAATAATAACGATTGCTCTCCTTTTTAGATGTATTGATTTGTTCTCGTATATCAGTTCATTGTAGATAGGCAATATGATTATCGGATTATTGGCCGGCAGGTAACACATTTTCTGTAATAACTGGACTGCAAATTCATTCCATGAAAGATACTATGCAAATTTTCAACATTTTGTTCGACTTCGTGGTTTTATTTTTTCAATAAATTATTTTACACTTCTGCGGTTTGTTTGTAAAACATCAATAAAATGTTAAAAGTTTATCAAACTGAGTTGAAATGTTTTATCAACTTTCTGAACCATTTGTATGGATTTTTGGTAAATCTGTCTAAACAGTTCGAAGATATACAATTATTTTAAACACACTATGGAGTAATTCCAGTGCTTTTAATATACATATATATATACGCAAAAACCATATTCATATTTGTTACCCATATTTACCCATACACCTTTGTCAATACTATTTTCTGAGAACTTTCATAAACTTGTATATAACTTATAAAAAATGGTATGAAAGAACTTAATTTCCTGTACTTTGAACCCATATCAATACCAAGTCTATAATTTTTCTACAGAATGTAAGATTATAAAAATGATTTCAATGATTTAACAATTGAAAACAATTTAAAAAAATAAAATCATTGTTTTAGGAAATCTATGATTTCCAGCACTAAAATGATTTTTTTTTATTTCTGAAAATTATAGAAAATTTCAATACAATATATCCTTTGTAAAATGATATGATTGGCTGACAATATGAGAATAATTAATAACTTTAAAGATATATACCACAATATAACATGATAATGAAGAATGACAATTTATGCTTCTACATGTCAAAGTAAAATAATCCATCCTTTATATATAGTAATATAAATACTACAACCTTGAATATACCCACTTGGCCGGAATGTTCGATGAAATAATTGTCTACTTGCTGTGTCTTCTGTTTTCATGGTGATGTTGATAAAAATATGACAATTTCTATAGTAACTGCTCATTTTATTCTAATAATGAACATTCTGCTATGTTATTCTAAATTATATTATTATTAGAGAATTAGGCTTGTCACAACGGGCAGGATTATCACAAGTCTCTGGGAAACACATTATTGAATAGTTGAGGAGTTTTATATTAAATTGAATATCGACAAGGTATTTAAAAAAGATCACTTCACGGGAAATCAATAACATGGCGGATTTAGTATTTCCGTTTCCTGTCGTATTTTCCTTTTTATCGAAAGTGTGGGTTTGCAGATATATTCCCAGTTTTGGACGTTTACTAGAACGTCGACCCCAAATAGGCTGTTAACTAGTATAGTTATAATGATCTACTAGTTACTGAATTAGATCATTTAATGTTAATCGTCTATTGACAAATTACGTCATAATAGAGACAACTCACATTTACTGATTTAAATTTAAGTGCAAGTTACAGTGTGTTCACATTTTTTTCGAAACAAGCACTTATTATATATTCAATACTTATACTTCAATTTCTATAATATATTATTACACAAGTACCGAGATATATTCAAAAAATAATAAATAATTCAAGAAAAATCACCTAACACGACATGAAATGCATAATATCTGAATTTAATATCTGTACATGTATACTCACCGAGCTTTGTCTTTTCTCATTCCTGGAGACAGACCCTTGAAATAATGGACAAAGCGTACATGCCATACAAATGCCTTCACATTCTCGTTCTCCCCATGTCTCGTGAATAGTGACAATAGTGAAGACAAGTATCACCATGATAATGGTCGTCGTCGGGAATGACTGACATCGATTATAATGCAGACTTGTCATATTCAACTGCGCAATATTATATGAAGGCGAGCTGAATGAAGGAAATGTATACAGTCAGAGATACCTGTAAATAAAGAACATATTTTGCGAAAATGTTGGTTCCTAAGTTTTAAAATCACGTCCCACTAACGTGCTTAACATATATTGCCTACAACTACATAAAGAATAATTTAGAAGAGTTCTGTTGAATAAATTGTTGACTTTAATTTCATAATAACCTCGAATTTAGGTTGTTTTAAGGAACGCAAATAAATGTCGATAAGGTAACAATTGTTTCAAGAGGATAACTTCTGGTTTAACAGTCATTCATTCATTCGTTCATTCATCATTCATTCATTCATTCATTCATTCATTCATTCATTCATTCATTCATTCATTCATTCATTCATTCATTCGGGTTGATGATTGATTCTGATCTCTTGAAACCTCGCTTACTTTCATTTTATTTCATTTAATTTAAAAAAACACTTAATACACAGTCTAAACTTATTCTCATACCACGTACGCAGTGATACCAATATTGTTCTTTTGCAAATATCCAAAGTATGTCATTCCCATTCTTATAATGAATGCGCTGGGTTGAAACTAGTTCAGATTATATGTCTATCATCGACATCAGCGTGTGAATAACTGTGGCCCTCAACGTCATCAAGCTTTCACGTTCTATTGGGTTACTGTTAGCCACACTGTAGTACTAATGACGAGTTCAAAAACGACATATATATTATTTTATCTATAACTGACCTAAACATTATGCGAACGTTTATATAACGAAAACACTTGAGAGTCACTGATTAGATTATGTATCATAGACTATGCTTGTACTTGAAATATAACATAACCATCTATGGAAAGAACACACATACTAGAATATACTTACCTCTTGGTTGGCGCAACTACAGTTTTCTTCTTTCTGCACCTTGTAAATTGTATTTTATACGCATTCATAAATGTCCCATGGCGATATACTTACTGTGGTTCATTGTTTAACAAATTCAATGAATATTTGATGATGGTAATATGGTTATGTTAATCGTACATGACAAAGCTCAGCACGGTTAGTTTTAATATAAGTTAATAAATAATAATGAATTGTTTTCAGGTCATAACACGTTTCTAGGCCATGCACGGGTATAATTCTATAATATAATATATGGCATACAAATGCCCCTAAGGGGGCTGTCGAATTGACTCATGTATAGTCAATTGATCACTAGCTTTTATCATTGATATTTCATAACTAAAGAGAAACATTGTTGTATCAGTTTTCGAATTTATTGTTAAAAAACGTTCAATTAAATAATTAAAACAATGCACATTGGTTTTGAAGCAATTTATTATCTAGGCATTTATCATTCAAAACGTTTGGCAAAACAATTTGAGATAATAATGGTGAATCTATGCTAATAGTGTGCAGTTTATACATTTTTGGTGATTCAAATATTATTCCTAATATCGAAAAATAAACCGATGGACGGGATGTCCCATCTGATACAATGTTACAGTGATACATCTAATATATAAAATAAATCTTTTAATTATCTTTTTTAGCTCCATACAAATTTCCGCACTTTAACATAATGATAATTAATTAATAATTAATATATACGTTTGCACTTGATGATACTGTGATAGAGATCATAGTTGTTACATTGTGGCGAGTTTGAATATCGTTTGAGTTTCATGTTCATATGTTGGTAAATTCTGCAATAATGTCGATTGATCTTCATTTTGGTAACCATAGAATTATAAAATTACAAATTACTGTTTCCGGAAATATTTATACATGGGAGGTGCATTTTGGGAGGAGCTATTGTTGTTATCGGAGCTGAATTATAAGTTCCTAAATTTATAGATTGTATACAAATAAACAAAACGTGTATTACAAAATGTACATAGTTAAAGACATGGTCTATAATTTCCAGTTTTTGAGTTATCTTTGAATTCACTATTATCTCTTAACCAACAAACGTGAAATACAATGCAAACTGTCCCATGTCTACTAAATATCCACACAAGATAAAATGTGGCATATTTTTATTATTGAAATAAAGCAAAAATATTCTAAAATGTCTACATCGATGATGTAATTTCTGTTATGATATATTGATCGAATTCATTATTTTTTTATTTGGGGGATTTGAAATACGTGTTCAACTATTCAGTATTCCAACGAATTGTGTTCTTGACTGGTGGATTCATGCGTGTTATGAGCTGAAAAAAGGGAATGAGAAGACTTAGATTTCAGTTGCAGATATAACGAATAATCGGATGTGTTTTCTATCAGTATTGTTAATGGTAAGATGTACATGTAATGGCGGACGACATATTACTGGAAAACGAGAATGCACAGGACATTGACGGAATATAACGTTGATAAATGATAAAATTTACTTTCAAACACGGGAGACTTTTGCCTACTAGAACCATCAATTATTTCGTGAATAAAAATATGACAGAAATATCTCAATTTTGGTGTTAATATACCGTTTCCCTTACTTTACGGGATCACGCATTATGTGTAAAATCGAACGTTACCGACAAGATAAACAATCGTGTAGCGTCGCAATGATGTCTAACATTTTATTCGATAAATGCGAACATTTTTTAGGTATTTACCGCTTAATAATATGCTTTGCATATTTTCCGAGGGTCAGTTTTGATGAATTAACAGCATATTTTTTTTTTAACTATAAAAGACAATTTAAGTTCAAAATCAAATCGTTTGATTTTTGTGGCAGATGTTCGGTTCGCGTCTCTCACGCATCACGTGAGATCTCGAAAAGAACGGAAAATCATCTATTCGTTTATATATTTCCCTCGTCATTACTTGACACCAGGTAGGGTTTTGTAAATGGTCAAACTATTACGAGTTTTGTGCAGTCATCTTACTAGCCTGTTTTGAGATGACTACGACAAATAAACAAACACTTGAGTACACCTTTGAATAAGTACGTGGAGCGTATGCCCCCAAAGTAAGTAGTACGATTGACTATACAATTAACGCAAACATACGTTAGATAATAAAAACCCAATTAAATACATATTGCGCCGTTTCACTAAATAATGTAATCAAACCAAACGAATTAGTTGATATGAATTACACTGTGTATACTGAATAAAGCCTAATTTAAAAAAAACTATCGGCTTCCGGATTAAAAAAAGCACAAATGAAACGTACCACAACAGACTCTCGCCTAATATGAATTATGGCACATTGGTCACGTATAATAGACGTGAGCTCGTAAAACTGATAACGATAGTATGACATTTAACAGTAAGCCCACTAACTAGAATTATTAGATCATGGCCGATTCCTCCAGGGGACGAGGTAACTGACACATTAATAAAAATTACCTACAAGTAATGAATGAGCATCCACTTGGAAAACCATCCTAGGCACATTATGACTATAATAATATTTGTTTTTGAAAATGAGTGATAATGTTATCAATGTTTATATGACACATATTAACGACTCACAAATACACATATAATTAATTTCAGAAGTGTATGTAATTGCGGATAAATCCAATTCAGGTTTAGAATTATAAATTGGTGTATTATCTGTTTAAATATGTATATAATCCTACAGCAATCAAGAAATATAATAATATAATTCTCGTAGCAGCCAGTTATGTTCTATAGTTGAGAGTGACAGTTCCGTGAAAACGAAAAAAATGATTAACGAGTTCCAAGAAGAAAAGAAATAGGATGAAAAGGCAAACAGTAGACAGATTTTACTTAATGTTATCATCTACTGATATATAGAACATTTGACATATTTGCAACAAAATCGATTTTTATTGAACAAATTGAAACTTGTCACTTTTACTCGGTTTTGTACCGGTTTTAATATATATTTTTTCACAAGCTCATTATATCGGCCAAACAAATTTATGAACGTTAATGCTAATTGCCCCCTACAATAGTTTTGACTAAAAAAGACAATAATTGTTCACGTCTGTATATTTACTACATGCCCATGTTTAGCGAATGGAAAATGTATTGAGCTCTGTATGGTATTTTATGGATATACCTTGTTGTATATGTATGTATATGAAATCAGACAGTGTGACAAAAAATGAGCCTGTAGCTCCATGGAGTAAAATTAAATGTATTCAAAGTGTTCCTTATATTATATGCATAAAGTGTTAAGACCTAAATAGCATAAATTTAGGGTAAAAAATTCTGACCGGCGCGGAAATGCACTATCTATCCAAATAAAACGTCTATCCCGGAGAATAATTACCCATCAAGAAGAATTAATCAAGAATGTAAATATTGTCAAATGGATGTTAGTAAACAATAATAAAGCAATAATAATTGTAAATTCCGTCTGATTTCGGTTGATATTCTGGAACGCATGCTACCCGGACTTCCTTGGTGATCGCTCGCAAACTGTTTCCACCCAAGAAGATAATCTATTTCCGAGTGTCCCCGTCCACACGCTTTGTCATAATAGCAACAATTGTATAGATTTGGTCAAAGATGAGTTCAAAATAACTTAATTTTGGGGTGTTTCTTAAAAACATGTGCATCAACTAATTATGTTATGTTATTATTATTATGTTCATAAAACGTTCAAAATCGATTCAATTGAGTTTTGATCAACTGTCACGTATGCTGGTATGTAATCATATTGCGTCTATATCGATAACTTAAAGGATGGGGATGTTACAAAATGACTCGTTAAATCCTACCAGATACGGAGGTTTGGTGTAAATATTTTGCGCCTGGCGTAAAGAGTGTTTTGAATTTAAAAATTATTTTAACGGCATACACACTATAAAACCTAGTCCTTGCACAATTGTACCATTGAATGTTGCTGATGTGCCAATTGTTGTAACAAGTGTCACAGTGGACAAGTCGGGGGATGATATATGAGACAACTAGCATTTCTTCTGATATGTATTGTTCTATAAAACTTATTGAAAATGTTCATGATTGTCCTGTTGAATGAAACTGTCTGCTATAGCTGGTTGCCTTATGTTTTCCAAGTGGCCGTTTAACTAGGTTAAGCAAATTAGAATAAAACGTTATACTGAATAATACGATATATAAGTTCGGCGATGATAGATGTGACACAAATTGAATTCGCCTTAAGAAAAGATGGGAGTAATTCACGTGAGTGTATTTCTTTTCAGTGAAATGCACCAAACTTTCGTTTTCCGTCAGCGTCATTAATCCCCCCTGCACATATCGCCCATTATATATATCGTATGATTTATATACACTATAATTTGAGCGATCGTGACATTAATGCATTAATCCGTCAACAGGTTATTAATAAATAAAGTTTTACTTCCAATTCAACTTTCGTTTCAAGACAGTTCATATAGCACATAGACAGCTTGAGATCTACATATAGATTTATAAATTATCCGTCATGTTTGTTTCCTGGTTGCAGTCACTATACGACCCTATTGTAAGGCTGGCAAGTTTTCATGCAAGACACCTTTCCCCAAAACTCGGCGTATTGTGCGAGGCGTGTTTATGTTCATCAATGTTTAAATTTATTCATTTAGAGAATTTATTTTAAAAGCCATCTTTTCATAATTTGAATAAGTTCACAATTCGTATCTAACGCAAATTACTAAACAAAACAAATATTTTACAGTTCAATGTTATCATTACCACATGCACAATGTGCGAATCACTCTAGTACGATGCAGAGAAGAGTGATTTGGTTTTTGAACACGATCTGTTCTACGTCACGGACTGAACTACAGTTCCTGAATCGAAACGATCCCACGCTAAGTGCGCATAAAGATGGTTATTGACGTCACCATCGCCCTTAATGGACAGCGACAAATATTGTATATTGTTGGACGGGAATCACTGAAGCAGTTTCGATTGGAGGATGATGTTGGTAATAATGATGGTGATGCTGGACACTACAAAACTACAACTGAAATTACAGGATCGATTGTACATCTCGATGCTGCTGGATATGTGTTTAGTGTGAGAGTAATCTAGAAAACCTACAGGTTGCGTTTGTTGTGTGTGTTTTTTTTTATATTGCAGCTCTGAAGTTGAAATTATTTGTGACCGAAACATATATTGAAAACAAATTATACCATAAACACTTTCTTATTGTACCATCAGTGTCATTAGTATTTATTAAAATCATATTTTCTATGTTGAAATAAAATGCCATTTTTCTTTACAGACTACTATTCACCTACATATGCATATGTCATTCTTTAAAAAGAAAATCATCATAATCCCCGATATTTTGTGATCACTATCAGTTTTGGGAGAATTAATTACATCAGTAGCCCATCGACAATTTAATATATTCGTATTTTACATGATTTCGTCATTTACGCTATCGATCTATGGTTTGAAATTCGTAAAATCAAACTAGCCAGACTCTGGGTGATATTAATAGACATATGGGATTCCAGTAAATATCATTTTTCATGTGTATCAATATGATCACACTTGTATTGTTCAGAGAGCGCCTGATATAGCATATGCTGCATACCATTCTATAAGCAGAGCGCCAACTAGCGTTCAATAATACATGTAAATCACCTTTGCTAGGCCGCCACATGTATCGACAAACACACCCCATCATTTGAGCATTAAGTTATAAGCGAGTACCAAAGCGGTATCTGTCCGTCAAAAGCGTCAGTAACACTCGGTACGGTGTTTTTAAATTCTTGTTCTGAGCGGTCCCAAGGGCAACCCGTGCATATATAAAAGGGTAAAAAAATATCCTTCTTGTCCTAGTGGCCATGCCGACGATATTGGTTAGCATAGCACAGTGTTTAATTAAATTGTATCGTGTTAACCATGTAAAATCGTCCTTCCGATTAATTAAATTAATTAAATGTCCTTCACCACACATTAATGAAAATTGAAAAACTGTTGATTTCATGACATGAATATATGATTTAGTACACTGAGCAATTAACCTTGAATGTCTGTATCTATTTATAACCACATATGCGATGACAAGTATATTGATATCAAAGCAATTCACAGGCTTTTTCCGATTCATCATTTTGTGATACATCTGATTTACAGTAATACTTATTTTCTAATCAAACTGATCCCCATTTCTTCCTGGAGGAGGCGAAAAATATGGATTTATGATTTGCGCGCGCAGGGTGATTGCGTTCGTTTTTTTTTTTCATTCGATCAGATTCAGATTGTCAACATGGCTCAACATGGAGGTTGACACCTTCAAGATGGTTGTTATAAATTGAACCATACGCTGTGAAATAGGACACTGCTGCCAGGCGCCACTGTCAATGGCGAAATTGACCATCGCGATATTCATTTTGAATTGTGTTGAACATAACTAAGGATAGATATATGATAGATCACGTGACGTGATGTATAGGTTGCACGTGCGAATTTAGATTTGGTGACTGAGTGTAATGTATTGCACTCAAACTACGGCAGCAACAAAGACACCTGAATGCAAGATGGCTGCCATGCGAAACACTTTCTTTCTTTATTGCGCATGCGTGCAGTAGCATGACAATAACAACTCTGATTTACTACACTCACTCTTCCTAAATATAAGGTTAACTCAGAAAATATAATAAAAGTCACAAACAAGATACCTTTTTTTTATTAACATTAACAGTTCAACAGTTGAATGTTTCTTATAAATCCAACAAAACTGTTGGTTTTCTCACTCTCAATGCGTAACGACGTTCAACAGTTTCTACAGGTTTTATTGTGCAACCAACACTCGGTTTTACTACAGACTGTGAAGTTTGGACAGGAGTAGTAGATGGAGATTCTGACATATCTGAAATGTCACTAGATTCAGCAGCCAAGTCTGTCATAACAGGAATGTCAGAGCTATTATAGATTGTAGACTTGTAGTGCTTATCAGAGGAATCTGGTTTTGGATGGTTGGGTGGTGTGTAACCATATTTAGCAGTATTTAAGTATGGGTACAACTCGAATATGTTCAACGTGATACCATTAATATCTACCTTATAGATTAAGGTAACAGTACGCTGAACAATTGTACCAGGAATCCATTTCCTGTCATCATTTTCCCGAAATTTTCTTTACATACACTTTCCCTATATTAAATATAAGTATTCTTACTACTAACTTATCACGATATTGAACCTGTTTATTCTCTTTTTCATTTACGGTCTATTCGAGATTAGATTTTAAGAAGGTAAATCGGTTTCGAATTTCCATTTTTTTTAAATAAAGAGGTTATATAAGACCTATATAATAGAAGAAATGCAGCTAATTGTTATGATAAACTTTTTCTAAGTCAAGTTATATTTCACACTTCTCTCTGCCGCTCCGTTGAATGCAGAATGGTAAACAGGTATCATATGGTGTTGAATAAATTTTTCATATTCATCTGACACCAACTGAGGTCTATTATCTGAAACTATTTTCTCTGGAAATCCGAAATCCGAAATAAATAAATAATGACGTGGTAGCTGTCGTTGATATTTCATCGATTCATATATGAATCATATACAATTAAAAGATATTTACAATTTTCCTCGGCAAAGTCGATATGAATGCGTTGCCATTGGCGACTGACCCACTGTCAATGATATAAAGGTGCTTGTGATTGATTCTTTTGTACTGCCATACAGGATTTTACCATAAATTCCACACCTTTGTCTAGTCTAGACCAGCAGAGATAGCTTCTGGCAAAAGCTTTGGATCGGATCATTCCCAAATGTTCTTTGTGCAGTTCATTCAAAAATATGTTGAGCAACACCGTAGGAATCACCACTCGCATTCCCCACAGAACAATTTTCTGATCAACCGACAATTCATAACGACGATTAATCTTTTTATCCACTTTATCAGGTCATCCACCCACGTATTATGAAATCATGGACTCTGGCGAGAACTGGGTCTCAAAGGTAAATCATCTATACAAGAATTTTCTTTAAATTCTGCTATCTTCAAAATTTTGTAAGGGTAGATCTGCATTGCCGTGGTCCGCTGACCGACGGTACTCAATATCATAATAACAGTAACAGTACAAGAGTACAGCCCAACGTTGCATTCGAGCATATGTTTAAGCTGCACTAGCAACTGTCAGTAAGATGATAATAACAATTCTAATTTACTACACCGGGCAAAGCGCATGCGAAGGTCGTCGATATTATATCAACCCGCGTTTCCCGCTGATCTTCATTAAAGATGAGTGGTCATAAATGTACGATGTTTGTCACTTTCATGTGTATTTGGTGGCAATAAACATTGTTGTTAGTTTCGTGTAGTTTTTTATTTGTTAATTGTATGATAACTTTGTATCCCCGAGAATAAATTATTCTGGACTCGGGTTGTACAACAGATCTAGGCATGTGATAAAATCGTTCATATCGAGGAACACTGATGAAATGTTGTAAGATCAAGTTGAGTCACTATCGAGTTACAATACGTAATAGCACGTTTTATTCACAAATATTAGTATGACGCAAATGTTCGGTATTTCTACGTCCTTGCTTCTGTTTCATGTTATATGAAGAACAGCGTTAGTAAAGATTTTACATGATTTCGTCATTTACACTATCGATCTATATGCTTTGGAATTCGTAAAAGCAAACTTGCCAGATTCTAAGTGATATTAATATGGCGTATCTAGGTAACTAGGTTGTATTTGAGTTCACTCAACAAAAGCACTGAAAACACGACTACCGCGATATAATAAGTATTGTTCAATAGGAGTAAATGACTCGGCTTATTCCACTGCCATATTATTTTCACTGCAATACTGACCGCTTTAATATTACGGCTAGCACTAGATCAACTGCGTTTACACAGAAAACAACATTTACAATTGGTCTTTGGCTGCCAAGGATACTGCTTTTGTAAAATGGGAAACACGTATCAGCGATAACCTAACGTTGATTCCCCGCTCACGAGAAGTTTACCAAATTTACCAAGTTTAATCAAGGTGTTTACTGATAAATCTATTTTCTCATGAATAATAGTTGGGTTCAGTTTGGTATGCTTAATCCGTGACTGCGAAGTGCCGACGACAGTATTCATAAAATTGCAGCAATAACTATCGATAGGAAAAGAAACCAGCGTGCAACAAATCAAAATAAATGTCTCAAATCTCAGTGCCTTTACCAGTGGCCACAATGTGTAAAACATTTCATTTCATTCATTAATATTTTTCATCACGAGATTACTATTGACTAAAAATTACAATTGTTTTTTTGCTATACATCTCTGTGTCGCCCAGAAGCTTCTATTGCTATTATCCAAGAACTTGCAAAATTTGTATATACATCGCAAAAATGATGCGACATTTTA